>NC_133327.1:414889774-415205191 GCF_042186555.1 Aquarana catesbeiana | reverse complement strand
ATATCTATACCAGACCTGAAGTCCTAGTAATGGACTGGGTCATTTTTTTTTATGTATAGTCTTGCGATATGGCAATACATTACGGCCGCGAGTAATTTTAAATGACATTTTTTCCTTTAGAAATGTAATCTTGCTGCAGTACTGTTATAAACATGGGGAAAATGCGCTACTTTACAGGCAGACTAAGGGGACCCCCCATGCCAGATATTTAAAGGAATATTTTATTTTTGTTGTTTCACTTTAGGTTTTCTAAAATCACTGTTCCTGAAAACGTCCTTTTTAAAACTATCTTTTGCATTGATACATGTCCCCTGTGCCAGTACCCGGGTCCCCAAACACTTTTTATGGCAATAACTTGCATATAAGCCTTTAAAATGAGCACTTTTGATTTTTCATGTTTGTGTCCCATAGACTTTAAAGGGGTTGTAAAGTTAATTTTTTTTTTTTTAAAAATAACAAACATGTTATACTTACCTTCACTGTGCAGCTCGTTCTGCACAGAGTGGCCCCGAACCTAGTCTTCTGGGGTCCCTCGGCGGCTGTTTCAGCTCCTCCCCGCAAGCATTAACCACCTTAATGCGAGCTCCCTCGCACGGTGGTGAGTGCTTGCGGGCGCGCTCCCGTGATACAGCCGGCGGCTATAGCCGCTCGCTGTATCACTCGGCCCCGCCCCCCGGCGCGCCGTGTCATCCGATGTGATTGACAGCAGCGCGAGCCAATGGCTGCGCTGCTTTCAATCCATCCACTGCAGCCAATCAGCGACCAGGCTGAGCTGCAATGAAGATGACGAGGACGAGCAGCGAAGATTCGAGGCGTCAGGTAAGTAAAACGGGGGGCCTGGGGGCGGCGGTACTGTCAAAAGTTTTTTCACCTTAATGCATAGAATGCATTAAGGTGAAAAAATTTTTACCTTTACAACCCCTTTAACTGTGTTCGCATGTTCGCACAAATGTTTTGTCTGTTCGCATGTTCTGGTGCGAACCGAATCGGGGGGTGTCCCTACCTGACAACATGAACAGAGAATCCCCACCTAGGACCTCATTCTCTTACATGTTTCACCCACAATCTGGGCTTTATCGAAGAGGTGAGGAGGAGTAGGTAAAGCCTAGTATACACTAGTAGTTGACAGCTCAGGAGGAGCCACTGTACTACCTATCTGACGTTAGTACAGCAATCTCCTCTGCTGTTCTATTGTGTTCTGATAGGGGGATACCCCCCCACCCAGGACTCTACGTCTAGAGTCGGACTGACTGCAGTACACACAGTCCGAATATTGACCGATTTCCATTGAACCGGCCGATACCACCGAACATTCAGCCGGTGTATACTAGGCTTAAGGGGATACTTAGAATTTGATGACATTTAAAGCAACAGACACGTGTGTATTCTATCAAATGCCATAATTTATCATAGGAATATCTCTCCAACATGGGCTATGCCTTGTCATCGCTTAGTGAAAATAAAGAAGTGGTAAATCCAAAGTACCTGCTAAAATAATTCCTTTTAAAAAAACAAACAAAAACAAAACATGTATTCTGGTTTAATTGCAATGAACAAAGATTTATCAAATAACAGAATAATAGAACTCTTGCGCATGACATACAGTTTATACTCTGTACTGGAGTGCTCACTATATTGGTGGGAAGCTGCAAATGATGCATCCAGTGGTGCAGTTTGAAATGGGCAGAAGGCTTGGTAGGGAGGTGGAGTTCCTTGCTGGCCTGTATAGTACTTGGCTGTTACTTGCACATGTGACGAGGCAATTCCACCCCCACATACTTGGTTATGGTTCTATGCACCTCTCTCCCAATGTCGCGTACACACGAGCGAACTTTTCGACGGACTAGGTCCGACGGTCTTTCCGACGGACTTTGTAGCGTAGATGCGCCGGACTTACAAACGGACGGACTTGGACACACACAATCACTCCAAAAGTCCAATGGTTTTGAATGTGGTGACGTACAGCACGTAGGACGGGACTATAAAAAAAGAAGTTCAAGCCCCATTACGCCACCCTTTGGGCTCCTTCTGCTAATCTCATGTTTACCGATGTTAGTAGAAGTTTGGTTAGAGACGATTCGCATTTTTCAGACTTCAGCTTATTTCGATCGTTTTCTGCGGTTCAGTTTGTGCTTGTGAGGCTTGTATCTCTTGTATCTGGTTTTCAGTGCATGTTGGTCAGTTCGTAACCTGTATAGCAGGCCGTTCTGGTCCGCTCGTTCCTGATCTTCAGGTTGCTCTTCATAGGCCTTGCTGTTCTTCAGTGCGTTTGTTCTTGTTTGTTTGACCAGCTGACCATTTTGAAGCCATGGTGCATGGATGTACTCGTTCTCGAGTTTGTGCTGCGTGGGGGCTTGGTGTTGGGCTTCATACTTTGACCTGAGCCCAGTCCATGAACAGGGCGAGGAGGAGTTCATGGACGAAGAATTGGCTGCGCCAGCGTGACCAATTCTCGCACATGCCTTTGCTCCATGAGATCCGTGAGAATAATCCTGAAGATTTCAGGAATTTTCTCAGGATGACGGACCCCATTTTTCAACGTCTGCTGGCTATGCTAACCCCTTATATCAGCAGGCAGGATACCTGCATGAGGCAAGCCATCACTGCGGAGCAGAGGCTAGTTGCCACGTTACATTACTTGGTGACTGGGAGTAGCCTTCAGGACCTTAAGTTCTCAACAGGCATCTCCCCCCAGGCTCTGGGGATCATTATCCCAGAGACCTGTTCTGCCATAATTCAGGTCATACAGAAGGACTATATGAAGGTAAGTTTTTTATCCTTTAACATTACATGATATGTCTTTGATGTTTGCTAATGTATTGTATTCATTTCATCTTTACCTAATTACCATGCTTGGAATATGCTGTGAATGTCCCCTTTATCTATATGCATGCATGTTTTTTTGGTAAATCATTTTTTGCCCTACATGCATATTTGCCTTCATTAACCTCCCCACCATGAAATCCTGGGCCCATATACACCTATAGCCTATAGTCCCTTTAACAATGTATATTGTCAGCTCCATCGTACTGCTTTACCCTCCCCCACCCCCTCAAATGTCTCCAAATGTCATGCGTGGTCTTCTACTAAATTAGAACCCCCCCATCCCCTCAAATGTCTCCAAATGTCATGTGTGGTCTTCTACTAAATTAGAACCCCCCCACCCCCTCAAATGTCTCCAAATGTCATGTGTGGTCTTCTACTAAATTAGAACCCCCACCCCCTCAAATGTCTCCAAATGTCATGTGTGGTCTTCTACTAAATTAGAACCCCCCCCACCCCCTCAAATGTCTCCAAATGTCATGTGTGGTCTTCTACTAAATTAGAACCCCCCACCCCCCCACATACAAATTGATCAATGGGCCATCAGAGGGGGTGAGTCATCTTATAAGTGGGCCTTATTTTTTTGATTTTTAAAAATAATACTTTCAAAAAATGTTAGACTGCTGTTGAGCAAGAATGTTTTTGTGTAATCTGCTAGCAAAGTTTTTTTTTTTTTTTCTTGTTTGACTCCACAGTGTACTTCCACGCCACAGGAATGGCAGACTGTGGCCTCCCAGTTCGCTGACCGTTGGGACTTTCCCAACGGTGTAGGGTCGATCGATGGGAAGCATGTTCACATTGTGCCACCACCCCATTTGGGGTCTTACTAATTTAATTATAAGGGGTTTAATAGTGTAGTATTGATGGCGGTGGTATCGGCACAATTGGATTTTATGTTCATGGACGTGGGGAAGAACGGCCGGATGTTGGATGGAGGAGTCTTCGCACAGACTGAGTTGTGCCAGACTGGTGGCCTGTGAGTGCCACCTGATGCCAAGAACATTGAGGGACTCCCCTGTGTATTCATCGGAGATGAAGCCTTCACTCTTGGCGAGCACCTGATGAGGCCGTTCCCCTAATGGTCCCTCACCCCGGAGAGGAGGGTATTTAACTACCGGCTGGCCAGAGCAAGAAGAGTTGTGGAGAATGCCTTCGGGATTATGGCTAGCCGGTTCCATTTGTTCCTCTCGGCCATCAATATGGCGGACTATAAAATCAATTATCTGATCGTGTCTTGTTGCATTCTACATAATTTTTTAAGAAGGCTTTCTACAACATATCTTACTTCTGTTGGGCCTGAGGCCGGACTTAGTGCCGAATCTGCACTCACAGACCTGGATACTGGCCGTACTGGCTTTGCCCCCCGAACCGCCCGTCAAGTGATATGTCAATTATTTTAATGCTAGGGGGGCCATTGCAATGCCAGAACATCTTTAAAATTGAAAATAATAAAAAATATATTTTGGATTGTTTTTAGTCTTGTTTGCTTTTATTTTTGGCTGTCTCCTAGTGCACTTGTAGTGGCAAGTGCATTTCCCTTTAGTCAATAAGGCCCCTTGTCACTGTAAACACAAAAAAATTTACAAAACTGGTATTGAGTATTGACAGAAGAAGCCACACACATTGTTGTAGTAAAAACTTTTAACTGTGTGCACATTCAAAGGTGCATTTTTTGAAAATGTCATTTAAATTTTTTTTTTTTTTTTTTTAACTGACAATTTTTATTATTTTTTCCACAGAAAAACAATACAGCATTATAGCATTGGGTACAGGGAGAGAAAGAGATCGCAATGTCACATTTCAACTTAGCACATAATCACCCAAACATTGGGCGGCGAAGCCTTTCAATATAAACAGTTAGTGAGAAATAAAGTGGGTTTACTGGATTATAATACATCTCAAACAGTATATCCGTTAGTACCCTTTGCATAAATGTATAAATTCACAAAAAGAAAAAAGAAAGAAAAGAGTAGGGAAAGGAGGAAAAAGGGGAAGGGGACGGCCACCCATCTCCAGAACCCGGAACAAGTCGGTGGGGGATGGGTCATAAATACATAAATGACACATATCATTAGGTCGCAGGAGTCTCCAACAGAACCCAGGGTTCCCAAATACGGTTATGCTTTTCAAGAGTATCATTTAATGAGGCCGTAAGATATTCCATTCTCTTGACATCTCTGATCCTGGAATGCAGCTCAGTCAGTGAGGGGGTTTCTCTTTTTTTCCACTTTAGAGCCACCAAACAGCGTGCTGCAGTAAGCACATGGGCTAAGAGTTTTTTGGATATTTTAGAGAAGGTGGCAGGTGGAAGGCCCAAGAGAAAAATCCTCAGATCAAGGAGCACTTCAACATCAAAGATGGTCTGGAGTAGGGATTGTACCATACCCCAGTAGGGGATGATTACAGGGCAGGTCCAATAGACATGAAATAATGTTCCCCTATCCTTATAACATCTCCAACAGCGGGGGTCAGCCGTGGGGTATATGGAGTGGAGCAGGTCAGGGGTCTGATACCAATGAAATAGAATCTTATATTGATTCTCTTTATAAAGCGTGCATATGGAGCTTTTAGTAGCCTGGGTCCATATGGATTGCCAGAAAAACCGCCTAAGTTGACAGGGTTATTTCAAAGGGTAAAGGTACCATCATCCCAAAGTGTCAAGATCAAGAAAAGGAAGGGGAAGGGTGACGGCCGCAGTTAGCTGCTCCTGTCAGCCAATGTCTCCACCCCCCGACAGGGAGAAGAAAGGGACTATTACGGTACTCAGTGTAGGTATGTAGTAGACATGAGGGGTAAAAAGAGGAATGACAGGTTTTATAAAAGTTCACTTTTAATAGAAACAGTATTTAAAAGGTTACAATACCGCATACAATTGCGATTGGAAAGAAGGACATTACATATAACCATAAAAAGAGTAGGGGGGGGGGAAGGAATACCACAGAGTTGAACCAGTGGATTCCACACAATTTTGATGGTAGATATGTATACAGCTTAATTTCTTGACCGGTTTCGCGGTTATCACCATACACATTGATATACAAAGGGGTTATTCCATAGATAGCATAATGGTACAATTACATACAATGGGAATAGATTATATTAAATCAAGATTTGAAATTACATGAGGTGATGAAGACTGTGACAGTTAATATAAGGCAGTCTTATCCAGGCTGGGAGGCGCTAATGTCAAGGGGAAGGAATGCACAGTGAGAGCATGACAGTGAACAGAGTGTCTGATAACACTGCATACAGGACGGGGGGTGGAGACATTGGCTGACAGGAGCAGCTAACTGCGGCCATCACCCTTCCCCTTCCTTTTCTTCATATGGATTGCCAGGTCTTTAAGGATAAGTCTGTGCCCAATGCCTGCTCCCACTTAGCCATATATGGGTGTCGCGGCCCATCTGGTGAGATGTCAGTGACCAGTATCTGATAGGTGTGGGAAATCATGCTCTTAGGGGACGAACCTTCTAAACATAGCTTTTCAAAGTCTGTCAGGGGAGAAAATCTTAAATTCGACCTCAGTGATTGTGCATAGTGGCGTATTTGTAGGTAACTGAAAAAGGCCTATTTGGGGATGTCAAAAGTCTCTTGCAGTTCTTGGAAGGATCGTAGCATTCTGGTTTTAGGGTCAATTAGTTATCCATAATGGAATATGGCCTTATCCATCCAGAAATGGGACATCTGTGAGGTTAAGCTGTCAGGGATATTGGGTGTAAATAGGAATGAAGTGACTGGGGAAGATGTGGTGGAGAGCGGATATTTCAATTTGGCCCGTCGCCATAGCGTACGTAAGAGAGCCTTTGGTCCTAGCAATTGTACACTGCCGGGAGGTATATCAGAGCTCCAAAGCATGGAGTTTGGGTGTATGGGGGCTAGCCACAACTTTTCTATCTGTGTCCACCTATTGTAAGCATGTAGGGTGCACCAGTAGGCTATAGGCCTTAATTGAGCTGCTAGATAATACTTAGCTATATTGGGGAACGCCAGTCCACCTTGGTTGTGTGGAGCATATAGAACCGATCTAGCAACGCAGTGTCTTTTGTAATTCCAGAAAAAGTTTATCAGGTCACTCTGAAGTTTTTTTAGGTGTGAGCACGGGATGGGAATAGGGAGCGTCTCAAAAAGATATAGAAGTCTAGGTAGTATTGTCATCTTCAAGGTTGCAAGTCTACCAAAAAGGGACAGTTTCAGAGATTTCCATTTAGTTAGGGAGGCTCTGATAGAGGCGAACATTTGGGGGAAGTTGGCCTTGTATAGAGTATCGTATGTGGGTGTAATATGTACTCCCAGGTATTTTAAAGAAGAGGACCGCCAAGAGTATGGGAATGTTTGTGAAAGTGTTGAACGTGTATGGGGGGATAAATTAAGAGGAAGAACCTCCGTCTTAGAACTGTTAATTTTATAACCCGAGAGGGTGCTATATCTCTCCAGCTCCACTTGTAAGTTCGGGAGAGATATGCGAGGTTGGGTGAGAGTGAGGAGGACATCATCCGCAAATAGGGATATCTTAAAATCTCTAGTACGGACTGGAATACCATGTATACTTGGGTTATTTCTGATATGGGCTGCTAGCGGTTCAATGCATAGGGCATATAAAAGAGGGGAGAGTGGACAGCCTTGACAGGTCCCATTAGAGATCAGAAAGGTAGGAGAAGTGGCAAAGTTAGTACGAACCTGGGCTGTTGGGGCCGAGTATAGATGGGTGATAGCTCGGAGGAATGGGCCCTCAATACCAGCCCGGTTGAGAGTCGCAAACAGGAAAGGCCAGCCCAGCCTGTCAAAGGCTTTTTCGGCATCCAGACTGAGCAGTATTGCCTCCATTGTATTCCTGTTCGCGACCTCCACCAGGTCAATAACCCTACGGGTGTTATCCCCAGCCTGTCGACAAGGGATAAAGCCCACCTGGTCCCTATGGACCAGGGATGGCATGAAGTTGTTTCGTAAAAATTTTTAAGTCTGTATTGAGAAGTGCTATCGGTCTGTAATTGGACGGAAGAGTGTGGTCTTTCCCTGGTTTTGGGATTAGTGTCAGGTAGGAGTTTTGCATATCTCTGGGGATGGGTGTGTCAGAAAGAAATGAATTAAAGAGATTTGTCATATGGGGAAGTAAATGTGATAGGAATGTCTTATAATAGAGGTACGGTAGTCCATCAGGCCCAGGGACCTTATTATTTGGTAACAGTTTAATTGTTTCCGCTACCTCCTCCTCTGTAATGGAGGCGTTAAGAGTCTCCAGAGCAGAGGAGGTAAGCTTAGGAGTATCCGCTTCCGCTAAATAGGTATGGATGGCCTGCGATAGGTCAGAAGGGGGTGGGTTGTGCGGAACATTCGGATCATTATACAGTGCAGAGTAGAAGTCATGAAAAAGTTGTGCTATTTTGTTAGGGTGGGACTGAAGGACGCCATTTGCCTCCCTAAGTTGTGTAGCAGTAGTTGTTGCTGCCTTGTCGCAAAGCTGCTTTGCCAAAAGCGTATGTGGTTTGTTGGCTTTGTCGTAATAAGTCTGTCTAAGCCTAATCAACGCCTTTTCTATCTTACCCATGTCGATGTCTTTCAGTCCAGCCCTTACACTAGTGAGTTCTCTAAGGATTGTTAGGGACGGGGATATGAGCAAGCGTGCTTCTAGATGTTTAAATCTGTCTAAAAGGGCGCTACGTGTTGCATTAGCGTTTCTTTTCAAGGCAGTGGAGAGCGAGATGCATTGGCCTCGGAAGACCGCCTTGTGGGCTTCCCACAAAGATGAGGCGGAGATCTCAGAGGAGCAATTTTCCACAAAGTACAGCTTCAAAGTTTGTTCTAATTCTATTCTAGAAGGATCATGTTTAAGTAGAAAGTCGTTTAGACGCCAATGGCATTTACGAAAGTAGCTTGGGGAGAGTGCCAGGGAGAGTGTAATCGGGGCATGGTCCGACCAAGAAATGGCCTGGATGTCTGAGTTCGTACATGTTCGCAAAGTCGGGGCATTAACAAAGAAATAATGAAGTCGTGAGTGGGACATATGGGGATGGGAGTAGAAAGTGAATTGTTTAGCTGATGGATAGGTGGTGCGCCAGGCATCGAACAGGGCATATTTCCTAGTAAGTTGGCGAAACTGGGTGGCTGCTCTATTGGCGGTTACTTGGGATTTCCTCTGACCCATTGAGTGTTTATCAAGACCCGGAGAGTGGACAAGATTGAAATCTCCTCCAATCACCAGGTACTGATGGGGGGCCTCAAACAGGCGGTCAAAGACCCTAGACAAAAAGGGGATTTGATTTGTGTTTGGGGCATAGACATTACAGAGAGTGATATTCACCCCTCTCCAAAGGCCTCGGAGGATGAGGTAGTGTCCCAATGGGTCAGAGTATAGAGATTGTAACTGGAAGGGGGAGCCTTGCTTAAAAAGGATTGCTACCCCTGCCCGTTTATGTGGGCCAGAGGCCTGGTATATGTGAAAGTATTGTCTTCGTGCAAATGTCATGGTGCCCGTTTTATCAAGGTGGGTCTCCTGAATGAAAATAATGTCAGCTTTAGACCGTTTGAACTCTCGTAGCGCTAGGCTTCTCTTAACACTTGAGTTAAGGCCCTTTACGTTTAGTGAAAATAAGTCAATCATGGTGGATATTTTGTGGAAAGAAACGGTAGCTTACCTAGCGGATATGGTAGAGTCTTTGAGCATAGGAGGTCCCTATAGTGGGTCTCCATGATGAGTGCGGTTTGGAGGTCTACGACCCCCCGAACATGAACCCGGTCCCGGAGATGGGTGGCGCCCAAAAGGTTGAGAAGGGGAAGAAGCATGGGAATAGCAGTAGGAGAAGAGCAGAGAAAAAAGTACAAAAAACAGAAAAAAAACACAAAGGTTAGTACAAAATTAAGGTTAGTTAACCATTCACAATATAACCCACCTATACAAAGTGATGGGGTGGGAATCTCTGGAGGGCCCCCTCTGACATAGGAGGCAAAAGTGCCCCTGCCAGAGGAAGTAGAAGAAGGAGCCATTCGGAGAGCCCCGGGGGGGAGGAGAGAATGGACCCAAGGAGGGGATAACCCCCTTCCGGGCCTGCCCGCATCTAAATTCAAAAAATGAAAAATGAAATAACAGAAAAAATATGGAACCTGCACGCGTCAACTGGCAACCGACATATCTATACTCATGACTATGGCCCGAATAAAAAAAACAAACCATTGAAGCTATTGAATCGTGAGATTTGGAGCAATAGTAAGATGTGTTTTGTGAATTCAAAAACGATGATATAAAAGTACAAGTGCAAGAGATATCTCTCTTCGTAATAGTATACCCTCCCAACTAACCATGCCCCTCCTCTGAGACAGAAAATAAGAGGAAGAGGAGAGAGAGAGAGTAAGTGAGTGGGCGTAGGTAGATGCAGGAGGGGTGAGATGGGAAGGGGAAGGGAAGGAGTGAGAAGGGGAGGAGAAGGAAGGGAGAAAAGGGGGAGAGGGGGAGAGGGTAGGGAAGAAGAGGGAGTGTGATAAAGAGGAGGAGCATGGGGGGGAGGATGGCATAACCCGGCTAGCTATACAAGTCCTATCTAAACCTTATAGTCACAATCATACATGTGTTATTAACTTGAGAGAGAATCTGGTTGCTGAGTAGGTCCATACTATAGATGAGTAGGATAAGCAGGATGTGTCTCCGGGTTATCAGGTAGAGAAACAGGAAGAGACAGACCGTGTAAATCTGGAGTCAGACATCTAGGCAAGGAAGAAATTCAAATGAGCAGCAGTTCATCTCTGACGAGGTGGTGGGGAAGGACCCCCAGATCGTGGTCTTGTGTGTTTCCTGCCTGCGACTTGGATCCACGGTTCTGGGCGAGGTGGGGGTGCTGGCAACTGTTCCCATCCAGGGGTAGGTGGTACCGGAATATCCAATTCTCTGCGCAATTAGTACGCTGGCCTACGTATGTCCAAACGGAAGTAGCGAGCGTCATAAACGAAAGTAAAGATTTAAACGTGGGTGTGTGTTTTGTGTATGTGTTTGGTGTGTGTGTGTTTTGTGTATGTGTTTGGTGTGTGTGTATGTGTTTGGTGTGTGTGTGTATGTGTTTGGTGTGTGTGTGTGTGTATGTGTTTGGTGTGTGTGTGTGTGCACCCTATATTCTGTAAAAAATAATACTGGGAGTTTGGACTGACATTACAGTTTTTATCTTGTGTCTTGTCTTTCTCTATCAAGAGAACCAAAACCTGTGGGAGGTCAAGCACCCCTTGTATTTCAATAAGCAAGCAAGGCAGGCAACACTGGGGAGACTTCTGGAGTTTGTAAAGACTCGAGTCCCCCAGGCTGACATTAAGTTAGTGGAAAATAAAATTCGGGTCTTGTGGAATATATACTGGCGGGAACACAAGAAGATACAGGATTCCCTCAAATCAGAAGCAGCAGCAGACAAGGTTTATGTCCCCAAGCTGTGGTACTACCCCAAACTGAGATTTCTGGATGACCAGACAGAAGCAAGGCATTCGCTTTTGACCCTTCCTTCCGCCCTTCCCTCCACCTCCACCCTTCCCTCCACCCTTCCCACCACCCCAGCTGAGGCGTCCCAGGAAGAACCGGGCCCTTTCAACCATGATAAAGTGGATGCGCCCAGCTGCAGCCACGTATACTTTTTTTTGTTAATTTTGGATTGTGTAAATATTAATGATGTAAGCTAAAATGTTTGAGTTGCTTACAAATCAATGATTTAATCACAAGTATTATTATGTATACATATCACTAGACAGTAGTGGCCAAAAATGTACTTCAAAGATTGGTGAACAGCTAGAATAATGGTGGGGTCAAAATGATAGCCTTTTTTATTTGGTTATAATTATATATATATAATTATAAGGTCATGAGCTGAAAATTGTGTGTGATTGAGGAAGCAAAAATTACAACTATGTCCCTTTTTTTATACACAGGATGAGCTCAGCCAGGAGGAGGCCATGCCCAGTGGTAGAGAGGAGGAGGCCCTGCCCAGCGGTAGAGAGGAGTAGGCCATGCCCAGTGGCAGACAGGAGGTGGCTGGGCCCAGTAGAAGCCTCACCGAATGCCAGGTGCCTCCCCTCCGCATTACCACCAATAGGCCCATGAAGATGACCCGAACAGAGGAGGAATCACTTGCCCTCATTCGGGAAGCCAGCCAAATGCTGAGTAACCCCCCCAATGCTGAAGAGGCCTGTGGTACTTATTTGGCCACCAGGTTCATGGAACTTGAGAAGGGGCAACGCCTCCTCTGTGAAGGGATTTTTTACGAGGCCCTTCAGAAGGGGTTGAGGGGCCAGCTTACTCAAACAAGCCAAATTTCGGATGAAGCCCCTACTCCTGCCACAAGTACACCACCAGAGGCACAGCCTCCAAGGAAGGCTGCAGAGAAGCGTGGAGGGAAGGCTAGGGTTGTCCCGATACCACTTTTTTAGGACCGAGTACAAGTACCGATACTTTTTTTCAAGTACTCGCCGATACCGATTACCGATACTTTTTTTTTAATGTCACGTGACAGTTTTTTTTTTGCTATTTTTTTTTTTGGGGGGGGGGGGGGTGAACGTTGTATGTGTGTGTGTTTTTTTTTTTTTTTTTTACAATTTTTATTTTTTACAATAATATTTTTTTATTCTTTATTTATTTATTTTTTTTAATCAGCCCTTTTGGGGGGCTTTGGTGAGATATCAGGGGTCTTAACAGACCTCTGATATCTCCCCCTTGAGACAGAGAAAGAGACAGAGGATAGAGATTCCCCAGTCCCTTTCTCTGCAGCCTCAGCTGCACTGAGAATGAATGGAGAGAAGACAGCGGCTTCTCTCCATTCATAAACTGACACATCGTAATCACAGGAGATTACAATGTTTCAGTTATGTGAATGGACAGAGTCAGCTGACTCTATCCATACACAAAGGAAGGAGGAGGAGGACGGAGGAACTGAGGGGGAGAACGGAGGGGACAGATAAGGAGAGAGGAATGCAGGGGACAGATAAGGAGAGAGGAACGGAGGGGGAGAATGGAGGGGGACAGATAAGGAGAGAGGAACGAAGGGGGAGTATGGAGGGGGACAGAAAAGGAGAGAGGAATGCAGGGGACAGCGGAGAGGCACAGAGGAAAGGAGGGGGCATGGAGGAGGATGCAGTGACAGTCAGCGGTGAGCGATCACCGCTGTATGTCACTAAAGCTGGTGAAAGCCGCTGGGGAGAATCTTGTAACTCCCCCACGCGCCGATCACAGCTGTCCTCTAGGTATCGGGGGAAGCATCGGGAGCATTTTCCCGAGTACAAGTACTTGGGCAAATGCTCGGTATCGGTGCAGATACCGATACTAGTATCGGTATCGGGACAACCCTAGGGAAGGCTGCAGGGCAGCGTGCAGGGAAGGCTCCACGGAAGAGTCGAAAGTGATTGCCTGTCTTCAGTCTGGTCTGCCAGAAGACGCAGATTGAGCTCCCTATTCTACGGACTCCGCAAGATCCCAATTTTGATTTCCACTGACTTGATGTGTGCCCTGGGGGACAAAAGGCTTCACAAATTCCAAAAGTGTCTCCAGTGTTGCCTTCCTCATTTATTTTTTTCCCAGAATAAATGGCTATTTTATTTACCTAAAATTATTTACTATGTGTTTTTATTCAAAAAGGACATTTTGTTTGTGAGTAGGCAGGTACATGTCAAAAAGACTATGGGGGTTATTTACAAAAGGCAAAATAATTTTGGAATTCAAGTGCAAACTACAAGTGCAAATTGCACTTTAAATTGCACTGCAAGTGCCCTTGTTGGAAGTGCAGTCGCTGTAAATCTGAGGGGAAGATCTGAAATGAGGGAAAGCTCTGCTGATTTTATCATCCAATCATGTGCAAGCTAAAATGATTTTTTTTTTGTTTCCTTGCATGTGCCCCTCGGATCCACAGCGACTGCACTTCCAAGTGCTCTTTCAGTGCAATTTCAAGTGCACTTTGCACTTGTAGTGCTAAATTAATTTTCCTTTTGAAAACAACCCCCCTATGTCAAATAAACAAGGGACACCAACCTCATTAAGGTTCATAAACAATACAAGATAATAATGTTATTGTGGTAACTTAAAACTTCTAAAAAAAATAGACATTTAAATCAATATGTTTTTGATAATTTTTCACAAATTGTAAAATATATATTGTTGAAATATAAAAGTTAAAAAGATGAGTCAAATAAATAATTTGCTACATTATTTATGGAGATCTGGCTTTTTAAAACTATAATATTAGTCATGACATGAGGATAAATAATGAAGAAAGTAGTTTGTGAGAACTCTGTGTGAATATAAGCAGAAAAACAACTCTTCTCGCATTATAAAGAAGAAAAGAATGCGTTGTATTAAAAGATCACAGAATTAGCAGCGTGAGGAATGTGCTAGCTTCAATACGAAGGCTAGTTTTACCAGACCGAGCGCTTCCGTCTTGTACTTGCTTCAGAGCATGCATCAGTTTTGGTCCGTCGGACTAGCACACAGACGAGCGGTTTGTACGCTAGAAAGCCGAGTCCGTTGGAAAGATTTGAAACATGTATCATTTCTAGGTCCGTCAAACTTTTGAGAAAAAAAAGTCCGCTGGAGCCTACACACAATCGAATTATCCGACAGAGTCCGGTCCGCCGGACCAAGTCTGCTGGAAAGTTCGCTCATGTGTACGCGGCATTTTGGAGATACACCATGCAGTGTGATGACCTATTATTTATGCAGGGGATCCCCTAGCTGACATCTGGCTGCCTTTTCTGGGATGAACCTACCATTGTATGAATTTGTATTGGCAATTTCTTTGTTTCAAAGGTATACTGTATTTGAAATGTGTACAATTTCGGATGTATATTGCATTATATTTTTAACATTGTATTGTATCAGTGTTACTTATTCCAGGATTTTCTGTATTGTCATATACAGTACTTTAATATTGTTTAGCCATCTTATTCTTCAATGGAAAACTGATATAGTGTATATTGCACCCTGTTGATGAAATTGTAGTCCCGATGAAGCAAATCTGAGCAATGCATAGACTTTATGAATGGCTCTAATTTGAGCAACAGCTAGAAAAAAAAAACAAGTTAAATGGTAGGTGCATTATAAAATGGATCAACTATCACAGGATTTTTAAATATTTATGAAGCATTGTATACAGTGTGTTGCCTTTTATTCACTTAGAATAAAAAATATTCCTCTAATTCTACACTATATTGTGTGATTAACATGAAGCTGTGTGATGTCAGGGATCTGTCTCTATGACAATCTCTTGATTTTTCTTTCAACATATGCATGATATGCCTACAACATATTTCATGATATCCCTGTCCCACTTCCCTACTGTACTCTATATCATAAAATCTATCTTTCATGTCTTTTTATTTTTTATGAAAGCCTTCTAATAAGCAGCTCTAGCCCATTGGAAATCACTCTAACTACATTGGGTGGATGACAACTACCAGAATTAATCAATTGGTGACTGGTTTGCGATACAACAATTTTTGATGAACATGAAAATAAATAAATACATTTAAATTCAAATAACTAAAGTGTCTTTCAAAAGTGAAATTTAGTATTTAAATAATGAACTAAATCTGCTACGTGCATGTCACGGTCAACAATTAATATGACATCATCTATGTATCTAAAGAATGTAAGAGAAAATTTAGCCCAGACAGAAGTGCCACACCTCTGGAGATACCAACTCCCATCAAACAAAAAGTAATTGTGGGATAACAAAAAATATGTACTCCCTCTATATGAAATATTTCATATCTGGGCTGGATCAGCTTCAAAAGAATGCAGAGGTGACACAGAGGTTGTATACAACCTTTAAGTCGCCATAAAGATAACATATTGCCTGCACTATGCTATCACATAGAGGCTCATTACCTTTGTTATAGCAATAAAGTTACGTTTTTTTTAAAAAAGCAAATTTTTAAAAGGTTTGATAAAATAATTTAAAAAACCCCCAAAAACTCTAAAGCAATTTTTAACAAAATGCATGTGTCAGGTGCTCACACACGAAAACAGTGAGTAGTAGTACTCATATTATGTATCGCCACGCACCCCACAGTGGGGTTAATAATTCTAAGGCATTATTCATTGTCAATCACCCAATGTGCCGAATAAAAAATCTGTGTGATTCTTACATACAGTACATGATAATGTAATAAAATACAATAATTTCTATGCAGAACAGTGCAGAATATATAATAAGTGAAAAAATAGTCCATGCTACGAAAAAGTGATAATTATACTTCACAGGAAAAATACTAAATCCTGGTGTGCATGTTTGAATCTCCACCACCATCAAACAGGTTATAGATAAATTCTCACCTAAAATTAAGACCTTTAAATTATAAAAGGTCTTAATATGCCTGTTTCCCTAAAGTTGGGATCAGTTGGATGACTGGCTCACTGGTTCTTCTCTTTCTGATTTGCTCAACTCCTCAATATAATCCGTTCATAAAAGGATACAAAAATGCAACAAATAGCGCTCTTTGTATACTAATAATTATCCCTTTGTATTCTAAAAAAAAAAACTGCACTTACAAAGCCATTACAAACAAAGGAATTAACACTACTGTTCAGAGCGGGATGCAACACATGGCTCAGCGCTCACTCAGGATTTGTTGCTGGAATTATCATGCATAAATCGTGTGGCAATCTCGGAAAACCGCAACGCACAAAGCTTTTCATCCAAAAGAAGCTCCTGCTTCTTTTTGAATGGCAAGTGTCACGCGTTGTGGTTTGCTGTGATTGTCACACCCTTTATTGTGCCACAATCACAGCAAAACCACACTGTGTTTTACGAGAAAAAAGTGCTGGACCGGCTAACCAGGTTCTGCTTAAAACACCGGACTTTAAAGGCTTCAACATGGGAGACTAAACAACATTTATAAAAATAGTAACTTTATTTGTACACATTAAAAAATAGTAAATAAAACAGAGGCTTGTCAGCCTTCAAACAATGCACAAAATACTGTTGTAAATGACTCTACTGGGGTATCGGAAGACTATCAAATTAATTTAGGATAACATAATGGGTTTTAGGTGCCAGTGAAAATGAATGGCACCTAAACGTTCATTTTGCAATTGTAGTGTGATTTGAGACCGCAGGCAGAATTGAAGGGATTCTGCCCGAGATCCCAAAACACCAAATGTAAATGAGCCTAAGGGTCCGGCTGACAGCTTACACATTCAGATCAGTCAGACTGCAGCTTTTAGTATGGATCACCGCTCTTCAAGAAGGTAAATCTTCACGAAATGTTGCAAAAGATGTTGGTTGTTCCCAGTCAGCTGTGTCTAAAAACTGGACCAAGTACAAGTCAAATGGGAATGTTGTTAAAGGGAAGCGTACTGGTAGACCAAGGAAGACATCAAAGTGTCAAGATAGAAAACTTAAAGGATAATGCCTTGAAAACAGAAAATGCACAACAAAACAAATAGGGAACGAATGGTCAGAAACTAGAGTCAATGTCTGTGACCGAACTGTAGTACATCGCCTAAAGGAAATGCGATTTACTAACAGAAAAGCCAAACGAAAACCATTATTAACACCTAAACAGAAAAAAACAAGGTTACAGTTGGCTAAAGAAAAGCAATCATGGACTATGGATGACTGGATGAAAGTGACATTCAGTGATGAATCATGAATCTGCATTGGGCAGGGTGATGATGCTGGAATTTTTGTTTGGTGCCGTTCCAATGAAATTTATGAAGACGACTGCCTGAAAAAAAACAAGCAAATTTCCACAATTATTGATTATATGGGGTTTTATGTATAAAATGTGTTACATACAATATATAAAAAAATATTAAAAAAGTGTAAAATTAATACAATTGAAAAAAATACCCCTAAATCCACTGTTCTACATTACATGAACCACAATACAATTAAAAATCACGCATAAAACAACTAATATCTATATCTACAGCCCCTGGCAAAAAGTATGGAATCATTCTTGGAAAATGCTCATTTAATTGTTTAATTGTGTAGAAAAAAACAAATCACAGACATTCCTCAAAACTATTTTCATTTAGACCCCTTTCACACTGGGGCAGGCATGTACTGGCCATCAGGACTACTGGGAGATTCCTGGTGGGCTGATGGCTCAGTGGGCCGGTTTATATGCAGAGTTCGGCGGGAGCGTGGCAGCAAACAGCGGCGGGGATTCGGGGAAGGTGACCAGCGAGGAGGGCAGTTGGATGTAAGAGCCCGGAAGGGAGAAGAGCCCCACCCTCTCCCTGACCACTGAAGAGGCCTACAGGAGCAGGCGCGGCCACCCCGATGGCCCCAGAACCTCTATTCCTCCACCTCCGCTCTGCTCCAAGAACAGTGCGGCCCAGGCTGAAGAAACAGCGGAGACTGTGAAACGTGTCATCTGATTGGTTGCCCAAATACGTCACTTCCGGCCCTTATTGTTTGCGTCCCGTGCTGGCACGCACTTCCGGTTCTGAATTCTGGTTTCCTTCGCTGCAGAGAACTCCAGTGTGCTGACCTTTCAAGCCTCCCATACACCATCAGAAGCTACACCGCTGTTCCATCTCCTAGCGGTTCACCATCCACAGCACTGTAACCCAGCCAGCTTTCGATCATACGCACAGCATCTCAGACCACTGATTGACTCCGCCCCCAGACCCTTCATTTATGTGCCTGATATTACTTCCCTGTTGTGAGTAGCCATTTGGCTTGTTTATTCTTATTAAATGGATACCAAAATACTGCACTGAGTCTGGCGGACTTGTTCTTGTTTTATTTTGTCTTCCAGAGTTTTGCTTCTGCTCTCAAGGTTGCAGCCGCCAGTGTAAACTGGAACTTCAATTGGAACTATCAATCCCTGAACTGACTTTTTCATCATTATCCCCTTTTTATTCTGAGTAATTTTATTTATTATTTTTTTATATAAGTACTACCCAGTTGGTTCTTGCGCCATCATCCCCCTCTTTCCTTTACTGGAGGACAGGCTGACTGGGGGCCCAGGGGAAAAGGACAAGTGGGAGGCGGAGGCTACCAAGGAGCCGCTGGAAGGAGCAGCAAGAGCATCCCCGGACAAGAGGGAGACTCCGCGCTGCTGGCCCTCAGGTACCTGGCATCCTACATGCACATGCCCGCACACAGAGCCTGCGGGGGGTGGGACTGCAGATAGGGACAGTGCTATGTGGTGTGTCTCAGCCCTCCTCTATTTCTCTCAGCCCCCCTCTTTCAGCCCCCATTTTTCTCTCATTCCCCCTCTATCTCTCAGCCCCCCTGTCTCTCAGTCCCCCCTTCTGTCTCTCAGCCCCCTCTCTGTCTCTCAGCCCTTTCCTCTCTCTCTCACCCCCTCTCTCTCACTCCCTCCCTCTCTCTCTCTCTCTTACACTCACCCCCTCTCTCTCTCACCCCCTTTCCCTCAACCCCCCTCTCACTCCCATCTCTCTCTCACTCCCTCTCTCACTCCTTCTCTCTCTCTCACCCTCTCATGATATACAATAATGGATGTGGTGGCCTTTTGGTGGAAGTGATTTTTTTTGCGGGGGGGCAGAACTTTATTCTTGGACCCAGGAAGCACAATGTCTTGGGCCAGCCCTTTCTATAAGAGAAATAAAGTAGAACGGCTAATGGCCAGTGAAGGATTGCTCGGGTGGCCATTGAGGGTTGGCCAGCCAGCCAGCCGGCCGGGGGGGTGGGTTTGTCCGGCCAACCGTATGGGAGAGACCTGTCATCCTCACTGCCCATAACCTCACTTCATAGTGCGCAACCTGGCTCAGCCTCAGTGCGGCTGCTTTGCTGAAAGGCAGCCAATGGCTGTGCAGCAATTCCGGTTTCTAAAATTCCAGCCAATGAGGCTGTAGCAATGTTCCTGCATGACATTAGGCCTCCCACTTCACTTGTTGACTTGTTTTTGTGCAAAATGAAAGTGGGTCCATCTGGATGAAGTCCAGGGCCAAATTTTTGTCCCAGTCCAGCCCTGCACTGGGGTGGTTTTCAGGCACTTTAGCACTAGAAATATCCTCTGATAGCCATTCATTCCAGTGTGCCTTTTCACACTGGGGCGGTGTGCTTGCGGGACATTCCAAAAAGTCTTGCAAGCAGCATCTTTGGGGCGGGTTGGGAGCACTGTATTTAGCGTTCAAAATGCCCTGCCCATTGGAATTTTTTGGGGGTTAAAAGGGCCCTGCTAGCGGCCAAAAAGTGGTGCTAATGGTCGGCGCTTTCAGTGTGAAATCAGCCTTAACATTCCAATCTTCTGGCTTTAAGAAAAACTTAAAAAAATAAAAAATAAAGAAAACTGTAGTCAATTGCAACTGTTTTTGCAGATCAAGCAGAGGAAAAAAATATGGAATCACTCAATTCTGAGGAAAATATTATGCCAGTACACCACTAGTACTTTGTTGCACCACCTCTGGCTTTTATAACAGCTTGAATTTAAATTCTGAGGCATGGATTTAACTATCGACAAACAGTATTCTTCATCAATCCGGCTCCAACTTTCTCTTATTGCAGTTGCCAGATCAGCTTTGCAGGTTGGAGCCTTGTCATGGACCATTCTCTTTCATTTCCACCATAGATTTCCAATTGGATTGAGGTCCGGACTATTTGCAGGCCATGCCATTGACAACATACGTCTTTCTTGAAGGAAAGTTTTCACGGCTTTTGCCCTATGACAAGATGCATTATCATTCTGAAAAATGATGTCATCATCACCAAACGTCCTTTCAATTGATGGAATAAGAAAGGTTTCCCAAATCTCAATATAAACATGTGCATTTATTGAAGATTTAATGACTGCCATCTCTTCCTTTACCTGACATGCAACCCCATATCATCAATGATTCTGGAAATTTGCATGTTTTCTTCAGGCAGCCATCTTCATACATTTCAATGGAACGGCACCAAACAAAAGTTCCAGCATCATCACCCTGCCCAATGCAGATTCATGATTCTTGACTGAATATCACTTTCATCCAGACATCCACAGTCCATAATTGCTTTTCTTTAGCCAACTGTAACCTTGTTCTTTTCTGTTTAGGTGTTAATGATGGTTTTCATTTGGCTTTTCTGTATATAAATCCAATTTCCTTTAGGTGGCGTCCTACAGTTTGGTCACAGACATTAACTCCAGTTTCTGACCATTTGTTCCTCATTTGTTTTGTTGTGCATTTTCTGTTTTCAAGGCATATTGCTTTAAGTTTTCTATCTTGACGCTTTCATGTCTTCCTTGGTCTACCAGTACGCTTCCCTTTAACAAACCTTCACATTTGATTTGTACTTGGTCCAGATTTTAAACACAGCTGTCTGGGAACAACCAATATTTTTTGCAACATTTCATGATAAAGAAGTTTTATAATCCTCTCCTTTGTTTCAACTGACATCTCTCATGTTGGAACCATGATTAATATCAATCAGGTTAGTGCAATAGCTCACCAAGGTGTGCAAGCACTCTTTTTTAACTGCAGATCAATTAGCAGATGTAATCTGATGCAGATGTTTGTTTTAGAACTGCAAAGTACATGGTGATTCCATAATATTTTCCTCCAAATTCAGTAATTCCATATTTTTTACTCTTCTTGATCTGCAAAAACAGCTGCAATAGACTACAGTTCTCTTTTTTCTTTCTATTTTTTTTTGTAAGTGTTTCTTAAAGCCAGAAGGTTGGAATCTTAAATGGAAATAGATTTGAGGAATGTCTGAGATTAGTTATTTTTCTACACAATTAAGCAATCAAATTGACATTTTCCAAGAGTGGTGATTCCATACTTTTTGACAGGGGTTGTATATCAATAATTAATTCCTTTGGTGCAAGGGTACCTGCCTCATGAATCTACTATGTTTCTTTTTTCGTTAGCTGTTTTCTCTAATTACCACCCCTCCAATGTTTTTATTTTTTTTTCTATACCCAAAAACTGCACCAAAGAGGGGTTCTTAGCATGGTTGATCGCAAAATGCTTGGAGACTGAATGTCCCTAAAACCATATGTTATATTATACAGGTGTTCCCTAATGTTCTTGATGTACGATCAATATATTGGAGGCCAAAGGGACATTGAAGTAGATACACCACACCTTCTGTATTACATCATCATTCACTGTTAATGCTAAATTGATGAGCTGTAAAGACTTTTAAAGCATCGTTTTGTGTACCCTAGTTTTTTTACAGTTTCAGGGGCATATTTGAGGCTTTGCATATTTGGAAATTTAGCGTACTGCTTCATGGCGAATATCTATATTTATTAGTAGGACTATCCAGATACTATAGGTCACTTGTAAGTTCAACAACATATACTTATTGTCTTAAAATATATTTCTTTTTTATTAAATAAATGTGATTAATTTGTCTATAAAACAATCAATGCATATCATGCTGTACATGAATATATAACCAATACTACCTACAATCGCAACTATCAGTTCATAAAATATATTGGAGACCGCTACATTTTCATTAGTCAACTTGTCATATTTCTTGGGACTGTAATCCTTTCTTGCGCTATGTGTTTCTTGACCATCAGTCACTTCTTCGGGAGACTGCAGATGACAATTATCTACAATAAATAACCTTGTGTTAATGTCATATCATAATACACACTTTTCAGTACACCACTAATAAATAAATCACCCCTTATGCCGCGTACACACGGTCGTACTTTTCGTCTACAAAAGTCCGACAGCCTGTCCGACATACTTCCGACGTACCTTCGGCGGACTTGCGGCAGACTTTCTTACGAACGGACTTACACACACACGACCACACAAAAGTACGACAGCCTAGTACGTGGTGACGTACACCAAGTCCGACGAGACTATAAAACGGAAGTTCAATAGCCCGTACGACACCCTTTGGGCTCCTTCTGCTAATCTCGTGTTTATCTCGTGTTAGTAGAAGTTTGGTGAGAGACGATTCGCGCTTGTGAGACTCGTATTTTTCAGTTCGTTTTAACTGTTGTTCAGTCTGTGCTTGTGAGGTTTGTATCTGCTTTTCAGTGCGTTTGGTCAGTTGGCATTGAGAAATCTTTGTTTTATTGGCCGCTCGTTCCTGATTTTCAGGTCGTTCTTCACAGGCCTTGCTGTTCTTCAGTGCGTTCTGTTTAGTGCGTTCTGACCAGCCGACCGTTTTGAAGCCATGTTACCTGTACGTACTCGTCGTCGAGCTCGTGCATTGTATGTGCTTGGTGCTGTAGTTTATTCTTCAGCCCAAGTCCAGTCCATGAACAGGGCGAGGAGGAGTTCATGGACCAAGAATTGGTTGCTTCAGCGTGACCAGTTCTGTCACATGCCTTTGCTCCGTGAGATCCGTGAGAATAATCCTGAGGATTTCAGGAACTTTCTCCGGATGACGGACCCCGTTTTTGACCGTTTGTTGGCTTTGCTGACCCCCTATATCAGCAGGCAGGATACCTGCATGAGGCAAGCCATCACTCCGGAGCAGAGGCTGGTCGCTACCTTGCGGTATTTGGCCACAGGGAGAAGCCTGCAGGACCTTAAGTTCTCGACAGGCATCTCCCCCCAGGCTCTGGGGATCATTATCCCAGAGACCTGTTCTGCCATCATACAGGTCCTGCAGAAGGACTATATTAAGGTAAGATATTTTTCTTTTATTAGCATCACATGTTCTTTTATGTAATCTTTGATAATGTGATGTATTTCTTGCTTCAAACATTACTTACCATCATTGCAATATATTGTGAATGTCCCCTTTTTATCCTCACACATGCTGGAATTTTTTCCTGTTATTTTTTGTCATGCATGTATATTTTCCTTCAATAACCTTCCCAGCATGAAGTGATGGGAACATATCCACCTAGTCTACTCATTTGGAATGTATTTTGTTGGAGTGTATTTAGTGTGCTGCTAATGAGCAATTATCTAGCTTTCCCAACCCCCCCCCCCCACCTAAACTCACTCCAAATAGTGTGCTGCTAATGAGCAATTATCTAGATTTCCCAACCCCCCCACCCCCCCCACCTAAACTCACTCCAAATAGTGTGCTGCTAATGAGCAATTATCTAGATTTCCCAACCCCCCCACCCCCCCCCCACCTAAACTCACTCCAAATAGTGTGCTGCTAATGAGCAATTATCTAGATTTCCCAACCCCCCCACCCCCCCCCACCTAAACTCACTCCAAATAGTGTGCTGCTAATGAGCAATTATCTAGATTTCCCAACCCCCCCCACCCCCCCCCCACCTAAACTCACTCCAAATAGTGTGCTGCTAATGAGCAATTATCTAGATTTCACAACCCCCCCACCCCCCCCCCACCTAAACTCACTCCAAATAGTGTGCTGCTAATGAGCAATTATCTAGATTTCACAACCCCCCCACCCCCACCCTCGTTAAAATTTGCTTGAATGTTCTGTGGTGTTGATTTGTCTAAAGCAAATATATGTTGCACTTTGCAAAATGCATGTGCACTCTACAAGTGCATTTGTTCCAGTGCTTTAGTAAATGAGCAGAAGCTCTGCTGATTTCCATCATCAAATCATATGCAAGCCTCAAAGTGTTTTCATTAATTGCCCTTGCATGTGATTGTGTACTCCTTGCAACATGAATGCCTTTTTACATTACCTCATTTACTGTAAGCTGGTTAGCAACTGCACCTGCAGAGTGCGACAACTGCAGTCTTGTAGCCTTTTTAGTCCCTAAATTCCTGCGTGTCCTAAAAGTAATTTTTTTTAGGGATTTCACAACCCCCTAAAATGTAATCAATGTTCCATCAGAGGGGGTGAGCAATCTGATAAGTGTGCCTTTCCATATTAGTTATTCCAGAACAATTAAATTATTGAATGTTATACTGATGCTGGGGAATAATGTTTTTAATTGTCTAATTTTCTTGCAATGTTAGCTTCCAAATTAATTGATTTTTGTTTTCTTGTTTGATTTCCCAGTTTCCTTCAACGCCACAGGAATGGCAGACTGTGGCATCCCATTTTGCCAGCCGTTGGGACTTTCCCAATTGTGGAGGGGCTATAGATGGGAAACATGTCCACATTGTGCCACCACCCCATTCGGGGTCATATTATTTTAATTATAAGGGGTTCCACAGTATTGTTTTAATGGCGGTGGTGTCGGCACACTATGATTTTTTATATGTGGACGTGGGGAAGAATGGCCGGATGTCGGATGGAGGAGTATTTGCCCAGACGGAGTTCTGCCAGCGTCTCCAGAGTGGTGGCCTGGGATTGCCACCTGATGAGGATAACGTGGAAGGACTCCCCTTTGTCTTCATTGCCGATGAAGCCTTTGCTCTCAGCAAGCACCTCATGAGGCCATTCCCCCAAAGAACCCTCACCCCGGAGAGGAGGGTTTTTAATTACCGGCTGGCCAGAGCTAGAAGAGTGGTTGAGAATGCGTTTGGAATTCTGGCCAGCCGGTTCCGCCTGTTTCAAACAGCCATTAATTTGGCGGAATACAAACTTAATTTTATCATTTTATCGTGCTGCATTCTGCACAACTTTTTAAATAAGCATTCTCCAAATTATATAGGCACAGTTGGGCCTGAGGCCGGACAAATAGAAGCCAACCTTACAGGCCTGGATACTGTCCGTACTGGCTTGGCCCCCCAAAGTGCCCGTCAAGTTAGACAGCAATATGTTAATTATTTTATGGGTAGGGGGGCCATTGCAATGGGCCAGGATATATAATTTTTGACAATAAAAAAATTATTGATGAAATCTTGCATTATATTTATTGCTTGCCTTTCTTTTGGGCTGTCTCCTAGGTTATGGTCGAGCAGTTGTAGTGCCAACTGTATTGTAATTTTAAATGTCTAAATAAGCTCCATTGCCACTGTAAACAACTTTTTTACAATTATAACTAAAATGATACTGAGCCTTGAAATAACAAACCACACATTTATTTAATTCCTATAAGGAGATGTTTTTATTAATGGTTGTTATGCATTCAGTTCTGCATTTAGTATAAAATGTTCAGAGACAAAAATAGAATGATATCTTAATAATGTAGCAAAATATAATTATATCTAAATATTTATACCTAATCCACAAAAAAATATTTTTGGCTTTTTGATTTTCACAAACAGGCTTATTTTTTTGTTTTGGGAAAATCAAGTTTTGTTTTGTTTGTTTTTTTTTTTTAAGCAATTTTTTTGTTTATGTTTTTTTTTTTATCAAGTTATTTTTGTTTTTATTATTTTTTTTTAATAAAGTTTGTATATTTTTTTTTTTTGGTTTTTTAAAATCAAGTTTTTTAATTTTTTTGTGTTTTTTAAAATCAAGTTTTTTAATTTTTTTGTGTTTTTTAAAATCAAGTTTTTTAATTTTTTTTTTTTTTTTAAATCAAGTTTTTTAATTTTTTTGTGTTTTTTAAAATCAAGTTTTTTAATTTTTTTGTGTTTTTTAAAATCAAGTTTTTTAATTTTTTTGTGTTTTTTAAAATCAAGTTTTTTAATTTTTTTTTTTGGTTTTTTAAAATCAAGTTTTTTAATTTTTTTGTGTTTTTTAAAATCAAGTTTTTTAATTTTTTTTTTTTTTGAAATCAAGTTTTTTAATTTTTTTGTGTTTTTTAAAATCAAGTTTTTTAATTTTTTTGTGTTTTTTAAAATCAAGTTTTTTAATTTTTTTGTGTTTTTTAAAATCAAGTTTTTTAATTTTTTTGTGTTTTTTAAAATCAAGTTTTTTAATTTTTTTTTTTTTTTTAAATCAAGTTTTTTAATTTTTTTGTGTTTTTTAAAATCAAGTTTTTTAATTTTTTTTTTTTTTTTATTAAATCAAGTTTTTTAATTTTTTTGTGTTTTTTAAAATCAAGTTTTTTAATTTTTTTTTTTTTTTTAAATCAAGTTTTTAAATTTTTTTGTGTTTTTTAAAATCAAGTTTTTTAATTTTTTTTTTTTTTTATTAAATCAAGTTTTTTAATTTTTTTTTGTGTTTTTTAGAAAATCAAGTTTAATTTTTTTGTGGATTTTTGAGGTATTTCCGATAAACAGCCCTCCTTTTTTACATTAGGTTAAACAGCCATTTATGTTCTGGCAAAAAAAAAAAAAGAGAAGGCCCAGAATGGGGTCAGCAAAACAGGAAATGAAGGACATGATTGATGTTTTGGGGTTTAAAAAAGGGCATTTAGATTCGACCCAAAACATCAATCATGTCCTTCATTTCCTGCTGCATACGATCCAGCCGATTCCGCATTTCATCCATGTCTTTATTCCAGGCCATTATTTGACCAATTAGCCGTTGGGCACTTTCAGAAGTGAAATTGTCACTTCTTGTTGTTGTACCTAAAGTGGAATGAAACCAAAAAATGTCTTTAGAAATATGCACACATACATAGTTTACCTTACCATAAATAAAGCTGTTGTCTCAGACACTGACCTGGTGGGGTGCCCATGTAGCCTAATTCCTCCACATCCTCGGGGGTGGCACTATTGCTTGAATGAAGCACAACCAGATCCCCTAAAATAGAGTAGACAAATTACATTAAACAAAAGGCAGCCATGCATAGATTAACGTAAGCTGGTGTGTCAGACACTCACCTGGTGGGGTGCCCATGTCGCCCACCTCTCCTTCCTCCACATCCTCAATGGGACTTGGGCTTATTTCCCAATCATGTTTTGCTTGGGGTGGACTGTCTTCTGGTTGTTGGCTGAGTGATTTTTCCCCTATGTGAAACAAAAAATTATTAATCTAATTAGCACACAGATATTTTAGTACATAGTAATTTTCAAACATTTGTAATGAAGTGGTTTGTGTAGAGTTCCTATTTTACCTCAATATTTAAAATTCTAAAGACATATCGGATAGATATATATCAATATCTAAAAATATAGTTAATAATCTTTTGATCTCTCTCTATATCTGTAACAAAATCTCTAAATATCTAACTAAATGTAAAGCCAAAAAATTAAGATAACTTCAAATATTCAAAAAGAATGTTTTACATTTCTATATCTATCTATCTCTATATTTCTCTCTCTCTATCTCTCTCTCTCTATATCTCTATATCTATATATATCTCTCAATATATCTCTCTCTCTCTCTCTCTCTCTCTCTCTCTCTCTCTCTCTCTCTCTCTCTCTCTCTCTCTCTCTCTCTCTCTCTCTCTCTCTCTCTCTCTCTCTCTCTATATATATATATATATATATATATATATATATATATAGATCTCTCTCTCTCTCTCTCTATATATATATATATATATATATATATATATATATATATATATAGATCTCTATATATATATAGAGATATATAGATCTCTATATATATATAGAGATATATATATATCTCTCTATCTATAGATATGTAACGAGGTTTATTAAAAGATCGTTTAAAACGATGAACAAAAAATCGGATAGGAAGGAAAAGCACATGGAGCAGTATACAAGGTAATAAACACAAGCGAAAAACACGACAAGTACTTACTTTTTTTAAGAACTTTCCGGATACGTCGGTATTGATCCGGCTCCCTGAGTTTCAGGTCAGACCATCTTTTTCTCAGTTGATCTTTTGAGCGCTGGACCCCAAAAGATGCCTGCAAAGTCTCCACGACCTTCGCCATTATTTTGGCCTTGCGCAAATTTGGCCGTGCGTACGGCCCATAATTGCCATCATAGTCATCTTTGTGAAGAATGGCCACCATCTCCACCATCTCTTTAAAACTCATATTAGAGGCCTTAAATCTAGGCCTCATAGATTTCGCTGACGTTCCAGCCTCCGGGCTGTCTCCACTACCTGAGGTCGTCAACATTTCAGGTGTCTCCGCCATTCTTTAACTCCACTACGCGCCGTAACAAAAAATGGGCGGAGAACATGAGTTAAAATCGAACGTCAGGGGCGGGCGACGCAGGCGGAGTTTCACACATGCGTAGTGTATAAAGAGGGGCCTTGCGCACGTGTCGTACGTACGTTCTGTGCGTCGAATTAGGGGGCGGAGAACATGAGTTAATTTCGAACGTCAGGGGCGGGCGACGCAGGCGGAGTTTCACACATGCGTAGTGTATAAAGAGCCTTGCGCACGTGTCGTACGTACGTTCTGTGCGTCGAATTAGGGGGCGGAGAACATGAGTTAATTTCGAACGTCAGGGGCGGGCGACGCAGGCGGAGTTTCACACATGCGTAGTGTATAAAGAGCCTTGCGCACGTGTCGTACGTACGTTCTGTGCGTCGAATTAGGGGGCGGAGAACATGAGTTAATTTCGAACGTCAGGGGCGGGCGACGCAGGCGGAGTTTCACACATGCGTAGTGTATAAAGAGGGGCCTTGCGCATGTGTCGTACGTACGTTCTGTGGTAGGTGATAGTGGACCTGGACGTTACAAAACGAAGGTAATTTTAGATATATATTTTTTTTTTTGGTTTTTATGGTCATGACTTTGTAGCAAGCGGCCTATATGGCTTGATAGATTGATGAGGCCTACATAGGGAGAAGATGATGAGGGGTTAGCCGAAACCTATAATAAAAGTGTTTTTTGTCTTGTGACTTCATCTTTTCCAGATATAATGAATCCCCTATTTAAGGATCCAGAGTTCCTTACATCTTTTATTTCCAAGTATCGAGAGATGAGGAATTTGTGGGAGGTGAAACACCCTCAGTATTATGCTAAGCATGTGAGGAAGTCAACGCTGGAGAGACTTCTGGCCTTTGTCCAGGCGACCATCCCGGAAGCAACAATGGAGACATTGCTCAAGAAAATTGGGGTCTTGAGGAACATGTATAAGAGGGAGCATAAGAAGATCCAGGAATCAAGGAGATCAGGAGCATCAGCAGATGATGTTTATGTACCCAGGCTGTGGTACTACAATCAACTCCGTTTTCTGGATGACCAGAATGAAGCCAGGCCATCACTTTCAACCCTTCCCTCCACCCTTCCCTCCACCCTTCCCTCCTCCCCAGCAGAGGCTGATGAGGAGCAAGCTGGGTCTTCCATCCTGGATGAACCAGATATGACCATCTGGAGTCAGGTAAATTATTTTAACAAATATTTACTGTACTAATATTAATGATGTTAACTGGATGTTATAATTGTCTAAAATAATTTGGCACTCAAAATTGTGTATACATATCAATTGACAGTAGTGGCTAAATATGTTTGGCACCTGCTTGAAATAATTATGGTGTCTGATTAGACTCTTTTATTAAAGAGAAGTATTCACATTGAATTTGCTATTCATGAGAAGCAAACTGTGTGTCATTGATGAAGCCAAAAAAATATACTCAAACTATTGTCCTTTTTTTATACACAGGATGAGTCCATCCAGGAGGAATGTGGGGAAAGTGGCAGGCAGGAGGAGACCGGGCCCATGGACAGCCTGGAGGAGGCCGGATTCACCATCATCCTGGAGGAGGCTGGGCCCAGTGTCAGGCAGGAGGTGGCTGCTCCCAGTGAGGTGGCTGGGCCAAGTGAGGTGGCTGGGCCAAGTAGGAGCCTGACCGAATCCCAAGTGCCTCCCCTCCACCTTCACAAAAAAAGGGCCAGGAAGGGGATGGTCACACAGGACGCATCCCTGCGCCTCATGCAAGAGGCCACCCGTTTTTTAACAAGCCCCCCCGAAGCGGAAGAATCCTATGGCTGCTACTTAGCCAGCAGGCTTCTTCAGATGGATTGGGAGCAGCGCCTCATTTGTGAGCGCCTATTTGGGGAAACAATCCATAAGGGGCTGCAGGGCATGCTAACACAAAACACCCAACTACATGAGGCAGCCCCCCCTCCTCCTCCTCCTCCTCCTCCTCCTCCTCCTCCTCCTGCCACAACTGAAACACCAGAGCCACAGCCTCAAAAGAAGGCTACAGGGAAGGCTGCAGGGCAGCGTGGAGGAAAGGCTGCAGGGAAGAGAAGAAAATGATGACCTGGGTTCAGTCTGGTCTGACAGAAGACGCAGGCTGTTGTAGGACCACAGTCTGGGGACATCTAGATCATCTGCTGGTGCTGTTGATCTCTGGGATTCTTGGACCAGATTGTGCTCCCTCTTATATGGACGCCGCAAGATCCCAATTTTCTGGTACACCGACTTTTTCCAGCGTTGACTTCCTCTTTATTTTATTTTGACCATGAATAAATGGATCTTTTTTGAGTTTAGCAAAAGACTTTATGTGTTTTCTTTGAAATCATTGATTTTACACACAATGTTAAATTAACAAGGGACAACAATCTCATTGAGTTTGAAAAAAAACACACCAAAAATACATTACTAATGTTAATAATGTTCAAGTGGTAAGTCTTGAAAATCAAAAAATTGACGTAACCAAAAACGGTGCTTTGGGTTAACTTTATCTCAAAACTAAAAAATAATCACTCTAAAAAAAATAAATAATAATGGGTTCTTTGTGTTAACTTTACAAACCTAAAAAAAAAAAAAAAAAAAAAAAAAAGGGGAAAAAGTATTATTAGTATGGAAACATTGTTTTTAAAATGCATACTATATCATTCATGAGATCAAAGAGAAAAAGAATCCAGAAATCAGTTTGGGAGAACTCTGATTATGAACAGCAAAACACCTTCGTTCTTTAGAGCCTTCGTAAAGAAGAAATAAAATGCGCTGCATTCAACGATCACAGATTTTGCAGCGTGATGAATGTGCTACCTACAATACGAACACTAGTTTTACTAGACCGAGTGCTTCCGTTTAGTTTTTGCTTATGAGCATGCGTCGTTTTTTTGTCCGTCGGACTAGCACACAGACGAGCGGACTTCGGGGTCCGTCGTAGTTACGACGTAAAGATTTGAAGCATGCTTCAAATCTAAAGTCCGTCGGATTTGAGGCTAAAAAAGTCCGTTGAAAGTCCGGAGAAGCCCACACACGATCGGATTACCAGCCAGCTTTAGTCCGTCAGCGTCCGTTGGACTTTTGTAGACGAAAAGTCCGACCGTGTGTACGCGGCATTACATGTGTATATCACTTGGCCTGCAACTTAATATAAAACCAACAAATCTATAGAGGTGAGCAATCAAGAAAAACAACAACCCACACGAGGTGAGGAGCCACCAAGGATATGAGAACCAAGACCTCACATTCCACCAAGCCATGTACCTGTTCTATCAATTTTAACATCATTCTGATTACAGGTTACCAATCCATGACACCAGAGAAGTTATGCACAGATCATAAGATGCTGTAACTGTCTCCTAGCACTGTTTCTGTATATGCTGTCTCTCAAAGCCGTAAGAAAAATGAATAGGATGTGACAGCCAATATAGTCAACACAGCAATATTGCTCCAGTATAGCTCCAAGACTAAAGTAGGATACACATTGCAAGTGGCAATGTATGTGAATGGTGATTCATTGAGTTGTACTGAAAAGTGATTTATTATTATATGCCATTAACACATAATTGCATATTGTAGACAATCATGATTTGCAATTTCCTGAAGTGACTAATGGTTATGAAATGCATAGAGAAAGAAAAGTTTACAGTCCCATGAAAAAATGACAGTTTGGCTAATGAAAATGATCTGGCCTCTAATATATTTGATAAGCTTGTAGTTGGGACTGTATTGTTTGTATATTTATGTACAGTATGATATGCATTGGAATTTTTTTTGACAAACATCCTTTTGAACTTTATTTTATAAAAATACATATGTTTTAGGACAATAAGAACATTTTGTTGAACTTAACTGGCTCCTGTCTAAATTGGCACTAGTATGTGTATGTATGAAAATGAATTAGGGACCTTAGATTGTAAGCTCCTTGAGGGCAGGGACTGATATGATTGTATGATAAATATTTAAAAAGGCTGCGTAAATTGATGATGCTGTGTAAGTACCTGTCATAACTAAATACATAAATACACTTATTTAATTGACTTTAGATTACAGGCATATCCCCATTTTATCTATTTGTTTTGAAATATCTAATAACTGGACAAAATATCTAATAACTGGACAAAACCTCATCTTTTATATTATACCAAACTTGATAATACAGTGTGTGCACTAAAACTAATTTGAATGTTTTTTTTTTCTTGAATATATATAGATTTGTTAAACAGTAGCATGATTATATTGTGATATAAAAATGACTACTGCCACCAATTTATTTTACGGGTTCTCTGCTTTTAGATAATATTGAATCTTTTGAAGGTTTTAAGTAATCACAAGACCTAAAATATGTGATTTAACATATCTGCAAAAAAAAAGAAAAAGAAAAACAAAATTGCTGCAGCAGAAAACAAGTTAAAATACAATTTTCTCTTGAAAATTCTGTTCTTTTCACCCACACGCCAGTACTCTGTGCTGACATAGATGAGTAAATGCCACACCTCTCCTCACAATTGTCCTCACACAGACTTTTGCCAGGTTTGTTACTAGGTGCTGATTACTGAGTGCAATATGCATTACACTGTGCAACTGTTGTAACAGGAAAATGGACATAAATGTGTTAGTACAATGACTGACTGAATATCTATTTATGTGACATCAGTGTGCATGTTATATTTGTAATGGAAATAATTTGGACCCTCTATGAAAACTACAGTCAGGTCCATAAATATTTGGACATCGACACAATTCTAATTTTTTTGGCTCTATACACCACCACAATGGATTTGAAATGAAATGAACAAGATGTGCTTTAACTGCAGACTTTCAGCTTTAATTTGAGGGTATTTACATCCAAATCAGGTGAACGGTGTAGAAATTACAACAGTTTGTATATGTGCCTCCCACTTTTTAAGGGACCAAAAGTAATGGGACAGATTAACAATCATCCATCAAACTTTCACTTTTGAATACTTGGTTGCAAATCCTTTGCAGTCAGTTACAGCCTGAAGTCTGGAATGCACAGACATCACCAGACACTGGGTTTCATCCCTGGTGATGCTCTGCCAGGCCTCTACTGCAACTGTCTTCAGTTCCTACTTGTTCTTGGGGCATTTTCCCTTCAGTTTTGTCTTCAACAAGTGAAATGCATGCTCAATCGAATTTAGGTCAGGTGATTGACTTGGCCATTGCATAACATTCCACTTCTTTCCCTTAAAAAACTCTTTGGTTGCTTTTGCAGTATGCTTCGGGCCATTGTCCATCTGCACTGTGAAGCTCCGTCCAATGAGTTCTGAAGCATTTTGCTGAATATGAGCAGATAATATTGCCCGAAACACTTCAGAATTTATCATGCTGCTTTTGTCAGCAGTCACATCATCAATAAATACAAGAGAACCAGTTCCATTGGCAGCCATACACGCCCACGCCATGACACTACCACCACCATGCTTCACTGATGAGGTGGTATGCTTTGGATCATGAGCAGTTCTTTTCCTTCTCCATACTCTTCTCTTCCCATCACTCTTGTACAAGTTGATGTTGGTCTCATCTGTCCATAGGATGTTGCTCCAGAACTGTGAAGGCTTTTTTAGATGTTGTTTGGCAAACTGTAATCTGGCCTTTCTGTTTATGAGGCTCACCAATGTTTTACATCTTGTGGTGAACGCTCTGTATTCACTCTGGTGAAGTCTTCTCTTGATTGTTGACTTTGACACACATACACCTACCTCCTGGAGTGTGTTCTTTATTTGGCCAACTGTTGTTAAGGGTGTTTTCTTCACCAGGGAAAGAATTCTTCGGTCATCCACCACAGTTGTTTTCTGTGGTCTTCCGGGTCTTTTGGTGTTGCTGAGCTCTCCGGTGCATTCTTTCTTTTTAAGGATGTTAAAAAACAGTTGGGTTGGCCACACCTAATGTTCTTGCTATCTCTCTGATGGATTTGTTTTGTTTTTTCAGCCTAATGATGGCTTGCTTCACTGATAGTGACAGCTCTTTGGATCTCATATTGAGAGTTGACAGCAACAGATTCCAAATGCGAATAGCACACTTGAAATGAACTCTGGACCTTTTATCTGCTCCTTGTAAATGGGATAATGAGGGAATAACACACATTTGGCCATGGAACAGCTGAGCAGCCAATTGTCCCATTACTTTTGGTCCCTTAACCACTTCCCGCCCGCCCTATAGCGGATTGACGTCCGGGAAGTGGTTTTGTTATCCTGACTGGACGTCATATGACGTCCAGCAGGATAACATGCCGCAGCACGCCCCCGGGGGCGCGCATCGCGGCGATCGGTGGAGCGGTGTGTCAGTCTGACACACCGCTACACTGATCTTGGTAAAAAGCCTCCGGCGGAGGCTCTTTACCATGTGATCAGCCGTGTCCAATCACGGCTGATCACGCTGTCAATATGAAGAGCCGTTGATCGGCTCTTCCTCACTCGCGTCTGACAGATGCAAGTAGAGGAGAGCCGATCGGCGGCTCTCCTGGCAGGGGGGGTCTGCGCTGATTGTTTATCAGCGCAGCCCCCCCTCAGATCACCCCACTGGACTACCAGGGATGCCACTAGGACCACCAGGGAAGGGGCAACGTGGATGGCCAGGTATGTACCCCATGGCCATCCACATGTGCCCAATCTGTGCCAATCAGTGCCCACAAATGGGCACTGATTGGCACTATTATGTCAGTGATCTGCCCAGCAATGCCCAGATCTGCCCAGCAATGCTTTATCAGTGCCACCTGTCATTGCCCATCTGTGCCACCTGTCATTGCCCATCGGTGCCACCTGTCAGTGCCCATCTGTGCCCATCTGTGCCCATCAGTGCCCACCTATCACTGCCCATCAGTGCCACACATCAGTGCCACACATAAGTACCCATCAGTGCCACCCATATATACCAATCAATGCCACCTACGAGTGCCCATCAGTGCCGCCTATGTGTGCCCATCGGTGCCACCTATGAGTGCCCATCAGTGCCGCATACCAGTGCCACCTATCAGTGCCCATCAGTGCCACCTATCAGTGCCCATCAGTGCCGCCTATCAGTGCCCATCATCAGTGCCCGTTAGTGCCACCTCATCAGTGCCACCTCATTGGTGCCACCTCATCGGTGCCCATCAGTGCCGCCGTATCAGTGCCCATCAGTGCAGCCATATCAGTGCCCATTATTGAAGGAGAAAGCGTACTTATTTACAAAAAAATTTAACAGAAACAAAGAAAAACTTGTTTTTTTTCAAAATTTTCGGACTTTTTTTATTTGTTGCGCAAAAAAGAAAAACCGCAGAGGTGATCAAATACCACCAAAAGAAAGCTCTATTTGTGGGAACAAAATGATAAAAAATTTGTTTGGGTACAGTGTAGCATGATCACGCAATTGTCATTCAAATTGCAACAGCGCTGAAAGGTGAAAATTGGGCTGGGCGGGAAGGTGTCTAAGTGCCTGGTATTGAAGTGGTTAAAAAGTGAGAGGCGCATATACAAACTGTTGTAATTCCTACACCATTCACCTGATTTGGATGTAAATACCCTCAAATTAAAGCTGAAAGTGTGCAGTTAAAGCACATCTTGTTTGTTTCATTTCAAATCCATTGTGGTGGTGTATAGAGCCAAAAAGATTAGAAATTTGTCGATGTCCCAATATTTATGGACCTGACTGTATGTAAGAAATGTGTTTGCTGTAGGTGTCTAACTGAGCAGTACTGCTTTGCACATGAAACAAGTACAATTGTTGGTAACATTTTTGCATAAGATAAAGAATAGGTCCATTCTTACCTTATCCAATTTCTTATTTCAGGTTTGTAAATCTCTTATGTTTTTAACTTCTTTGCAGTTTTGAATGGATTTCAAAACAAATCAAGAGACACATATCGACTTTGGTTATTTTTGGCTAGTGTTAGGTAAATTAATAGCCCAAAAGCTTTTGTCACCTTGCCAGATTTTCCTGAGACCACATTTAAGGAGTCACTGTTTCCTGGAAACCTTGAAGTTAGGAGAGATTTATGCCTTTTATATTGTCTTCCATTACTGTATTCAAAGGAGTTGTCTGTATGGAGGTTGATAGAGGGCAGTCAAACCTTTAGCTCTGCGCAAATTATATCAAGAGGTGTCTGTCCATAGGGTCGACTTGTTCTCAAGCCCTAAAAACTAAACACAGCTGAGATCTAAATCCTCTGACAAATGGAAATTGCGTGCAGGGATCAGCAACAGCGTATGGCAAATGGAATTTTTAAACACCATCCCACTATGCCATGTATACCTGATAAATGAACACTGCATGAAATAATGTTGAAAGGAGCATTACATGACATGCTTTAAGCTGACCCTGAAATGTATTACCATTTTGAAATGATATTATAACAGACGTTACATAACAGCAAGGATGAAAATACAAAATATTCCATCAAGTTCATCTTATTATATTGTCAATCTAGAATAAGGCAAACAAAAAATAGTTATATATATATTTATATTTTTTCTAACAACAGTAAGGGCTTATGTACACTACAGCTTCTAAATTTGAGTTTAGGATCTTTTGGCATTTTTTTGCCAAAGCTCCTAAACTCAACTCTATAAAAGCCATGGATGCATAGGGGTTTATTTACTAAAGCTAGAGAGTGAAAAATCTGGTGCAGTTGTGCATGGTAGCCAATCAGCTTCTAAATTCAGCTTGTTCAATTAAACTTTGGCAAACGAACCTGGAAGATGTTTTTATGCAGAGCTGCACCAGATTTTGCACTCTCCAGGTTTAGTAAATCAACTCCCATAGGCTTTTACAAGAGTTTAGAAAGTGCTGCGATTAGGGGAGGTTCAACCTCCCTCTCCTGAAAGAAAAAATCTCGTTCAGGATAGGAACGTTTGACCGCTGGCTGCAAAACGCAGCAAAATTGCAGTAAAATCTAGGTGTGGACAACCTAGTCTGTGTGTACATGAGCCCTTAGTTACTAGGCTGGCTGTAAATATTCTATCGTTTATCATAACAGCAAATGTATAGTCAAATATCAACTAGAATATATGCATAAAAAAGACATCATTTTGTAGGCCTAGCTTTTAAATAGCCCACTGCCAGTGATATTAGACCAGTACTTCAATAGTTCTGTCAGATTAACAAAAGTAAAATTGTAACTGAATTGAAAAGATATGGGTCACCATGCACATTACAATCTGACCATACAATCTTTGTATACTTACCATTAAATTTACTAAAATGATGTAAAATAAGTACTTACCTAATCTCTACAATGAATTCTTATCAAATTAGACAGGCCCTTTGAGTACATACAAAGAACAAACAAAAGAGGGCGCACCAGCCTAGTGCTACTATTATGCCATGTTGTTTTAATAAGAAAGTCATCATAGATTATACTCACAAACATACAAATTAAAATCACTCATTGAGCTACTTGTCTGTAGGCCTGTAGTTCCAGAAACAGCAAACTCCAGAAAACAGGGGAACCTCGCTGGGGTCCCTAACTGGCTGACGGTTTTCAAAGGCAATGCCTTCTCCCTCAGAGCTGACTCTGCTGCCTTTGAAACGTGTCAGCCAGTGAGGTCCCCCTGTTTTCTGGAGTTTGCTGTTTCTATGATCTAGGATGACGTTCTTATTAAAACAATGTGGGATAATGCAATAGGCTGGTGTGTCCTCTTTTGTTTGTTCTTTGAAGTGGCTTCAGGACATCCCCATTCCAAGAGGGTAGCAAGGCCTGAGGCTATATCTCAATGTTGTGGAGTCATTCTCAATACCTTTCTCAATACCTTTTACCGGAATATCACACTTTTGCGCAGGAGGTTTTTTCTTGTTGCTATGGACTACATAGTTGTTGGTAGAGCTAAATTAGTTTGTATAATCAGATTGTAATATGTACGGTGAACTTTAGAGTTTATAAGGCATGTATTAAGGCATGTGATCCCTGCTAGCATTACACTTTATAATAGTGTGAATCAACCAGGTTCTCAAGCACCTGTTATCAGCAACATTTTAGGATGTGATTCTATCTTGTTATGCCCCCTGTGATAGTGCCTGTATGATTATGAATGCACATTGAATTTTTCAACCATCCTTCAATAACTCAGTGGGGTTGATTTACTAAAGGCTAATATGTTAGTCTCTTTGCAAGGGAATGTTCCCTTATCTTAGTGAATGAGGTGAAGCTCTGCTAACTTCCATCATCCAATCATGTGCAAGTAAAAATACTCTTTTTTTAATTTCACTTTTACTCCTAATTTTTAAACCAAAAAAAAAAAAAAAATAGTTTAGAAGCCTCGCTAGTTTACTGCTCTTGGTCCACAAATACTTTTACAGTTTCCTTCAACTGATACTAGACACTAGTTACATTCATGGCCCGTTTCCTCCCGTTAGCATTTAGTACTGTACTTTGAACTACATTATCATGTTTGATGTCATCAGGAGGAAAATGCATATATGTTTAATGGGATGGGACTTTACCTGAGCAAAGGTACCTCTTAGTTCTGGGTTAAACTCTGGGAAGCAAATATACGTCCTAATATATTATACATATATTATTATTATTATATTATATTATACATAATTTCAGCTCTGGTGCATTATCCTAATCTGCTATCCTGTTAAGGATTTGGATTTTCTTCTGGTATCTGATGTTGATCTACTGTTCTGAGAACAGTTTTACATGTCCTCTGGTTCTTGATCACTGTTTGGCTGTTGCTAGCTATTTTTGCCTCTATATTGGCTATAGATGTTTCCTGTCTTCTCTAACCCTCAGCCTATAGTCCAACTATGCCTGTCTGCTGCCAGCTTGGACCTTGGCCTGTATATGTTTTTTTTTAGCTTATCAGGTCTAACAAGGGATGACACCTAGGAGTGGTGAATAGTGAAAATTAAAAAACCTTGCAAGGAGAAGAGTGAATACTGGGCACTCCTTGACATAACCCTATGTTGCCAACTGATACCACAAATCACAGCTTTGCTCACAATTGTGTTCTTATCACCTGACAGTTAAATAGTTTAGATGGCGCATTGTTTTTTCCCAAAAGTTTCTTTATGTTCAAATATTTTTATTGGTACAGGAAGAAAAGGATAACAAACAAGTACAATAACAGTCATAGGTTGCAAAGTGAATAATATCACGCCAGATGCCCATGTTAGTTTGGTGAGGAAAGCATTCACAACTGATAATTAACGTGTGATAGCTGTTGCGTTACTCTATACTTGGGGGTGTGGTTAATCTCAACTGCTCAGCTAGGTCAAACATGGGAGACAGGGGGAGAAGGATCACCCCTCAGGACGACTAAACACACATGAAATACTCTGCAATCTAACTGTCAAAAAACAACGTTTGAAGTATGTATATAGGGGTAATGGGTTGGACAGTTTGGGGAACAACGTAGGCTGTTTTTAGAAAGAATGCATGGAGTAAAGTGTGCGTGATGATAAGTGCTGCTATCATCTTAAGCATATTATCCTATGGGCGGGCTGTCCCAGTTTGGGGTAGTCCGTGTTAGGCTGAGGCTGCGCAATCTGAGGAAGAAGAAGGAGGGTAGAAAGAAAAGAAAAGAGAGCGAGAAAAGCTAGAGGGAAGGTAGGGAAGATGTGCAGGAGGGTAGGGGGTAATAGCAGGAAGTAGGGGGTAGGGGATCTAAGAGGGGAGGGGGGACAAAGGAAGCGAGGATGGGTCCCGGGGAGTGAAGTATGAGAGACTATTAGGGATCTTCATTCAATCGTCCCTAGCGACATAAGTAAGGGGGGTATGGGGACAGTAGTGTTTGGTTAAAGTCAGAAGAGAGATAGTGATCCACCCAGCATGTCATTTTTTCTTACCAAAATGTAAAATCTGTTATATCATTGTGGTGCATACAACACTTGATTATATAACATTCATCCCTAATCAGACAGGATATACTCATAAAAAAAAAGAAAACGTATAAGTTCCCCTTAGGTTCTCTGATCACAGATAGATACAGACAATGTTGGGTTTGATAATTATTTTACAAGCAGGCTAAAATATAACTGACTGCAAATAAGACACTAAAGCAAATTTTGGCTGCTGCAAAAAGAAATGCATCTTCACCTTTATAATTTTCATACAATCCAACACCTACTTAAATTCAACACTATCAATAGGATATTTGCTTATTACTCTATTAATGTAGCTCCATGGTTTTTAACGGCTTCAGGAACTCTGATTAAGGCTTGCTAAATACTTTAAAAATACTTTCCAAAAGCTTTATGTACCTACTGCCCTATACAAACTACAACTCACGTATACAAGCCCTAAGCCATATATAAGAGCTCTGAATAAAGACACCCCTCCAAATAAAACTGCAATAAAAAGTTCAATTCAAATTCTTCAAATACTCACCTAAATTTGTGGTCACTCAACACAATTGGTCTCCTTTCTTCCATTTTGCAGAGTGGAAGGACCCTCCTTCAGTTGTCCATTTTTCTGCCTGGTAACCTGGTCACTTCCTATTGGCTGTCCATTACAAGACCCCAGTGGTGGTGGGGGTTGCACTATTGGATCACTGGTCTCCACTGTCAAAGGACATATGGTGAAGGCAGATAAGAAAAAAGGCCTTTGGTTAGCTTTTAAAAAATTGGTAAATAAATGGGAAGGGAGTGGGTAGAAGGGTTGGTATATATATATATATATATATATATATATATATATATATATATATATATATATATATATATATTTATTTATTTATTGTAAGAAATAATATGACAGGGAATTTCTCCGGCACTCCACTCATGCACTCATTATCAAATAAATAAGTGTAGAAAGCTCAGACATACACTTGACCTGCTTCACATTGGCCTGACTTGTCCAGGCCCAGACGGTGTTTACAGCCTGCTGGGAAGCAATGTCATCTGATACAGTGCTAATCTACCAGCATGTGACCATACAGAGTAATAGTCTGACTGTCTGAAGCAAGAGTTGAGAGTGTGAAACAGTTTATGTATCTTCGTTTTTAAAAAATCTGTCAATACATTACCCTATCTACATTTAGCCTTCTTTCTAATTCCTCTCCCACCTAGATATAGTTTTAAGCTAACTTTTTAATTTAGTGGCCCGCATTAAACAATAATTTAGAGTAAAGATAAGGTTAAGGTTTAGGCACAAGAGGCATGCATTACTGGCTAAACCCTCAATGTGTTTTTTTTAGCCTGTAAATAGTTAGATAATTCACACTTAAGTGAACAGCATTTTATTTACGATTCAAGCCATATCCATGAAGATATTTTTTAGGTAACGTTCTAAAAGTGTAGATGAAATATTCAAGCAGATTTTGAGAGACAAAAGTACAAAATAGACTTCTACATTATTCATTTTGTTAAATAGAACTACTTTTATTTTTTTTAAATGGATGTAAACCCTATCAAAAAAATCTCATATACCTTCAATAACATGTTAACATTTTGAAAACTAATTTTTTTTTAAAATCTTCAGCATTAGTAAAAATAATACCTGCTGATTATGGATGAAGGTTTTGGGAGGGCATTTCCTGTGTTGTCACTCAGGCTTTGGACTGAGAATACAAGTAGCTGACTGGGGTGCTTACAATGGTCAGCTTTTATTCATTTGTGTAAAACCTTTATCCCGAAGGGAAAAAAACACTGTTGCTGTAACTGCTTAGAAAGTGTTATCTGGAGTTTGCCTTTAATGTGTTAAGTGCACCAAAATCTGTTAAAGGGTTTGTAAAAGCTAATATTTTATCTCATGTGTCTTCAAGGCTCCAGGGAGTTGGGGCAGTCAGCCCCTCTCCCCAGCTGCAGATAGAGCCCCAGAATTGTAAAGACCTCCCAAGTGAAGCGCTGGCAGTCAGACAGAGGGTCCACGACCTCTGTCCCACACCTACTGACAATAACTATTCCCTACAGCCAAGAATGGAAATCATGTGGACTGACTATGTGGATTCACTGTGCCTGACTAATGCATGTCCAGACCAGGTGGATGTCTGGGACCTTGTTAGTCTACTTTTGATAGGGGAGAAATGTGACAGACCCAATAAGGACAGGGGCTTTTGGCGGGGACTACAGTGTAGCCACTTGCCTCCTGACTATTGGCCCTGACTTTTGAGGGGACTTTATTCTTAGGAGGTGTGTGCCTGGGGGACCCTTGAAGTGGTCTTGCTTTGTAATCAGATTTGGATCAATGTCTCCCAGAAACACACAGACTCCAGGAACCCTGGACATGGATACAGATTTGGGGCCTTTGTGTCCAAACTAGCAATGACTGCTTTAGACTGTGAGACTCAGAGCAGATGTTAATATAATCAGCTCAAAACAACCTGATGCTGGGTTCTCCTACTATAATCTGTTTACATAGTTACATAGTAAGTGAGGTTGAAAAAAGACACAAGTCCATCAAGTCCAACCTATGTGTGTGATTATATGTCAATATTACATTGTATATCCCTGTATGTTATGGATGTTCAGGTGCTTATCTAATAGTTTTTTTAAGCTATCAATGCTCCCCGCTGAGACCACCGCCTGTGGAAGGGAATTCCACATCCTTGCCACTCTTACAGTAAAGAACCCTCTACGTAGTTTAAGGTTAAACCTCTTTTCTTCTAATTTTAATGAGTGGCCACGTGTCTTGTTAAACTCCCTTCCGCAAAAAAAGTTTTATCCCAATTGTGGGGGTCACCAGTACGGTATTTATAAATTGAAATCATATCCCCTCTCAAGCGTCTCTTCTCCAGAGAGAATAAGTTCAGTGCTCAGAGCCTTACCTCATAACTAATATCCTCCAGACCCTTTATTGGCTTAGTTGCCCCTCTTTGTACTCGCTCCATTTCCAGTACATCCTTCCTGAGGGGTCTTACTCCCATGGTATCATTTCCCCATTGTGAACCCCCTAGGTGTGAATTCTCATTGTTAACTTAGTCATTTATTGTTTCTGTCTGTTGGCTAATCCTCCTGGAAGTTACTACATGATGGGATTAGCATTGTATCTACCCCCTTATCAAATCACTGTGGAATGTTTATGTGTTTATGGTTATGATAATGTGCTTATGATAATGCACTTTGTGTATCCAGGGTTATGGGCTTGTTGCCAGATTGTCCGGGCACCCCCTGACTAATCAAGGCTTGTTGTTAATTAGTGTACTGTGTATGTTTATGTTGGCTATTCCTTAGATGTGCAAATTGTCTTGGATAATGTGATCAAGCTCCTACCTGATTCTGCATGGTATATATTCTGTGTGAATTTATTATAAAGTAATGGTATAATACCTGGTTCCTGGTTCCACACTGGAGGAAGCTGTATCTTGATAGAGGCACCCAAGCTGGGTGCTAGGCGTTCCATCACAGGTTTAGATATGCTTTAAGTGCATGCATGTGGACAAGAAGTGGATGCAACACCGCTGCAGGACATCAGCAACACTGAGATGTAAAAAAAAGGACAAAAACAAATATGAAAAGAGTATTTTCTAAAACAAAAAAAATGGTGATTGTTTAAAAAACTGTGATTTGGCAAACAAAATATCATCAAATGAAGGTTTAAATCAGCTTTACAGTGGTTGTTAACCCACTGTGACCACTTCATATAATCCTGTGTATTTCCTAATGACAGGTGCTCCTGTCTCTGTGTTTTCTAAAAAAAAATTCCGGCTATACTTGATTTCAGAGCACCGCTCGGCGCTCACGTGACTGGCCGGCTCTCTCCTCTTCCCATCTGACAGCTGCAGCGGAAGGGGCCGAGATTCCCCCACTGACGTCAGTCGGGATGAGGAAAGGAGAGGAGGAGAGAGCTGGGCGGTCATGTGAGTGCCCAGAGACGCTCTGAAATCAGGTATAGGCGGCATTTTTTTAATAAAACACAGAGAAAGGAGCACCTGTCATTAGGAAACAAACAGTATTATAGAGGACAATAAAAGTCATTTGTGCAGCAAGAGGGGAGGGGGCGGGCACTGACACAGAGCAGACAGGCAGGGGGGTGGGGGGGCAGAGAGAGGAGAGCTGCAGATGACGGAGGCACGTAAACTGACCATGGTGTCAGGGCTCAGCAACCATGAAAAACTTTTTACAGGGGGGAGGGGGAGGACAGAACCAGGCAGGATCAGCCAGGTATTTCAGGTGATACATGGGGCCAAATTATACAGCACAAGCACTGTGCTATTATTCATGCTTTAAAGGAAAAGGAACAGAATCTTTTTTTTTTTTTTTTTAGGATAACAAACACTTTAATCTTTGGTCATTTCCATCATTTCTTAAATACAACAGTTCTAATTAGATGACAATGGCATCTATGATAATAATACTTTTCAATCATAAAACATCTTATAGACAAAATCCAATAAAAATAAATTTTGATGGTTTAATTGTCAGTCGATGATGTAATATCTTTGAGACATTGCTTGGCATTGTGTTCATTACCAGGTTACATTAACACCCTATAAATAATGAACTGCACCATTTGGGAATTTAACTTTCACTGCATTTTCATCCTCTTAAAACATGGATTTTCACTTACTAATGTAATTACATTGCAACACTTCCTTTAAGGGGATATGCGCAAACAGATACAAAAGCCAGACATTCTCTTTGGTTAATGTAGACATAACAGATCTGTTAGGTCAGACACACTACTGCCCTACTGTTTTTAGATTTTTGCTTAAGTGGACAAATATTGAAGCTGAAATATTAGTTCTGGAACCTAATGCATGTTCATATTGCAGTAAATTACATCTTTACAATAATTTGCTTGTAGAGTAAAAATGATTGTTAGTTTCTAACATGTATTTAATAAACACATGAAGAGACGTATCCCTATTTCTTATATGATGTAAAAAAATGTAATATTCCAAATGTAGGATCCAAATGTTTCTTTAAACAGTGAAGTAAAAATCTTTAAAGATATAATTCAATAAATAATGTCACCTTGTATTCTAGAATTACAGCTCATTTCCTTATTTTTTTTAAAGAAAAACCTAATTTTTCATTATGATTACCTTGTTTTTACAGTTTTACAAACACTATCTTTAACGAGCTGAGGTATAAGGTTTTATGGATGAGTGCACTTTAAAATAAAGGTATATTTAGGTATACCTAAAGGCCAGTGCCTGAGGGTGAAAAGAAATTGTGACCTCCAAGAGGATTATGAGGCACAATCTAGCATGTTAATAAATAGATTTGAACAGAGGGGATACAAACACCCACTACTTATCAAAACACAAAAAGAAGTAGCATTAAGGGACAGAAAACAATTACTTACCCCAAAAACAAAAAAGGATGAGAAATATGATTTAACCTTCTGTACTGAATTTAATAGACAGCATAAACAAATAGAAAAGATTATTAAAACTCATTGGCCCATTTTGCTCAGAGATCCGGTGTTGGTCAAAACATTACCCAAACGACCAAAATGTATTTATAGACGTCCACCAATACTTAAGGACAGAGTTGTTAAAAGTATCCCTGACCCTAATAAAAAAAATGGTCACTTTTTTCGATCAGATAAGATTTTTTAAACGTGGCAAATGCCTAACATGCCGAACATGTAAAGGAGGAAAGAAAAAAACAATGCATTTTCAATCTAAAACCACTGGACAGGTTTATGAGATACCTAAGTTTACCACATGTGGGCGTGGCCAACGACCGGGATGTGAGGACGTGTAAAGCCTGAGCTCCGTCCGTCCCGCTTAGATCCTTCAACCATCCTGTTAGCCCGGCCGCCATCCGCAACCTCGAGCTCAGTACCATCCCAGGACTCCAGAGCACCCCTGGCAATGGTCAAATACGGTCCGGCCATGGAGGAAGCCCCGGGATTCAGTCCGCCATCACAGCCATGCCCACGGCAGCAAAATGGCACCGGCCGGCTCCACGCTCTGAAGCAAGGCCATCCATCCACCTCCCTGACAATCCAGCAGCATCGAGGGAAGGGTGAGTCACAACATACCCCTGGCAGTAGCCCTGAAGACCCCCTTCTGTCCTCCTCTCCAGATGATACTAACTCAGCATTTCATCTTAGTGCTGATGTGGCTGTAGGCCCTGCAGAGCCCTCTCTATCACAAATCATGGAGGCTATACAGCACAGCCATGCATCCCTCACCACTCAGATGGACTCAATTAAAACTGATCTATCATTCCTGAAGCATGATGTGCAAAATCTGCGACATAGAGTGCAAAATGCGGAACAGCGCATTGGAGATTTAGAGGATGACATGCGTCCATTACAAGGTTCTGTCAGGGAGCTGCGCCAGGCCCAAGATTATATGTCTGATAAGCTTACAGATATGGAAGACCGCCTGAGACGCAATAATCTCCACTTCCTAGGCTTTCCAGAAGGTGCAGAGGGCAAGGCCCCAGAAAAGTTTATGGAGCAATGGCTGATGTCAGTGTTTGACGCCAACGTTTTTTCCACCATGTTTGCCATCGAGAGAGCCCATAGGGCTCCGATGCGCCCCTTACCCCCTGGGGCACCTCCACGTGCTATGCTCATTAAGCTGCTGCATTTTAGGGATAGAGAAGCCATCATCAGGGCAGCCAGAGAAAAGGGAAACATACTTTTCAACGGTAATGGCATTACCATCTTCCCTGACTTCTCGGTAGCCACGCAGAAACAACGTGCCACTTTCCTAGCGGTCAAGAGGCGCCTACGTGATCTACAACTACCATACAGTATGCTATACCCAGCACGCCTTCGTGTTATTCACCAGGGTAAAGCCCATTTTTTCACTGATCCGAAAGAAGCGGCTCACTGGGCAGATACGCTAGAACCTTTGGAGCAAAGGAACCTGCCACGGAGGTCACCCCCTCGCTGACCACTACATCTCCTTGTTGTTCAAATAACAGCAAAATTCTCCGTTCATCGACATCCTTGATCTAATGTTCTTTTAACATCAACAGAGAAGATTGAGAATTAGCACAAGGAATTTGACATTCCCATATTGGCACTTATCCAATTACAGGAAGATTGAGTAACCCAGTGCTGCCCGTCCAAAGATGGAACTGTTGGTATCCTTCTATTGGCTGACCATTCTTGTTACAACAAAGTGGGCCGGAACTGAAACTTTTCTGCAAACACTCGGAAGAATATTTCTCTAAGGCCGGGCTGCTGACTATTCGGCTTGGGAAGTGATCACGGGTGGTAGCTTGTGTTCACAGACCCCCCCTGAATAGTGTTATCTCAGGTTTATTGACCATGGGACTGTTTTAAACACCCCCTGCTTTGCAGTTTCAGTTTAGGGTACAAAGCTCTCATGAGTTGGGGTATGGGAGCTGGGAGGGTTAGGGTGGGTCGGGAGGGTTGGAAAACCTTCTATGTGTTGGCATTGTTAAAGCCATGGTTACATGATTATTATTCTATGACAAATGATTGCAGGTTCACAGATCAGATAGATCATCAAGGTGCTCAGGTATACATGCTTAACAACATAATATTTTTTCATAAATGTTTTCGGGATTGCGCCCCCGCCTCTCGGGGAGCTTCGAGTTCTACACGCTGGTTGACTCTGAGGTGCCTCGGGAGGTGGTTGCGCAAACTTATGTCTTACACTCAGAAATGAATACTTTGCGTCTGATATCATGGAATGTTAGGGGGCTTAATTCTAAGGTAAAACGCTCAGTAATGTTTGATTATTTAGCACGTCACAAACCGCATGTGATCCTTCTCCAGGAGACCCATCTCCAGGGCTCCAGGGTTATGGCCCTTAAAAGAGCCAAAATAGCTTATGCTCTACACTCCACCTACTCTTCCTTTGCCCGAGGGACATCTATTCTTATTGCCAAATCAGCACCAATCTCAATTAAACACATTAAACTTGATCCAAATGGCTGCTTTGTCATCCTGGTAATGGAACTTCTAGGTAAACCATATACTGTGATAAACATTTATGTCCCACCACCCTTCACAAAAAATTTTTTTGAGAAGGTGATGGGAACAATACTTGAAATTGCTGAAGGCCCATTAATAATAGCTGGAGATTACAATACTGTTCTAGATAATTCTATGGACAGATTCCGATGCTCTACATTACCCCCAATGCCCTTAGGATCGTATCTAACTCAATTTGACCTGGTGGAGGCCTGGAGATGGAGACATGCTACTGTGAGGGAATACTCATGTCAGTCTGACTCTCATAATACTCTATCACGAATTGATCTCTGTTTGGTTTCCTCTGATACACTTCATTTAATAGCAGGAATTAAATATCTTCCCAGGGCACTGTCTGACCATTCGCCTTTGATGGTGGACCTGGCCTTTAACACGCCTTCTTCGTATAGGGTGTGGAGGCTGAGCCCACTTTGGTTAGCAGATCAGGCTGTGATAGACCAGAGTTCAGCAGATATGAAACTTTACTGGATAAATAACAAACATAATGCAGATGCCCTGATGGTTTGGGATGCCTTTAAGGCCACCACTCGTGGTTCCTTTGCAACTGCGATTGGACAAGCCCGTAAGGCATCACAGTCCAGATTAGTAGACGCAGAGGGTGAGCTTAGGGTTGCAGAGACTGCGTATTCTAATGGCCCTACCTCTGCGACACACGCCACTTGGTGACACAAGGTAAGAGAATTGGATCTAGTGCTATTGGAACGTACACAGAAAAAACTTCTATATCAGAATCAACGTATATTTGAATTCGGGGATAAAAATAGTCGACTATTAGCATACCTAGCCAGACTGGATTACCAACCCTGCAATATCCCCAGAATTAAAAATTTAGCGGGCATAGTGGTGGAACAGAGCGAAGACATTATGGAAGCATTTGTTGCGTTCTACTCCACCCTGTACACGACCAGAGCTCACTATACAATAGTGGAACTAGATGATTACCTCTCGGAAATTTCGCTCCCAAAATTAACAGAGCTACAGGCAGCCACACTTGATGCTCCATTGACGGTAGATGAAATAGGGGAGGCAATACAATCTTTCGCCAGACATAAAACCCCAGGCCTTGATGGGTTCCCTATTGAGTGGTACATGCAATTTCGGGACCTACTAATGCCACATTTGCTACGGATGTACAATTTTGCCCTTAAAACAGGTCAACTACCGCCTTTCATGTCAGAAGCGCTGATAGTATTAATCCCCAAGCCTCATAAAGACCACCTTTTATGTGAATCATACCGGCCAATCTCGCTTATTAACTCTGATGTAAAGATTTTAGCCAAAGTACTTGCTAAACGATTAAATACGGTGATTACAACCATTGTGGGGGCGGATCAAACAGGATTCATACCTGGAAGGTCAACCTCTATCAGTTTACGTAGACTGTATACTAATCTACAGGCACTTCACAACAAAACTGGTACCCGCGCTGTATTGGCCTTAGATGCTCACAAGGCCTTCGACTCAGTCGAATGGCCATACCTTTTTGAAGTCCTAGCTAAATTTGGGTTTGGCTCTACTTTCATAAAGTGGGTGCGCCTCCTTTATTCCAATCCTATCGCTAGATTGAGAGTAAATGCGTCCATATCTAAAGCTTTTCAGATAAAGAGAGGTACAAGACAGGGGTGTCCACTGTCACCACTCCTGTTCGCACTAGCAATAGAGCCCCTGGCAGCATTGGTGAGATCCAGTGGGGAAATTAATGGACTGACGACTGGGGGCCTAGAAGAAAAAGTGTCCTTATATGCGGATGACATGTTGATATATTTGGAGGACCCCCAGTCGTCACTCCCGGCCCTGCTGGACATCACCTGGCGGTTTGGCCATTTTTCAGGCTTTCAGGTCAACTGGGATAAATCTCTATTGTTCCAGATCGACCGAGAGACTCAAATAAAACTACCTCAAGAATGCCCATTACAAATAGTTCACAACTTTAGATACCTAGGGGTTTTGATAGAACAACCTATCTCTTCCTATGTCAAGATTAATTTAGACCCCCTTATTAGTAGATTAAAAAACACATTGAAAACTTGGAACAATCTCCCACTCACGCTCTTAGGAAGAATAAATATCTTTAAAATGATTTACCTCCTGAGATTCCTTTATGTTCTGACCAACTCACCAATCTATATAACAAAAGCTAAATTTAAGGAAATAGACTCTATAATCACTAATTTTATATGGAGGGGCGGTGTAGTGAGGATTGCCAAACACACCTTACAACTACCTACCCTGGAAGGGGGACTGGCACTCCCATGTCTCCAAACATATTATATCGCCTCACAACTGGCACATGCCCATTGGTGGTTCTTTCCAGAGGCCAACAATGCAGCTACTGCTCTTGAGGCAGCCATCCTCACCTCATATGAATCCCTCCAAAACTTAATACATCGCATGTCACTTAGGGGGAGAGAGGGCGTAAAGGTTCTGACCATGACACTGCAGATTTTTAAAATTTCTAAACTACTACCCACCAGTTCCAGGGCTGTCCTGTCTCCGAATGCTCCATTATGGGGAAACCCATGTTTGCCAGAATTTAATCAGAGAACTGACAGGGGATACTGGGCAAAGAAAGGGGTAAAAACAATATCACACTTGTTTCTAAACAATACCTTCCGATCTTTTATGGAATTTCAGAGGGATTTTGGGCTCCCACGCACGGCCTAATTCAGTATCTACAGATAAGACATACTGCAGCTGCACAATTTGGGCTTCATAATACAGAGATGCAACCTTCCCAACTTGAGCTTTTACTAACTGTCCCCTCTCATGACAAACTAATTTCGTCCTATTATAAGACTCTACTACACTCTACTACTACTAGGCTCACCGCTATTGAACATAAATGGCAATCGGACATACCCGAGCTGACGGGGGAGATTTGGGGGTCATCTCTTCCAGGGATAAAGTAATCCAGACTAAGCTATTATATAGAGCATACTTCACACCGCAGTTGTTATTTAAACTTAAGAGAACATCCAATTCTCTATGCCTTCAATGCGGGACGGCTGAGGGCAAGTTCTTCCACTTAATATGGGAGTGCGCACCAGTGCGGCAATTTTGGTCAGAGGTCACGGCCACTATTAGCACTATAGCTAACATACCAAATATCTGTAACCCTCTCAGATGTCTGTTGGGATATATTGACGATGAAGAGTTATCCAAAAACGTTCAATCTTTTATACGTATTGTGATGTTCTATGCTAAAAAAACAATAACCATGCATTGGAAATCCAATGTTGTTCCGACTGTAAAACTCTGGCTCACCATTGTCAACCAAGCTATACTATTATATAAGCTGACATACGAAGCTAGAGGATGCCCCAAAAAGTTCACCAAAATTTGGAACTCATGGGTGAGTTCAGAGAGTACTATACCTCCTGCCTAATAACAGACCACAACAAGGGTATGATACAGTAAATGTCAGAGCCTAACCCCAGATAACAAAGAAATGTATTGTGAGGTGTGTTATATGTATTAATGCATAATGTCAACCTGTATACCGGTCCATTGTATTGAACTTTGAATAATGCAATACTCGCTGTGCTTGTACACCTGTGTAACAATAATTGATACTGTTTATAAAAACAATAAAAATGTTAACCTTTAAAAAAAAAGTTTACCACATGTGGTACAACACACGTTACATACCTTTTGGAATGTGAATGTGGTCTTCAGTATGTGTGTAGGACCACCAGAGAACTAAAAGTGAGACTACGAGAGCACATTAATAATATTAAAAAGGGCTTTCGCAAGCATAGTTTGTTATACCATTTTAGAAGATTCCATAACAGGGACCCTTCCAAATTATTTTTTTGTGGCATTGAGTAGAGAGACACTGGAGGGGCACCAATTAAAAACAGGCTATTTCCCACAATGAAATTCAGTGGATACACCAATTATAGTCATTATCTTTCTAAAGGGTTAAACGTGGACTTAGATCTGAATTGCTTTATTAACAATTTTTTATTTTTAATTGTATTTTTATTTATTTCATTTTTATTTTTATTTTTGTTTAATTTAAGTTCATTTTGAGATATTTTTATTCTTATTAATTTAGAATGTTAACTAATTTGTATATGTTCACCAATTCGCATTAGAATTATTATTGAAACAAAGTATAGCCATTGGAAATTAACAAGGCATGCTATTGGGTTAATTGATTGTATAGTCCCATTGGGGGCATTTCTTTCACACATTGCTACCTAAAGTAAATTAGATAACATCTGTAAACACATAACCGATACACTGAGAAAGTTATTTACAAAATAAAAATACCACACAAAGTAATAGTTTTATATATAAGAACAACATTGAGAACAATAATGCCCTGTACACACGATAGGATTTTCCGATGGAAAATGTGTGATAGGACCTTGTTGTCGGAAATTCCGACCGTGTGTAGGCTCCATCACACATTTTCCATAGGAATTTCCGACACACAAAGTTTGAGCGCTTGCTATAAAATTTTCCGACAACAAAATCCGATCATGTGTACACAAATCAAAGTGCCACGCATGCTCAGAATAAATTAAGAAACTAAAGCTATTGGCTACTGCCCCGTTTATAGTCCCGACGTACATGTTTTACTTCACCATTTCAGAACGATCGGATTTTCCGACAACTTTGTGTGACTGTGTGTATGCAAGACAAGTTTGAGCCAACATCCGTCTGAAAAAATCCATGGATTTTGTTGTCGGAATGTCCGATCAATGTCCGACCATGTGTACAGGGCATTAGAGTATGATAATATTCACACTTCCTGTGTATACAGGAAGTGGTCACATACAGGGAAGTAGCAACAGTGGGTGTAGTGTCTCATAATGAGTACTAAGATGGCGACATTAGTGTTTCTGCTGGAAACAGTAAGTGATCTCATGTTGATCACACATGCAAATGGCGGTCACAGAACTTCTGGTTCCAGCAGAAACTGGAAGGGATGGTAATTATAATTGCACACTTAGTGAGAGTAGTAGGAGTCATCGGGTGTAGTAGGTGGGACTTAATGCATAAAAGGCAACCAGTCACGGGCCCCACAAGCTTCTGATGATGCCCAGCGGGAGGGGTGAAACGAGTCAAGCTGAGGAGACCTAGTGACGGTAGTTTGCACGCCAAGGCGGTGCTTTTTTTGCACAATTTTAAAGTTTTGATGTAAGTGTAATGATTTTGAATTTTATGAATAAACCTAGCAGTATTACACTATACACTCTTCTCTCTTTATAGCCATACGTTTTAAATGGATATAGGATCACTGTGAAAACTGTGAAGGTGATAAAAATTGGATATAGGATAATCCAAACGCATTTAAGACACGGGTGGAAGGAAGGAGTTATTTCCATATAATGACCATATCCAACAGCCCTAACCATTGATGGGAGTTATCATTCTAATATAATAACAGGCATATTTAAAGATTTATGCTGGTGAGTGGGGACCCAGGAGGGGAGCACGAAGTGTCACCTGAGAATCACACCAACTGCATATTTGCACAAGCCCAGCACATTGTACTGGATGGACTCTATATGATTGCAATTTATTTGTTTTGCACTATAATTGCACTGAGCACTTTATACTATTGTTAAGTAAAATTGTGCCATTGATGTAGGCACTGTATTATTATTTTCAGATATTATATTAGTACTGTTTACAGGAGCAGTGCTGAGTATAACATTTATCTTTTAACAATACACACTTACCCGCAGCTCCTTGTACACTGGATGATGATGCTGTTGAAATTGTTGCATTTACTGATAAAAATGTGGTTGCACCTTAGTTCAAACACGCTTGCCTTGCCTGCCCATTACAAGTACAAATACGGAACATCTACAATGCAAATTACCAAGCCAAACAATAAATTAAGCCCTGTGTTATGCTTACTACTGTCCTTAGTTGATGACTTTATTACCATTAGATCGTATCACTTATTAGAACAAGAAATCTTGAGAGAGCACCTTATACTTACAACTTGGACATGCTAATCACTAACTAATTGCAAGAACAAAGCAAAAGATACTCGAGCTACTAGTGACCAGGCATGAATGCCCAGGTACCAACTCACATTTAAACTTGTCAGAGTCATGATAAATCTACTGTCCCACACACTCCATCACTCCAACCAGTGCCATTTCCTTGGTAGAAGTGCTATCAGCATTATAAGTCTTTTCACAGAGGCACCTCTGGACTGCAGATTTATAACATTAATGAATTATTACAGTAAATCACCAGAAATTGCATTTATCTCAGATTTAAATAGTATGCAAACCCAACATTTCACATTATTGATATGTGCCTGCTGTACCATGTACTTGTATGAAAACGTATCCTGTTTCCTTGGTGTTGCTTCCTTTTTGTGAAATTCCTGGTGTTCTTGCCAGTCCCTCTGCTTTCCTATTAAAAACTGACCACAATAAGTAGGAGAACACACCATGGTCAGTTCTCTAGCTATGCTGGGAACTCAAGAAGGGAGAGAAAAGGGAAGAGCCACCTAAGTGTAGAGATTAGGTCATGCTTTAATAGCACAAGGATTAGGAACACTTACAGGATAAAATAAGTTTTCAGGCTCATAAAAACCAAGGGAGATGGAGGTGTTAAAGCCTTAGCGTCCTTCCGGGTTCCCTGTCATTTTCCAGGCTGTGTAGATAGATGGAGGGTCTTCTATGCGCTTTGTGGCCACCAGGAAGCAGAAACCATAGCCAGCGTGCAACACAGCCGGAGCGGCCGGAAATGACATCCCTGGAACGGGATATGGCTGGGCTAGGCAGGCACAGAATGGGAAGATCTGAGCTCCAGCACCTTCTACAGGGAACTCAGCCTGATCTCCACCAATGATCAGACTTGTCCTGACACCCCACCCCCCCCCCCCCCATGTACAGCCTTTCACTTGGAAGATCAGTGTAATGCTGTTTCTCCTCCCTCCAGCTCTTATGCAGCTGAAAACAGAAGGAATGTGATCTCTTAAAAAAAGGGAAAAAAGGTATTTATAATGTTTTTATGTCTATACACAAATGTTTTGCCTTTCAAGGTGAGGATTTACAATCACTTTAAAATCAGCTACTGCAAATATATTTCTCCTCACAGATTTCAGCAGAGAAAGTAGCCAAAAGGAACTAGTGTCTGACAATGGAACACAACTTGTTAAATTTTAGTTTTAATCTTTTCTGAGAGAAAGAAATATTGTGCAGAGGAAATCTTCAGTTTATTACCTCCTTAAGCAAACAGTGAGATTGAGAGATTCGACAGAAGCCTAAAGATCTTGCAGATGTTACAAGGAAATCTTGAAAAGTTTTTACTTCAGAGTTCTTACATGTCTACAATGTGACTAAACATACAACTTCGCAAGCATCACCAGCCTAACTAATACACGTCAGACAAATACTTACTAGCTATATGTTGCAGACATACAACTCCCACAAAATCCAGTGCCTCTGAAATCCTTGGTTGCTAAAAATGATTAGAAACATGGTGTGGGAGAGGAAGACTTTCAGTTGGAACTTCCAGTTAGAGTTAAGAAACCTGGCGTATTGAAATCAGGACAATGCATACTTTCCAAACCACTTAGAGTAAATAGTCACCGATAAACTTATGAACTGTCTGATGGACGCATATGGAAATCTAGTTGTACTGAGTCTGTTAGGCAAGGCATATACCTTTCAAAAGACCTGGATTGTGTGAGACTAACTTTCAACTTGAGATAAATCGGTGTACCCTGGGATAATCCTATGTCTCTCCCAAATAAGGCTTGCCGCTCATTGCTGTAATAGGGCAGCATGACTCCCAAGCTCTGGCCACTATTTTATATGTACTTCATATGTGATGGAACCTAATACACCTGCCTTTTCACAGTTCTGCTTCAGACTCCACTTATATGATGTCATTACATGGACAGAGTCCTATCATCTAGTCTTCTGAGTGCTTTCAGTATTTTGGGGATGACAGAAGTCAAAGTGACAAGTTAAGGAGGGGGAAAGCCAAGAACAGTGAAAGCAGGATTGAGCAGCAGTGCAAGGGAGTGGTGCACCCCAACTGTGGTGCACAGTGTCTCCAGGCTCCAGCTTATAGTGATTGTAAAACTTCTGCTTTTTTGTATTAAAATAAAATAATTGTTATGCTTACCTGCTCTGTGCAATGGAAGCTGGCACTTTCGGCTCCTCTTTTTCATCCATTGCCCCCATAGGAAGCTGCTTCCCATGGGGGCACTCGTGCAGACTCACTCCCCGCTCCCTCATCACAGAGTTTGAATGACAGCAGCAGGAGCCAATGGCTCCCACTGCTATTGATCTGCTCTGTGAGGAGGGACAGAGCTGGTAGAGCTGCTGCTTTCATGCACAGTACTGTATCAGGGGGGTCCAATGCACAGAAAGTTTTTCACTTTAATGCATCAAATGCATTAAGGAAAAAAACACAAGGTTTTTCAACCACTTTAAATAGGTACACCCTACCAAACATCAGGGTTTCCCACTCCCCCTACACTGATGATCAGTGTTTCCCCCTCACCCCCAGACAATGAATATCATTGTTCCCCCCCACTGGACACCAGTGACCACCCCTCACTGAACATCAATCTCCCCTAATGAGCCCCTGCCCTTCCCCCTGCAGTGAATGACAGTGATTCTCCCTCACCCTCCCTCCCCCCAACCACACCGAATGCTGCCACGGGTCATTTTTCTATCTACTGACCACCAACACTGGGATATTTTTCTTCTCACTGACCAATGATTTCTGAGCTTTTTCTCTACTATTGACACTGGGGCATGGTTATCTCATACTGACCACTAATGCTGGGGCATATTTTTTTTTTCCTACTTATTACCGATACTTGGGCAGTTTTTCCTTCCACTGGCCACCACTGCTGGGGCATTTTTACTCCCACTGACCACTGATTCCAGGGTACTTTTTTCTTGTCGCTGACCACCAACAGTAGAGCGTTTTTTTCTAACCCTGACCACATCACAAAGTAATTTTTCCTCCCACTGACCCCTGGTTCCAGGGCATTTTCTTCTCCCACAGACCACTGATTTAAGGGCCAATTTTTCCTTCCACTGTCCACTGACACCAAGGCATTTTTTCCACAGATCACCAGCATTGGGTAACACTCCTTTTTGTATCCATTGTTGCATCTCAGTGCTGCAGACCTCATCCAGCCTTTTCAGCAGCCACTTTTATGTCCACATGCTTGCCAGTGATGGCTGGATGGTATGTCTTAGGATATATTTCATGATAACCATGCACTAAGCTTATGTAATGTGTGTTGCAGTGGTCACTTCTACTCTACGAACACACAAAACTGCATTATGCATGCATGATTGTGCATTTACTATTTATTTCAATAGACTTTTATGCATGGAAATCCGTAAAAATGCTGCATGCCTTATTTCTAAAAAAAAATACTTCTCTCTATCAGATGTGAAATTACTACAACAATTCTAGAAAAAAGAGGTTAACAGGTATCTGTGTGCATTAAAAATAAACATACTGTGGTTTTATTTTTCCAGGATCTAGCTGTAAAATAAACAGTTCACTGTATAAAAATATTGTGATTATACTAATACTTTCTTAAGCAACTTTCTAGTAAAATCCACTGTTGCCTATTAAGGTTAAGACACCAAAGTTGAAAATATGTTCAATAAGACAGTCAGATATTTCCCTAAAGGCTGATTCAGGTGAGTGGTGACCTGCATATTGCAAATACAGCTCACTGCTGCACTTGCTCATGGGAAGGCTTTGTTTCACGAATAACAGGCTCTATTCATCTGTATGACTTACTACAGCTGCCATTCAGACACTATGTGGGTGAGTGCAGACATGGATATACTGAAGGCCAACAAATGCACAAAAGTGTCCTTGTACTATATATGCTGATATGCATTTCAGCTCTCACCAGCAGATGGCAATTTCTTACAATTACAGATATGAAAGCAGCCTATCACTAGTCTAGCTGCTCAGGACACAATGAAGTCAGTTTTGTTTCCAAGATGTAATTCATAAAACATTACACTATGCAGATCATCTTCTGCCTGAGGGTATCCTTAGAACAGTGTTTTTCAAACTTTTTTCAGTCAAGGCACCCTTTAAAGTTCTGTACAATCTCGAGGCACCCCATTCTGAAATGCAGCATCCACACACAGAGGACACCGAACATTAGAGGTGATTTATTCTTACAAAGCAATATACCTTTTGCACACTGGTACTGACTAGTTTTCAAGCGTTTCTCTCCATCACTCAGCTAACATGACCCCAGTGCAGACAGGGAGGGACAGGGGAGGGGCAAGTGAGGATGCTGTGCAGGCACCTGATGTCTTCCTTATCAACCAATGACATCATTGGTTGTTAGGATGCCAGCGACTTGCCAGCATGGTGTCCAAGGCTGTAATGCTGCAAATGCTTTCCGTAACAAAATGGCAGGCTTGATCCACCCACTGGCTTGTACACATATTATGGGCAATTTGGAGCATTTTTTAGGCACGTAGCCAGGGGACCCCTGAGGAACCCAGAAGGCACCCTGGTTGAAAAAGGCTGCCTTAGAATACTGCTCTGTACATTCACACCTAAAAGAATATTACAGGGTGAACTGCAGGCTCAGGTGAATACCTAAGTAAGAGTCATATACTCTTAGTATGATTCTGATGGGTCCATCCAGGTGACTAGCTGTTTTACATTAGATAAGTTTCAAATCAAGAGGTACTGTAACATATCTTTGCTTACTGTTTATGCAGTAAGTGTTAACAGGACTCTTCAACCTTCTATGCTTACTTGCGTCTTTTACAGAATGGGAAAACAACTACTGGATCCTGTCTCTGGGGTTGATTTACTAAAACTGGAGAGTGGTGCAGTTCAGCTTTCAGATTTTTTGTCAAAGCTGAAACTAGAAGCTGATTGGCTACCATTCACAGCTGCACCAGATTTTGCACTCTCCAGTCTTCATAAATCAACCCCTCTGTGTCTCTACTCAGATATTCTCTTCTAGTACATGGGTGAGGTTCATCTGAGGCCTACTCAGGGATCCCTCCAGTCAAGTGAGCAATGTCTATCTGTTCAGCTTCTTCATGCTAATTGGTACTTACACAGGGTGTTTGCCACCTTGTTGCTCTTTCCATGATCACCTTGTTTGTTGATGCACCATCAGGTTGTTTTCCATCCAGACCTTGAACTGAGGCTCCTGTAAGGTACTCAGCAAAGCACTTGGTGGTTGTCCACACCAAGGCCAACAGCTCTAGCATAAAGGAGGAGGGTCCCTCTTAGTTTCTTGTAGGCTTTGACTGGCATAAGCTATGATCCTCTCCTTGCCACCTTGTACTTGCAATGGTATGGCCCCTAGGCCCTGAATACCGGTGCCAGTTCTTAGCTGAAATTAAGTCACAATTGATAAAAGTCCCCGCATAGGAACCAACGTAAGTTACTTCTTCAAGTTATTAAAATGCCTATTGTTGTTCTGATTTCCATTCCATTTTCATGCAGCACCCTTCTAGCATAACTCATGTAGGAATTTTTTAATCAGGGCAGATTCATGGACAGAGTGCTTGATGAAATGCCAATAATATACCACTAGCCCCAGAAATGTTATGATTTTGGTCATGGTTGTTGTGGTGTTGCTTCTATTCTTGCATGGCCTTTGCTTTCTCATGATTGGGGAGTATTCCTTGTATGGGAATGATATGTCCTAGAATCTTGATCAAATCCTTGTATAGATGGCACTTCTTGGGCTTGAGGTTCAGCCTATACTGATGCAACTGGTCCAACACAGCAATTTAGTGTGCAAAATGGTCATGGACTGTGGTAGAAAACATCACTACATCATCTGGATGGATCAGGATACTATCCAGTTTAATGTCCCCAAGGCATTCCATTGTCCTTGTTCAGCTCAAAGGACATCTTTTTGAAATGACACAACCCCATGGGAGTAATAAAAGTGGTGTTTGGGAGTCTGCCTTGGCAACAGGGATCTGCTAATACCCGCTGTCAAAATCTAGTGTGGAAAAAATTTGGGCTGTCATATGGTAGCAATGGATACCTCGGTCAGTGGAAGCATTGCTTGTGGCAACAGCATTCAGACACCTATAGTCTGCACAAAAGTGGCAGGTGTCATCCTTCCTAGACAATTGGAACTATACAGTGCCTTGAAAAAGTATTCATAGCCCTTGAAATTTTCCACATTTTGTCATGTTACAACCAAAAACATAAATGAATTTTATTGGGATTTTATGTGATAGACCAACACAAGGTGGCACATAATTGTAAAGTGGAAGGAAAATGATAAATGGTTTTCAAACTATTTTACAAATAAATATCTGAAAAGTGTGGCGTACATTTGTATTCAGCCCCATTACTCTGATACCCCTAACTAAAATTGAGTGGAACCAACTGCCTTCAGAAGTCACCTAATTAGTAAAATTAGTGCACCTGAGTGTAATTTAATCTCAGTATAAATACAGCTGTTCTGTGAAGCTCTCAGAGGTTTGTTAGAGAACCTTTGTGAATTTTTTGGCTAAGGACATATAGGCCCCAATGGTTTAAATATAATGGGATGTAAATGCCTTCATTAAGAACAGTTGATAGCTTCCTTTTTTACTATTGTGGACTATTATTCTTCTCTCCTATATTGGATTCTATGGGGGTTTGTTTTTATAATTTTATATTAAGATTAATTTATTTCACCTATTGGTCCATGTGGGAATTTTTAATTATGTAAATATATGTGATTTTTATGACTATAATAGAAATAAATAGAATTATGAGCTATGTATATTTTGTATTTTTAGCTGTATCAACATATTTTGCACATTACTTATAGGATGTTCATTACGCAGGCGATGTCACGTATTATTATAATTTTTTTATATTTTATATATTTAAATATGAGTTTCCTCCACTGGCAACTTATATTGTTGTTTATAGCCAAGTATTTCTATGCTAGTATTAGAATCTTGAGGTGTATTGTTTCCTTTCATTAGAGTACAGTCCTTGCATGATACCAACTGAAAACAGCTTGAGTGTTAGTGACGAAATGCATCGTTAGGAGTTTGGTCACGTGACTTCGCCTCGCTGGACAGTCGGCCCTCTTACCGGTTGGAAACATTGCTACGGCATTGAGGATTTTACATGCTATTTTAACTGCAATTTTTGTGAGTATACTGGCTCTTTTTTAATAAATTAGTTTTGTCAGTAATACTGCGCAATGAGGTTTCTCTTTGCCCATCCCTATAGGTTGGTGTGGCGAGTTCCTGCCTGAGGTGGATCACATTCAGTTTCCAGTGATCAAGCATCTTGCATGTATGGGGAATTGGAGACAAAGTATTTCATAAAGCACATTTAACTACTTTTGGTTAAGTGATCCCCCTTTTGCGGTAAGGGTCAGTGTGAACCTTTCATCTTGGTGGGCATAAGCGCTGCATTTTGTTTTGTTATATTATTGTTTTCTATACCAGGAGGACTGTGTCCGCTGTTTTGCCATACTGTGATTGATATTTCTAAGATTGTATATAGCGCAGGTGATCTGTGGGTTTTTACTAGGTCAGGGATAAATTTGTGGAGAAGTTTAAAGCAGGTTTAGGTTATAAACAATATCCCCTGCCTTGAACATCTGACGGAGTACTGTTCAATCCATCATCTGAAAATGGAAAGAGTATGGCACAACTGCAAACCTTCCAAGACATGGCCGTCCAGCTAAACTGACAGGCCGGGCAAAGAGAGGAATAATCAGAGAAGCAGCCAAGAGGCCCATGGTAACTCTGGAGGAGCTTCAGAGATCCACAGCTCAGGTGGGAGAATCTGTCCACCAGACAACTATTAATCGTGCACTCCACAAATCTGGTCTTTATGGAAGAGTGGCAAGAAGAAAGCCATTGTTGAAAGAAAGCCATAAGAATTTAACTTTTTGGCCTAAAAGCAAAGCTATGTGTGGCAGAAAACTAACACTACACATCACACTGAACATACCATTCCCACGGTGAAACATGGTGGTGGCAGCATCATGTTGTGGAGATGCCTTTCTTCAGCAGGGACAGGCAAGCTGGTCATAGTTGATGGGAAGATGGAATGGAGCCAAATACAGGGCAATCTTAGAAGAAAACCTGTTAGAGTCTGCAAATGACTTGATACTGGGGCAGATGTTCACCTTCCAACAGGACGCTGACCCTAAACATACAGCCAGAACTACAATGGAATGGTTTAGATCAGGGGTCTCAAAATTATGGCCCTCCAGTTGTTCAGGAACTACAATTCCCATCATGCATAGTCATGTCTGTGAATGTCAGTTTTACAATGCCTCCTGGGATGTGTAGTTCCGCAACATTTGGAGGGCCACAATTTGGAGATCCCTGGTTTAGATCAAAGCATATTCATGTGTTAGAATGTAAACAATAGGGGGGAACTGTTGCGCCAACTCGAATGTAAAAGCAGCCAACACTACAATAAGACTAATTGCGAAGTGAGTGAAAAGACAATAAAGTGTAGCGCTATAAAAAAACTATGCTAACTCTACATTGCTAAATGTAGAATCGCAAGGGTGAAAGTGATATACAAAATAGGATGTATGAACTGCCTAATAGAATATAGGACCCTTAAATGAATGTGTTCAAAAAATTCTCAACTGAGTGAATAACATAAAATCATGCAGATGTGTCTCATTGGTAGTGACATCCAATAAAGCAAACATAAAGAAAATTGACCCAAGTGTAGTAGGTGATCTATGAAGACACTACTGACATGGTGATACAAAACATTCAAAGTACAAAAGCGGTGTCATATGTCTATATAACAAAAATGCACCAAAGATGTAAACATAAAAATGTAAAAACTAAAAATGGAAAAACTTGTGACCATATATGAAAATGATAAGAGTCTATATCTAACTCCTGAGGGTGCAGGATGTTCAACGCTTGTATGGAAGCTGTTCACCGCAAGGAGCAGAGCACATCAACATACAACGCCAGATCTTCCAAAGCGCATATTTCAGCAGAGGTAAATGTAAATATAATGCCCTTACCAGAGAAGTTGGACTCACAGGCCGTGGGTGGTGAGTCATAAAGGCTTGTACCATCAAAGCGGTAGGGTTAGGTATGGTTCCAATCCCTTGGAGAAGCCGGGTAGACAAGAGAGACCTCACGGTTCCTACGTTCCAGGGGAGGGTGGAGGAGATAAACCTCGTCCCTTTGTCCAGAAGTAGGCTGGAATTTTCCACCGGGGTTCTTCAATCAGCAACAATTCTCCAAATGTGGTGAGGGAAAAGTAAAAAAAATGAGAGAGCTTCCACATAGTGTGAATCCGTTTGTATAAGGTAAAATTTATTGATAAAAAATATTTCCAACAATTGTTAAAATGGGTGGTAAAAATGAGGTTCAATTGAACATAAAAATAGCGCAGAAAAGGTAGCTGGAGTAGCATAAAGCATCCGATGCGTTTCGTCTGCTAACGCTTCGGCTGGGGTACATACTATTTTTCATAGTTATAACTTCATCGATTAAAAAAAAAAATATGACTGCATTCCTAAATGCAAAGACTATAACTGGCTATTAACGTTTATAAGTAATAACACCAGAGATTGTCGATACAGGGGAAGCATGATGGACTTTGCTTTAAGAGTTTTTAACTCTGGGTATAGGGTTCTGTACATGAAGGTTTTCTGTATATTTATTACTTTGTATTTTTTTCTGTTAGTTAAACTAGATGGACATGTTTTTCAACATAAATAGCTATGTAAATATGTAACTAGGTGTGGAGGTATGCAGCAATATCTTTCCTGGATGGGAGGTCTCTCTCTTGTGGGTATACAGTATATCATGTTCAATCCCATTGCTAAAGCTAAGGTAATGGTCCCCCTGTAAAACACCCATGGCCACTTTTTCAGTTGTCAACCTACTGCTTCTAAAGTGAGAGGGTGTCAGTTCTAAGGTAAGCAGTTGTTGGAGTGGTAGTATTTTCTCTTTTGCCCATTCTTCATTCCTGACAGCCATTAAACTCTTGGTGCTCTGTAAATCCCTTTGGGATTAAGGACATCTGCTCCCCCAGGGGGTAAACAGAGTGGAAAGTCTTGGTGATACTAACTAGAAACTAGATTCTAACTAGTACAATATTTTGTCAGACCACCATGAGGGTCCTGGATACAAATTGAGGCCCTTCTGAGGGCAAAATTTTCTTGCAGACAGTGATTCATGGCAGGGCCACCATTCATGGGGAGTATGAGTTCTTTATTAGGTGGCACCAAAACTTCTGTCTTGTTTGTTTCTTGAGTTTACAGTTCGGGCTGGGTTGGTGTGCAGTGGTTTTGGTTTATTTTCCCCACAATGGCAACAAAATCATGATTTTCTCTAATTTCTCTGCAACTACTCAAAAACAAGTATTTGCATACCTGATGGTTAAACACCAACTATAGGAAAAAAAACAGCATGTTATACCCTGTAAAATGCGGAGTGATAAATACAGCAAAACGCAGTTCTTCACCTACCTTGTGGAGGCAGCAGCAAAACTAGATGGCCTGAGAGATGTACCCTAAGATTCTTTATTTTCATACTGACTCATTTTGTACTTTTCTGCAGTTCACCATGTAAGACAATGCCCCTTCTTTATATGTTCTTTTCTAGGTAGAACACTTCAAAAGAACATTATGATCCATGCCCTACTATTACAAATGGTCAAATTACTCATCTGTGACCCTCTTTTACACCTGGGCATTCTAACTATATATCACATACAGTGCCTTGAAAAAGTATTCACACCCCTTGAAATTTTCCACATTTTGTCATGTTACAACCAAAAACATAGATGTATTTTCTTGGGATTTTATGTGATAAACCAACACAAAGTGGCACATAATTGTGAAGTGGAAAGAAAATGATAAATGGTTTTCAAAATTGTTTACAAATAAATATCTGAAAAGTGTGGCGTGTATTCAGCCCCCTTTGCTCTGATACCCCTAACTAAAATCTAGTGGAACCAAGTGCCTTCAGAAGTCACCTAATTAGTAAATTGAGTCCACCTGTGTGTATTTTAAGCCCTCAGGGGTTTGTTAGAGAACCTTAGTGAACCAACAGCATCATGAAGGCCAAGGAACACAACAGACAGCCCAAAGATAAAGTTGTGGAGAAGTTTAAAGCAGGGTTAGGTTATAAATAAATATCCTAAGCTTTGAACATCTCACGTCGCACTGTTCAATCCATCATCCGAAAATGGAAAGAGTATGGCACAACTGCAAACCTACCAAGACATGGCAGTCCACCTAAACTGACAGGCCGAGCAAGGAGAGCATTAATCAGAGAAGCAGCCAAGAGGACCATGGTAACTCTGGAAGGGCTGCAGAGATCCATAGCTCAGGTGGGAGAATCTGTCCACAGGACAACTATTAGTCATGCACACCACAAATCTGTCTTTTATGGAAGAGTGGCATGAAGAAAGTCATTGTTGAAAGAAAGCCATAAGAAGTCCCATTTGCAGTTCGCAAGAAGCCATGTGGGGGACACAGCAAACATGTGGAAGAAGGTGCTCAGATGGGACCAAAATTGAACTTTTTGGCCTAAAAGCCAAACGCTATGTGTGGTGGAAAACTAACACTGCACATCACCCTGAACAAACCATCCCCATCGTGAAACATGGTGGTGGCAGCATCATGTTGTGGGGATGCTTTTCTTCAGCAGGGACAGGGAAGCTGGTCAGAGTTGATGGGAAGATGATGGAGCCAAATATAGGGGAATGTTAGAAGAAAACGCGTTAGAGCCTTTATTAGGTGGCACCAAAACTTCTGTCTTAAAGGGAACTCTGATAATGCCAGCATTTTTCCAGATGTCTACATGTATCAAAGCCATCCAGTGTTTTCATATTGAGCAGCAGTAGTCTGATTTCCATAGATGGGCCCAATTGTGCAAGGCACTCCATCATCATTTCAGCCTTCAGTTCTCAGATTATATTTATACAAAATATCACCCGTAGATGCTCCTTTCCAGTGAATACATGAGATTAGGCAATGCCATATAAAGTTGCATATTATTCTGCATATTAAATTGCAGAATTAATAAAAAAAAGGATGTCAAGGGAAAGCACCAACAAATAAGCTACAATATACAGTATCTGACAAAAGTGAGTACACCCCTCACATTTTTGTAAATATTTTATTATATCTTTTCATGTGACAACACTGAAGAAATTACACTTTACTACAATATAAAGTGACTGTATAGCTTGCATAACAGTATAAATTTGCTGTCCCCTCAAAATAACACACAACCATTAATGTCTAAACCGCTGGCAACAAACGTGAGTACACCCTTAAGTGAAAATGTCCAAATTGGGCCCAAAGTGTCAATATTTTATGTGACCACCATTATTTTCCAGCACTGCCTTAAGCCTCTTGGGCATGGAGTTTACCAGAGCTTCACAGGTTGCCACTGGAGTCCTCTTCCACTCCTTATGATGATGATGGATGATAGAGATCTTGCGCTCCTCCACCTTCCGTTTGAGGATGCCCCACAGATGCACAATAGGGTTTAGGTCTGGAGACATGCTTGGCCAGTCCATCACCTTTACCCTCAGGTTCTTTAGCAAGGCAGTGGTCATCTTGGAGGTGTGTTTGGGGTTGTTATCATGTTGGAATACTGCCCTGTGGCCCAGTCTCCGAAAGGAGGGTCATGCTCTGCTTCAGTATGCCACAGTACATGTTGACATTCATGGTTCCCTCAATGAACTGTAGCTGCCCAGTGCCGGCAGCACTCATCCAGCCCCATGACACTCCCACCATCATGCTTGACTGTAGGCAAGACACACTTGTCTTTGCACTCCTCACCTGGTTGCCGTCACACACGCTTAACACCATCTGAACAAAATAAGTTTATCTTGGTCTCATCAGACCACAGGACATGGTTCCAATAATCCATTTCCTTAGGCTGCTTGTCTTCAGCAAACTGTTTGCGGGCTTTCTTGTGCATCATCTTTAGAAGAGGCTTCCGTCTGGGATGACAGCCATGCAGACCAATTTGATGCAGTGTGCGGCATATGGTCTGAGCACTGACAGGCTGACCCTCACCCTTTCAACCTCTGAAGCAATGCTGGCAGCACTCATACATCTATTTCCCAAAGATAACCTCTGGATATGACGCTGAGAACGTGCAACTTCTTTGGTCGACCATAGCGTGGCCTGTTCTGAGTGGAACCTGTCCTGTTAAACCGCTATATGGTCTTGGCCACTGTGCTGCAGCTCAGTTTCAGTGTCTTGGCAATCCTCTTATAGCCTAGACCATCTTTATGCAAAGCAACAATTCTTTTTTTCATATCCTCAGAGGGTTCTTAGCCATGAGGTGCCATGTTGAACTTCCAGTGACCAGTATGAGAGAGTGAGAGCGATAACACCAAATTTAATACACCTGCTCCCAGTCCTTGTAACACTAACAAGTCACATGACACTGGGGAGGTAAAATGGCTAATTGGGCCCAAATTGACATTTTCACTTAGGGGTGTACTCAATTTTGTTGCCAGTGGTTTAGACATTAATGGCTGTGCGTTGAGTTATTTTGAGCGGACAGCAGATTTACACTGTTATACAAGCTGTACACTCACTACTTTACATTGTAGCAAAGTGTCATTTTTTCAGTGTTGTCACATTGAAAATATATAATAAAATATTTACAAAAATGTGAGGGGTGTACTCACTTTTGTGAAATACTGTATATAGGTGCAGCTAAAAAAATTTGAATATCATCAAAAAGTTAATGTATTTCAGTAATTCAATTCAAAAAGTGAAACTCATACTTTACAGTATATAGATTCATTACACACAATGTGATATATTTCAAGCATTTTTTTATTTTAATTTTGATGAATATGGCTTACAGCTAGTAAAAACCCAAAATTCAGGATCTCAGATAGTTAGAATATTACATAACACCAATAAAAAAGGATTTTTAATACAGAAATGTTGGCTTACTGAAAAGTATGTCCATGTAGAGTATAATATGCACTCAATACTTGGTCGGGGCTCCTTTTGCATGAATTACTGCATTGATGTGGCGTGACGTGGAGGCAATCAGCCTGTGGCACTGCAGAGGTGTTATGGAAGCCCAGGTTGCTTTGATAGTGGCCTTCAGCTCATCTGCATTTTTGGGTCTGGTGTCTCTCATCTTCCTCTTGACAATACCCCACAGATTTTCTATGGGGTTTAGTTCAGGCAAGTTTGCTGGCCAATCAAGCACAGTGATACCATAATCATTAAAACAAGTATTGGTACTTTGGCAGTGTGGGCAGATGCCAAGTCCCGAAAATGAAATCAGCATCTCCATAAAGCTGGTTAGCAGAGGAGAGAAGCATGAAGTACTCTAGAATTTCCTGGTAGAGGGCTGCACTGACTTTGGTCTTGATAAAACACAGTGGACCAACACCGACAGATGACATGGCTACCCAAATCATCACGGACTGTGGAAATGTCACACAGTATCTCATGCAACTTGGATTCTGTGACTCTTCACTCTTCCTCCAGACTCTGGGACCTTGATTTCCAAATGAAATGCAAAATGTACTTTCAGCAGAAAAGAGGACTTTGGACCACTGAGCAACAGTCCAGTCCTTTTTCTCCGTAGCCCAGGTAAGATGCTTCTGATATTGCCTCTGGTTACCAAACGTATCATTTACACCATATCTGATAAAAATTTGTTCTGAAAGTTGTTCTGAAAGTAACTGGACACAGAATTATTATAAAAGTGTAAACAATGAATTATAAAGGATTATAAAACAGGAAAAAAAATATAGAACTGTTGTATTTAAAATATACAAATTTCAGCAACTGTGTTTAGATAACAGAATGACATAAGATATTTTTGTCTTGTTTTCCTTTATTCAAATATGTAAGGTCACCATAGTGGAAAAGCATCTTGGCTGATCCTATTGAAACTTTAATAGGCAGCATTAACCCTGATGTTAGTGCAGTTTCTTAGATTGTTAATTGAAGTGTCATTGTCTGCTTTTAAAGGCAATGTCAAAAGTTCATTTTTGGTTTATGTACTCAAGTTGATGAATTTTTCTCATTCTTATCTCAAAAGTATATCTTTATATGCATGCAAGCAGCCCACAGAGCCACACACAGCAATCTAAGAGGCATGCTCTTTGATTTAGTTTTAGATAAAATGATGCTTTATGTATTTGTGGGTTCTTGCAAACAGACATCTTGCAAACCGATATAAAGGCATTAGCTGATTAAAAAAAAAGCAAAAAAAACAAAAAAACAAAAGCAAATCTTTGTTCTATTGGTATCTTTGTGCAGTTTTGGCAAAACTTCATATTTTAACATATCTATTTGTAGCGCTACCCCCATAGCCGCTGGTATGTTGCCCGGGTCTTCCCCACGCTTTGCTCTACAGCCAGGCACAAAGTAAATTCACAAAGCCAAGTGCACACGCACTTCTACTCGTTACTCCAATGGTCCGTCTAGGGCAGTGATGGCGAACCTTGGCACCCCAGATGTTGTGAAACTACATTTACCATGATGCTCATGCACTCTGCAGTGTAGTTGAGCACCATGGGAAATGTAGTTTTAAAACATCTGGGGTGTCAAGGTTCACCATCACTGGTCTAGGGGATTGTTTTTGTTGGAGAACTTGGATAGGGTAAGGGATATAGTGGGATACTTCCAAATTGAACTATTCACACAGAGGACTTTAAGAACACTAGCCAGTGTTCTCTTTGTGTGGACCCTCAGCTGACTTAGAGCACAACAGGGAGGTTAACTGTCTAAGGCTCCTTAGGGTGTCTTTGCTCACAAGAGTACAATAATAAATATAAACATAGAATATAAAGAAGAATATAACGAAGAATAAATATAGAATATAAATACAGACACCCAGCATTACTAGGGGCACTTCCCTGGTAATTGGCCAGGACCGTATGAATATTCATGCTCCCATCTGCATGGTTTCTGTCTATAATCCAGCACTTTCCATAGTTACTAGTGTAGCACCCTCTAGTGTGCTACTAGCAGTAGTGTAGGCAAACTCTGATTAAGACTGCGCCATGGCATCTGGGTCAGGGTTATTCGAGTTTAGGGCTGGATGACTCATCCAGGTAGCTCTCTGGTGCACCCCCCCAGTTCTAGAATATTGGAGAGTGTTCTAGAAATTAGTGGGCAGAGGCTAGGAAGGGCTGCTCTGCAAATTTGGAGGTCCTTGGCCAATCCCCAGCAAGTGGGACTGGCAGGGAGCTAAGGCCTTTAAATATTGAATGAGCCATGCCAACAGGGAGTCGGGTGGAAGATGAAGAAGCAGTGCTGAGGCAGTCTGTCAGCGGCCTTTGAAGGACCCCTGCTAGGGAGGGCCTTTGCCTTGGGCCGCACCTTGGGTGGCTGGCTTGGAAGGATCCTACCACAGGAGGCAGTTGGAGGATAGCTTTCTGGAGAGGCAGCAAAAGCAGAGAGAGGCAGGGTGAGTAGATCAGCATGGTGCAGGGAGAGACAAGGGGATAGACTGCCAGCTGTAGCAGGTCTCTCTTAAAGACAGCGGTGTGCTTAAGTCTTTATCTAACCTTGCCCTGGGAAATCTCCAGTGTGTGTGTGTGAGTCAGGAAGACTGGGAAGAAGAAGCAGCCAGGTGGGCTGGTGGCAGCCAGGAGGGCTAGCATTTCTACAAGCAGTAAAGCTGGGATTAGTGTCTACAGGGAAGCAGACAGTGGTGGCCCATGCATTGTGGGCGCATGGGCACCGCCTCCCCAACCATGCGCCCGGCCCCTTTCAGGACTTTCAGGATTCCCATGGCAGGGGCGGGAGGGGGTGGTACTTTTTGAAGCACCCGATTAGGCCAGAGGCTCTAATAGGCTTCAAAATAGGGTGGGCTCGGGGCACAGAGAGTGCATCCTGATCCCACCCAATTATGTGATGATAGCTAATTAATTTTCGCTATTTTCACACTAACCTTCCTCCCTGCCAATCAGGAGGCAGGGCATCAGACCTGTTTCCTGATTGGCCGAAGCACCAGGCCACCCTATTGGATGCCTGGTGCTTAGGAAGAGGAGCAGAGGAGTCCCGCGTCCTGTTCATTCTCCCCTGGCTGAGCTCCGGCTGATGATAGTCCAGCAGGGTCGGCGCCTACTCGTCCACAGAGCACTGTCCGTACAATCGTGGGCCAGGCTGGGGGTCACAAGAAGAGCCGCACAGGCTGTAGAAGAACAAGGTGAAGAGGAAGATCATAGTCAGCAGCAGGGAGACTCTGGGATAAGACTGCAGTGCTTCCAGGTGGCTGGCAGATCTGATGGTGGGGTTCAGGGTGCCACATCCCATGAGTGGGTCTGGGGGGCAGGGAGGGCAGGCATGATACTGCTGTGCCCACTACTTCTACCCTAGTCTGTGCTGAGATCTAAGTCCTAGGAGAGAGGTGTTTGGGGGGAGGGGAGAGGGGACAACATCATCCATCCATAGTTCGACAGGAGAGAAGCTGGAGGATGAGGATATGATGGGCACAGTGGCTGTATTTGGTGGGCACAGTGGCTGCATATGCTGGGCACAGTGGCTGCATATGATGGGCACAGTGACTGTATTTGGTGGGCACAGTGGCTGCACATGATGCGCACAGTGGCTGTATTTGGTGGGCACAGTGGCTTCACATGATGGGCACAGTGACTGTATTTGGTGGGCACAGTGGCTGCATATGCTGGGCACAGTGGCTGCATATGATGGGCACTGGGGCTTTTTTTGATGGCAAATTGGCTTTATTTGATGGGCACAGTGGCTGCATTTGATGGGCACACTGGCTGCATATGATAGGCACAGTGGCTGCATTTGATAGGCACAGTGGCTGCATATGATGGGCACAGTGGCTGCATTTGATGGGCACAGTTGCTGCATTTGATGGGCACAGTGACTGCATTTGATGGACGCAGTGGCCGCATATGATGGGCGCAGTGGCCGCATATGATGGGCACAGTGGCTGCATATGATGGGCATAGTGGCTGCATTTGATGAGCACAGTAGCTGTATTTGATGGGCACAGTGGCTGCATTTGATGGGCACAGTAGCTGCATATGCTGGGCACAGTGGCTGCATATGATGGGCACAGGGGCTGCTTTTGATGGCAAATTGGCTGTATTTGATGGGCACAGTGGCTGCATTTGATGGGCACAGTGGCTGCATATGATAGGCACAGTGGCTGCATATGATGGGCACAGTGGCTGCATTTGATGGGCACAGTGGCTGTATTTGATGGGCACAGTGGCTGCATTTGATGGGCACAGTGGCTGCATTTGATGGGCGCATTGGCTGCATATGATGGGCACAGTGGCTGCATTTGATGGCACAGTAGCTGCATTTGCTGGGCACAGTGGCTGAATTTGATAGGCACAGTGATCCTGCAATTGATGTTTTTTTTTAAATATTTTGCAGAATTTTTCAGTTTGTTTGCGCACCCCCCAATAACTTTAAGCACCAGCCACCACTGGAAGCAGAAGGTGTTGCAAGATGCAGTTCACTCCAGATGTGCTACTTTTGCAGGGGACTAATGCCCCGTACACACGATCGGACATTCCGACAACAAAATCCATGGATTTTTTCTGACGGATGTTGGCTCAAACTTGTCTTGCATACACACGTTCACACAAATCTTGTCGGAAATTCCGAACGTCAAGAACGTGGTGACGTACAACACGTACAACGAGCCGAGCAAAATGAAGTTCAATAGCCAGTGCGGCGCTTCTGCTTGATTCCGAGCATGCATTTAACTTTGTGCGTCGGAATTGTGTACACACGATCAGAATGTACGACAACGGATTTTGTTGTCGAAAAATTTGAGATCCAGTTCTCAAATTTTGTGTGACGGAAATTCCAATGGAAAATGTCTGATGGAGCCTACACACGGTCGGAATTTCTGACAACAAGCTCCCGTCGAACATTTTCCGTCGGAAAATCCGACCGCGTGTACGGGGCATAAGGGTTCCTAGCCTGTAAGGGGCTTTTACTGAGCTTACAAGAGGCTGAATAAATCAATTGGAGTTCTGCAGAGTAAATCAAGTTGAGCTGTACACGGATAAAGTATTATGTAGGAGGAAGAAGTGGAGCTGTAAAAAGGAAGGCAGTTGTCCTTGGCTTTTTCTGTTACTGTTGGTTATCCCATAAACCCCAACCCCATCCAAGTTACCATTCCTCAGCAAAATAACAAAAACAAAGCTCAAGGACTGTTTTTCTGTGTCTGGATGCAAGATGAAAATGCTAGGTGACTGGCTGTACAGTTGTGGGGAACACTGACATTTGCAACTCGTATGGGGGTAGTGCTACACTAGGATACAGTGAAACTCAAGACACCATGAACAGAACACATTAAGGCAGGCTACATTAGCCTACAACAGCCGGAAGGATTTACCCATTTCCTGACCAGGCCATTTTTTGTGATACGGCACCACATCGCTTTAACTGACAATTGCGCGGTCGTGCGACATTGTACCCGAACAAAATATGTCCATTTTTTCCCACAAATAAAGCTTTCTATGTGTGGTATTTGATCACCTCTGCGGTTTTTATTTATTGTGCTATAAACAAAAAAAAACGACAATTTAAAAAAAAACTGTATTTTTTACTTTTTGCTATAATAAATATCCCCAAAAAATGTAAAAAAACAAATTTCCTCATCAATTTAGGCCAATATGTATTCTTCTATATATTTTTGGTAAAAAAAAAAAAAAAAATCGTAATAAGCGTATATTGATTGGTTTGCGCAAAAGTTATAGCGTCTACAAAATAGGGGATATATTTATTGCATTTTTATTATTTATTTATTTTTACTAGTGATGGCGGTAAACAGCGATTTTTAGTGGGACTGTGACATTGTGGTGAACAGATCGGACACTTTTTTGGGACCATTGACATTTATACAGCAATCAGAGCTAAAAATATCCACTGATCACTGTATAAATGTCACTGGCAGGGAAGGGGTTAACACAAGGGGGCGATCAAGGGGTTAAATGTGTTCCCTAGGGAGGTGTTTCTAATTGTGGGGGCAGTGTAGTGACTAGGAGTGGAGAGAGATCGCTGTTCCTGATCACTAGGAACAGCAGATCCCTCTGTGTAGAGCGATCGCAGGTGGCCGGTGGATATTGTGGCTGGCGGGCACACACATCGGCTGCGGCGCTGCGCAGTGGGCGCGCACGCACCCCCTAGACCCTTTAAATCGGTGGACGTACACCTATTGCGGTTTGCGCAGCCATGCCAAACTGCCGCCGTATAACATCGGGGGCTGGTTGGCAAGAGGTTAAGCAGAGCAACCAAAAACTATAATGCACAAATCCTAGCACCTACCCAGGAGGGTGCTACATATTTTTTTTTTTTACATGTAACAACAATAATTTAGTCTGAAACATCATTTTAAATTTCTAAATTAGAACCACATACTAATGATCGGTATTCATAGCCTGAGCTTTGGTAGTATCTGCTCACATGTGATAGTCAATGGAATTTCCCTTTTTTTAAATTTTTTTGGTCTTATGTCTTCAGTTGTTTTGATTACTATATAACTGCCTTGTTGTCAATTATATTAATACCCTGTTAATCCATCTATATGCTAGTCTACTTATGGTTATGTGAGCTTTCCATTTGCACATAAATGTTTTGTGGTTTTTTTTTACAATTAAAAAAAATGTACAGTATTCACGCCTAAAGATCGGTTTAAGAAAGCTTTGCTTAAAGAAGAACTCCAACCAAAAAAAAAAAAAAAAAACATTAAAAGATTAAAAAAACAGCTTTTGCTGCAATTTATACATTCATTACAGAGATTTTCTTGTTAAATATATTTATTGAGTTTTCACAGAAGAAGAAATAAAATGATACAATACATGGATACATATCAATCATCAGAAGATCTTTGCAGTATGATAAAAAAGATAAATAAATAAGTTAATAAAATAAAGTAATTTTAGAGATATCTTACAACCATATTTACTATACACTAGTTGGGATTCTAGATGTAAGATTAGAGAAATAAATCAAGTTATTAGACTAAGTATCCATAGGAATATTTTAGGAAATAATAAAAGAAAAGGAGAGGGAGGAGAGATAAAGATGGAAAGAAGGAAAGAAGAGAAAAAAAAAAAAGAGCGTTTCCCGGGATGATGATCCAGCTCTCATTAGGTATACAAATATAATATATATTTCAGTAATAATATGATATATATCTTAGTGTGGTAACAACAGAGATTGGTCAAAATCTGTAGGGAGGTAGTTTTTAACCCATGGTTGCCAAATTTTGCGAAATTTATTTATTTAATTTTCTTCAATAGCTGTCATCTTGGCGTATAAATGTGCTCTGTTCATTCTGTGTTTAGCTTCAGCAAGAATTAGATTTTGGGACTTCCACGCCTTGGCAATTGTTTGTTTAGCTGCAGTGCTAAGTTGGATAAACAATTGGAATTGAGTATGGGTGAGTATTGTGCGTTTAAGGTTTAGGAGTGCCGTTGCAGGATCTGGAGGAATCGTGATTTCCAGGGCTTTAGAAGCCATAAGAAATATATTCTTCCAGAATTCTTCAACTACGGGGCATTGCCACCATATGTGAAAATGTGTTCCTGCTGTGTCACATCCTCTAAAGCAATTAGGTGAATATGTGGGGACAAATTTAGCTATCCTAGCTGGTACAAGGTACCAGCGTGCTAGAACCTTGTAATTAGTTTCTACAGCAAAACAATTTGCAGAGGAAGTTTTGGTGGCTGACCATATATTCGACCAATCTTGTTTATTAAACACTCGATTCATATCTTGTGCCCATTTAGTTGTGTATGAGGGTAGAAACTCACTAGATATCATATTAAGTTGGAAATATAATATTGAGATAAGTCCTCTAATGTGTGGATCACTTATACAAATCCGCTCAAATTGAGTCATTTGATTAAGAGTTGAGCCTGTACTAAGAAGTGGTTCATAAAAATTTTTAATTTGTAAATATCGAAATATTTCAGTTTTAGGTAACCCAAAGGTTTCACATAGTACCGGAAATGTATAAATAGCTTTAGTCGAGGAAAGATTGTATAAACGAGTCAGGTTCGTAGAGGTCCATGCAGAGAATGATTTTGGGAATTTCCAGGCAGGATAAAAGGCTGGATTATTAATAAATGAAAGCAAGGGATTATGTGTTGATTGAAGATTATGTGCAAATTTACATTTATCCCATACTGCTAGGGTCTGTTTCGTGATAAGACTAGAAAGATGTATTCTATCAGCAGGACAGAGCCAAAACATATTTGCCACTGAGATAGGGTCACTTTCCACTGATTCAATAGCTACCCTTAGGGGAGCTTCTACAGAAGTATGATACTTGGGTATAAGTGCTAGCTGTGCAGTGTAGAAATAGGAAGAAAAGTTGGGCAATCCCAAACCACCACTCAATTTATTAAGGTAAAGCATAGATTTAGGTATACGAGGTTTGGTGGTACCCCAAATGAAGGACATAACTCTACGTTGAGTAAGTCTAAGAAAGTAAGATGGTAAAGAAATAGGGAGTACCCTAAATAAATATAAGAATTTCGGCAGGATTGACATCTTTACCGCATTAATCCTACCTAACCATGACAATGATAGAAGAGCCCATTGTTTCAGGAAGCCGGTAGTTTGTTTAAGGAGGGGTAAGTAATTTGCCGCAAAAAGGTCTTTAAGAGAGATTGTGAGTTTTATTCCTAGGTATGGAAGCAGCTTTGGAACCCAAGTAAAGGGTAAGGAAGTTTGTGCCTGCTGTAGTTCTAATTGAGATAAGGAAATATTTAATGCATTTGATTTTGTTGGATTAACATGTAGTCCTGATATTTGGGCAAAATTATCTAGTGTTTTTAGTAGATTAGGGGTGGATATATGGGGATGAGACAAAAATATGAGAATGTCATCCGCAAAGAGACATAGTTTATGGTGATAACCACCTAGTTCGATACCTTTAATGTCAGGATTGGTTCTAATAAGGTGTGCCAGGGGTTCTATTATTAGGGCAAAAAGTAGAGGGGAAAGAGGGCATCCTTGTCTAGTGCCTCTTTTGATATCAATCATTGTTGACTTTGTAAGGAGATTCCATAATACATTGCATTATTGGTTATTGATTTTGATTATTGATTTTACCCTGAGGATATAAGTTCAGGATTGCTTATCTGCTTAATGATTTATATTTCAGTGAATGTGACAAATTGTATCTCATGACAGTATTACTTAATGACTGAATTATCTCATTGCATTATCACCCTGTCTGTCTATTCTTGTCTGATGTCTTCATCTAAGGAAACATCTGTTTGTGGTTTTTATCTCTGTACACTGTTGCTGGGTATGAAAAGGAACTTGTGGTTGGGCAACTGAGGGTCAGCAGACGTTAACAGAAAGTAAGGAATCACTGACCTATTAGTCTGAACTATAGAGGTTAACATTAAGGTCACAAGATGAAGACATTACTAATATATGGAAAATCACAAGATTAAGAAATTACTAATATGCTAATGAACATTTATGTGTATTATTTTGATTGGCCCCCAAATGGGGCAGAGTCTTGTAGAGGCACAGCATAAAACAGCAAACCATTCAATAAACCATTGTAATCATTCAGCACGTACATTGTGTATGTGTAATTGATTGTCCGCCGGCGTGGTCCTCCACTGAGCCAACTCAAGAGCCTAGGCCACAAGGAGAAGACGAGCAACCTAACAGTTTTGGTACCAGAAGTGGGGTGTGTTTGAACAGGTAAGTCATTTTACTCCTTTTTACCTATTTTTTGGTAACTGGTGTTGATGCTTGCCATGTTCAAATAACCTTGTATACCCACCTATTTACATAACTGTGCCTTCGCAACGAACTAGGCTGGTCCCTTGGAGGGTTAATAAGGGCTCGCAGGTTTTTGAATAGTCCGACTAGGTTGGTCCGACTGTGTTGAGTAGAGATATATATGTGTATGTAAACTCGGGAAGTATAAAATACGCCCGTAGTATAAGGAGTGGCTGAGTGGACGCCCAATTTTTGGGGAAATATTGAAAAGTGCACTTATAATAACATGTTGATATAATGTAACTTTATTTGGCCACTGTATATAAGATTTTGCTTGTTTTCTTTTAGGTACCACCGTAAGTATTTACAGTATTAGAGATAAGTGTATATGTGTATGACAACTGAATGTAAAGTACTGTATTGATTTGAAAGATTTTATTAAGGCATTACACATATATGCACTAAATGAACAACATAAATCAGGAACCCGATTGTAGTGAGATAGCACCCGCTTGTCCACATTGCACATTTGGTTTACTGTTCCTTAGTGTGGACAGGACGTGGATCCTGCTCACCACTAGACCAACCGGGTTTTCATACCGACTTGGTGCAAGGGGAGTATATCCTACCACAAGGAGGGGTTTCCTATACCGAGTACTGAGGGTTAACCTACATAGCTATATCAGCCCCACAGCGATAACAGACGAGGGGACTTATTCCCAAGTCAGGGAACAGATTATAGCACAAACAGGTTGCTTTCATCTCTGTCCCTGTACTAGACACACCCTGCCAAGGTTATTAGATGGGGAATTCTGCAGCAACCCAGACCACGGCCAACCCATCCCCCTATGAATACGTTAAAAACACACTACCGGGGCCACAGGTAGAACCTTTTTGGACACAGGTCAGAGAGAGATGCCAACAATTGGGGATACATGACCCGGGGCCACTAGGTCCCTGTTCAGAGGATGGTTGGAAGGAAGTGAGCAAGGTGTGTCAGGTGCACAAGCACTCTTACCCACCTGGGAAGTGGGAAGACACCCAATACATGAAAGATTGTTACAAAACATGGAATAAATGCTTAGCCAAGTATAAAACAAAGTATGTAACTAGAGTCCCCACAACAAAACCTGTAAACTCACCCGCCCTATCCCAGCAACCTGAGGCACCACCCCCCCCTTATGTGATGGTTAAACAGGAAGATGGAACATTGGGTCCATGTCTTCAGCTGTATCCATCTTTGGATCCAGCAGTATTGGCTACCATGGTATATGGGACAGCTGATCAGGCACAAGTTACACGATGGGAAAACGAAAGTAGAAACAGGGAAGAGGAAGTCCGGGCAGAAGGTATACGAAGAAGGGAAGAAGAGAGGATTAGAAAGTTGGATCCGAAGGAAAGGGAATTAGAAGAAAAGTTAAAAGAGCTTAATGAAAGAAAGGAGGAATTAGAGGAGAAAATGTCTAAGAGAGAGGAAGAGCTAGAAAATTACAAAAGAGAGCTAGATAAGAGGGAGGGTGAAATAAGAGAGTATTCTGCAATAACTAAGGAAGAAAGGGATGGAATGTCCCTGGAAGAGGGAGAAGAGGAAGGAGTCAGGAAGTTAAGCCCCAGGGAAAAGGAATGGGAGGAGAAACAGAAAGAATTTAATAAGAGACAGCAGGAACAGGAAGTAATGATAAAAAACAAAAGGGAAGATTTAGAGGCATACGAGAGGAAACTAGAGAAAGAGGCAAGAAGGATAAAGGAGGCCAAGGAAAAGATAATTTCACAGCCATCCACTACACTCAGAAGCCAAACTAAACCGGCCATAAGCCAGAAACCCCCACAGGAGGAAAGGGAGCAGGGAAAGCAGGGTGAATCCTCTACTGAGGAAAGAGAAATAGAAATGGAACAGGAAAGTCTAGGTGCCACCTTTAAAGCACCACTCATGCATATAGGGGAAACAATAATACATATTCCCCTACCTTTAGGCACACTGTCAAAAATAAAGGAGTTATGCCCCAGCCCAAAGAAAAGCCCTAGGGAGGCTGGCGCTTTCCTTGCAAAATACAGTGCAGGGACGAGCCTGGATAAGGAAGATATAGCAGGGATCCTTAGTATAGTTGACCCTGACAGTCCAGAAGGGCATCCCGTAGATGCCTTATGGACAGCTCACATAGAAGAAAATAAAGATTGGGTATCTTTTTGGAAAGGTATGGGGAATCACTGGTCTACTATATACAAGGGTTCATCCGCACTTCAGGAACTTATCCTAGCAAAACAAGGACAAAAGGAAAAGTTCTATGAATTTTGTACCCGAGTATATGGTCTGTGGAAAGCAGTAGATAACGCCAACCCCCAGTTGTTCACCACCACTATTATGGCCGGTGGCGATACGAAGGTGACGCAGTTGCTTAAATTCACTAATCCAAAGTGGGCAGAACAACCTCCAGATGAATTTATGAAGGATGCTAGGTCACGAGAAACATCAGGGGTATTTGAGCAGAAGGGTGGCATTTTTCCCTCCCTGACACCAACCCAGACTCTGCCAACTGGTGGGACTCCGCCCACCCACATAATGACAATGCAACCTTATCCACCAATGCAATCTTATCCCCCAGACCAGGGTTACCCACCAGACCAGGGGTGCTTTAACTGTGGGGAACTGGGGCACTGGAAATCCCAATGTCCCTACAGACCTAGAACGAACGCCCAGAGAGGAAGAGGTAGGAATCTTAACACCACCCCCCGTCGCCTTCAGGATATCAGGTATCCTCACCCACCACAACCCCAACCACCCCAACCACAACCCCAATACCAGCCTCAGCCTAATAGACCACCCCCACGCATCCCGATGCAGTGGCCATCCGCTCGGCGGACACCACAATAGGGATGCCAAGAGTACGTCCCGTCCCTCAGCCTTGTGTGTTACAATTCATCGTGGAAAAGTCTCCCGCAGGTACTATTGCGGGTAGACAATCACCTGATATGTCTATTGTTGGATTCAGGGGCTACATTCAGTAGTTTGAATGATGCCATATATGACACACCGCACTGCACTGAGGGAAACTCTATTGGTATAAATGGGACATCAATTACCCACCCCATCACTCCACCATTGCCCGTGGCCACTCCAGAAGGACAGGAACTGTGTGCCCAGAGTTTTGCTGTCCTTGTGGATTGTCCAGTATCTTTAATGGGGAGGGACCTACTCTCAAAACTGAATATCACCATTAAATTTGACAGAGGGGGCTCCCTTACTGCCAGCTCACCGTTCTGCGATTTACATGCTCCAAAGAGACACACTTACAGGGGACTCTTTGCAGCATTGCCACCCACTTTAGAAACACATGCCATATGGGCAAACAACAAAGGGAGTGTAGGTTTTATTAACTGTACACCTTACACACCACAAATGCGTCCAGATGCCGAAGTACAATATCACAAGCAATACCCCCTGCCACTCGAAAAAATTGAAGGCATCACACCATTAATCAATGATTACATAGCAAAAGGGATTCTGAAACACATTATAAGCCCCTGGAATACACCAATCTACCCTGTGAAAAAGGCAAATGGGGAATGGAGGCTTGTACAGGACCTAAGGGCCGTCAACAAGCAGGTTATACCTCTGCCACCTTTGGTAGCAGATATTTCTTTTATCTTTTTGAAAATACCTGCTGATTCCCTTTGCTACACAGTAGTGGACCTGGCGAATGCATTCTTTAGCATCCCGATCGATGATGGGGTATTGCCCATGTTTTCATTCTCATGGGGGAGGGGTAAACAGTTGACCTGGTCAAGATTACCGCAGGGGTACGTGGACAGTCCCGCAGCCTTCTCCATGGTCCTTAATGAGACAATTAAGTCATGGACTGCTGAGCGCGGGTCGGTGCTAATACAGTATGTGGACGACTTGCTCCTGTGCAGTCGATCTGCTGAAGATTGTGCGGTCGATTCCACATCTCTGTTACATCACCTGGCCAGGACTGGCCACCTAGCATCACGAAAGAAAATACAATGGTGTCAAAGTCAGGTAGAATACCTGGGATGCATTCTGAAGGAGGGAACCAGGCTGGTATCCCCCAAACGTGCCGCAGCCCTGCAGGCTCTCAGTCCTCCAAGAGACAAAGCAACTTTGCTCTCATTCTTGGGCGCAATCGTATATTGCCGCCAATGGATCCCAGATTGTTCATATTATGATGGCATTCTGAGGGAGGCTACTGTGTCCACCGCCCCAAAGACAGTAGATTGGACAACAGAAAGGCTCTGTGCTTTTCAGGCCTTGTTACAAAGTCTGACTCAGGCCCCCGCCCTGGGATTGGTAGAATATGGCAAACCCTTTCAATTATACTGTGTGGTATCGGGAAATTCTTTTGCTGCGGTTTTAACACAGCAACATGGAACCGGGTACCGACCAGTCTCCTATCTCTCAAAAAAGTTGCCTACCCAAGTACAGGGGATGCCATCTTGTCTACAAAACCTTGCTGCTTGTGCTATGGCAGTTCAGGAGGCTAACAAATCAGTATTAGGCCATGAGCTGACTCTCTACACTACTCATTCAGTAACTCACCTCCTGCAAAACATGAACACACAACATATGACGGCACAGAGGCTTAGTGGGTATGAGATCACACTTCTGAATACTGATAACCTCACCCTCAAACACACACCACCAAGTAATCCCACTGTCCGTCTTTTGCACTCTTTGCTCAGGCTACCACGAGACCCTGATCAGAAGCACAATTGTGTTGAACAGGTTGCAGCAATAACCAGCCCTCGCCCAGATCTCACTGACATTCCCATACCAGGAGTGCAGGACGTCTTCATAGACGGCAGCTGCTCCCGCCCCTCCGATGCAACATTCCTGACAGGGTACGCCATTGTCCAACTCCCTGACGTGGTATTGGAAGCAAAAGCCTTACCACCCTCCTCGGCACAGGTAGCAGAATTGGAGGCGCTCACAAGAGCTTGCATACTTTTCTCAGATCAGGAGGTAAACATCTACACAGATAGTAGGTACGCTTTTGGGGTCACGCATGACTATGGCGTAATATGGGCAAATAGAGGATTTAAAACTGCTGACAACAAGCCAATTGCTAACTCTACGCAAATTAAAGCACTCCTGCAAGCGATTCTTCTCCCAAAGCGGATAGCGGTCATCAAAGTAAAGGCACATTCATCAGATAACAGCAGAATTTCCAAAGGAAACGCGCTGGCAGACAGAGAAGCAAAAAAGGCCGCTGCCCTATACATTGGTCAGCCAGCCCCCACAACCATGTTCTTCAAAGAACATTTTACATCACCCAACTTTAAAACCATTGTGGCTCAAATACAGGGATTAGCTACAGAGGAGGATGTTTCTTTTTGGGTCAAGGATGGCTTGACCAAGGACCAAGAAGGTCTTTGGTCAAAAGAGGGGAAGATATTGGGCATACCAGAATCAAGCAGTGTTCTCATACTCTCCTATCTCCATGGTCCAGGACATATAGGTACCACCGCCCTAACAAACATATACGCAAAGTCTTTCTGTACAAACAACTTAAGTAAACAGGCAAAACTCCTCACCAGTAGTTGTCTGACCTGTGCACAAAACAATGTCCAAGGGAAAAATCATGGATTACATGGCCACCTGCCCCCACCCCTGGGTCCCCTAACAGATTTGCAAATAGACTTCACACACATGCCCAAACAAAAAGGCAATTTGAAATGCCTTTGCGTGATCGTATGCAAATGGTCAGGTTGGGTTGAAGGTATTCCGTGTACAGGTGAGACTGCTAAAATTGCTGCCAAATGCATACTGAACCATTGGGTCTGTAGGTTCGGAATACCAACGGCCATATGGTCAGACAGAGGGCCTGCCTTCAGCTCCTCTGTTACACAGACTTTAGCTAAGCTACTAGGCTTACAGTGGAAATTGCACATCCCTTACCACCCACAAAGTGCAGGAGTAGTGGAAAGAATGAATAGGAACATTAAAGACAAGTTAAAAAAGGCTACGGGGGGCACCATGAAAGGATGGTTGGATTACCTTCCTTCTGTCCTATTTCAGATCAGAACAACGCCACATGCTAGAACAAAACTCTCGCCCTTTGAGATTTTGATGGGAGTTCCTGCAAACATAGAGCTGCCCCTCTTAGATCAAAACACTGACATTAACATCTATTCCCAACAGGAAATGTACGTGAAAAATCTGGTAAGTATGCTACAGGATATGAACGAACAAGTCTCTGTCACCTTTTCTCCTCTTTCAACAGAACCTACTCATCCCTTCATCCCAGGAGACAAAGTACTGGTGAAACAACTGGCACACAAAAAGAAGGTTGGACCCATTTTCTCTGGACCATGGAAGATAGAGAAGGTTTCCAGAACTGCTGTACTGACCGATCTAGGAAACACCTGGATCCACGCCAGCCGGTTAAAGAAGTGTCCACAGCAACCCCAGACCCCTGACCCTCCTCCAGCACCCCAAGACTCCTCTCTTCAGGAACAACGATCAGATTTGGAGGACATTCAAGAAGGCATAAAACAAATCTCTCGGACCGACGAGACGAATCCCTCACCAACAGGAAGAAACGAGTAACAGAACTTTGCACACAGTACCTGACAAAATGATTTCTACCTTTGTGTCAGGAAAAACATTATGCTTCTGGACATGTCTGATTCTGATAGTATTCATACCTACTTGGTTAATAATAAATTGTGTGTACCATCCAGAAGATTTAGGGCTACTAGAAGGAATATGTGGAAAAACCCAGACAGCCAAAGCACCTAGTTTAAAATATAAAAGAAGTATACCCCCCACTGAACCCCCTTCAGGTTTCACTGACAAAATGTTGTTGTTAAAGTTTAAGTACAGTTATGCACAAAAATCTGGTTTTGAGAAATGTTGGATATGCATGCTTCATGTTACTTAAATACCTTTGCAAAAAGGGTAGCAAAGCACACTCCGAAACCATGAAGCTAACTTCCATTTCCAGGGATCCCACGGTATGGTACGAGAACCAGGAAAATGAGGCCGGGGGATATGAATCCTTAAGGCGTGACGAAAAGGTAGAAATGACCATTTCGATGATATCAAATGGTCAAAGGGAGGATTGTAAGGAGATTCCATAATACATTGCATTATTGGTTATTGATTTTGATTATTGATTTTACCCTGAGGATATAAGTTCAGGATTGCTTATCTGCTTAATGATTTATATTTCAGTGAATGTGACAAATTGTATCTCATGACAGTATTACTTAATGACTGAATTATCTCATTGCATTATCACCCTGTCTGTCTATTCTTGTCTGATGTCTTCATCTAAGGAAACATCTGTTTGTGGTTTTTATCTCTGTACACTGTTGCTGGGTATGAAAAGGAACTTGTGGTTGGGCAACTGAGGGTCAGCAGACGTTAACAGAAAGTAAGGAATCACTGACCTATTAGTCTGAACTATAGAGGTTAACATTAAGGTCACAAGATGAAGACATTACTAATATATGGAAAATCACAAGATTAAGAAATTACTAATATGCTAATGAACATTTATGTGTATTATTTTGATTGGCCCCCAAATGGGGCAGAGTCTTGTAGAGGCACAGCATAAAACAGCAAACCATTCAATAAACCATTGTAATCATTCAGCACGTACATTGTGTATGTGTAATTGATTGTCCGCCGGCGTGGTCCTCCACTGAGCCAACTCAAGAGCCTAGGCCACAAGGAGAAGACGAGCAACCTAACAGACTTATAGCCTGCATATTTGATATATGCTCTAGGATTATTGTATAAGGATGAGACCCAGGTTAAAAAATTGTTTCCAAATCCCCATTTACCAAGGACATATTCCATATAAGGCCACGTAACCGAATCGAATGCTTTCCTTATGTCTAAGGATACAAGGCAAGCTGGGATTCGTCTAGATTTAGCCGCATTAATAAGTAAGAGTGCTCTCCTGATATTATCTCCAGCCTGGCGTTTAGGCATAAAGCCTGTTTGGTCTTTATGGATTAGTAGGCCAATAATATTATTCAGTCTAGTGGCCAAAATTTTAGCAATTAATTTTATATCGAGATTTAGGAGGGATATAGGATGATAATTAGTCCAGGAGGTGGAGTCAGAATGTGGTTTGGGGATCATTTCTATTATAGAGGTGAGAGTCTCTGTTCTAAATGAGTTACCTTTAAGGATCGAATTGAAGGCTTTAGTTAAGACAGGTGTTAAGATTGATGCAAATTGTCTATAATATGTTGCCGAAAATCCATCTGGGCCTGGTCTTTTACGTAATTTTAAAGATTTTATTGCGTTAAGGACTTCAGTATCTGTAATTGGACATTCAAGAAGATCTTTCTGTTGTTGATCAAGGTTAGGAAGCGTGATATTGGAGAACAGTGTGTCTGCTTTAGTTTTATCAAAATTTGAGGCAGAAGAATATAGTTTAGATAACTTAGAGCGAAAAATTTCAAGTATTTTTACTGGGTTACTAGTGTAAGATTCCCAGGATACTTTCAATCTGATAGGCATATGTATATGTTGTGAATTTTTTAAAATTCTGGCCATAGGTGTATCGGGTTTATTTGCCCTGCGATATTGAACATGCTGGCGTTTACTTATAAGTTTATCTGCGGTATCAGTAAGAAAAAGATCTACATCCAGGCGGGCTTTTTCTAGTTTGGTACTGTTGGTAGCATTCGGGGAGGTTTGAAAAGTTTGATGACAGTCATTAAAGGTAGACTGAAGTTTTGCAAACAATAGTTTGCGTTTTCTTTTAAGGTTAGTTGCTTGTTGTATCAGTCTACCCCTAATGACTACCTTGTGCGCCTCCCATAATGTAATAGCAGAGACATCGTCTGTATCATTGGATTTTAGGTAATCAGGAAGTGCTTTTTCAATCTCAGCACGATGAGAAGGGTGGGTCAGAATTGAATCGTTTATACACCAAGTGGTATTGTGTGATCTAGGAATTGTGGAAGCAATGGTAATGAATACTGCACAGTGGTCTGTCCATGGAAAAGGAATGATTTTGGATGATATGATTTCTGGTAGCATACTTGACGGGATTAGAATATGATCTATTCGTGAAAAAGAGTTATGCGGATAAGAATAATGAGTGAAGCACCTACTAATAGGGTTCATCTCTCGCCAAGTATCTACCAGGCTATGAGTGGTGAGTAGATGTTGAAAAGTTAGGTTTATTGAGTTTGTGGTAGGTCCAGGGGGAGATTTATCTAAGAACGGGAAAATAGTAGCATTAGAATCCCCACAAATAACAACAGTACCAAACTTATGTACTTCTATAAGTTGAAAAAGGTGGGATAAGAAAGCAGTTGGGCGTTTGTTAGGGGCATAATAAGACACAATAGTAATAGGATTATCAGAAATAAATCCTGTTAGGAGAACATATCGTCCTTCAGGGTCTGTTATTTTGGATACAAGGTTAAACGGAGTGGAACAGTGAAAAACAATGAGAGTTCCGCGCTGTTTAACCGTAGCTGAAGCAGTATAGAATTGTGGATATGATGATGAAAGAAATTTGGGATAAACTTTGTCAGTAAAATGCGTTTCCTGCAAACATATAATATTAGCTTTTTTCATAGCAAAAGAGCGTAAAGCCTTGGTTCGCTTATGTGGAGTATTAAACCCCTGTACATTTAATGACAAGATATTTATAGGAGCCATAAAACAACGAATGCGAATATTATAGCATAACAAGCAGAGTACTCACCGAGAGCCAGGATCACCAACCCGAGAGTCAGGAGGGAATAGCAAAGATTAAAGAAAGAAGCAATAGAATAGAAAAAGAAAAAAGGAGAGGAGAATCGAACAAACCCAATATGAAGACAATTTAGCAGTATATAAAGGCTAAATAATAGGGTGTAGGAGCATCTCAGGAGAGTTTTTAGAACTCTCTGAGAGGGTCCGGGACCACCAATAGAGACCCCCATAACAATGGTAGGAGTCCTTAGGTGGAATAAAGGGCAACAAGAAATTCCTAAGGGATGTATAACATCGGAGGACCACAGGAACTATTCCATTACTATCATGGAAAAATTTCACTTAAATTGTTACAAAAAAAGAAAAAATAAAGTTCAAAAACTTGAGAGGAAAAAAAAAACAGAAAAAAGTTAATATAAAAAAATAAAAAAAAAATATTAAAAAAAAAAATATTTTTGTAACATAACAGTAGTATGTAGCCATAACTAATTTTAGTCATGAATATGGCCAGTTTATTAACTCTGTCAGCATACTGTGCTGGAAAAAAGTAGCAAGGACAAATAACTAGTCTGGCTTAGATTGTCAGTCCATTGAATCCTCGTTGTTTGGTGGTGAATGTTCATATCGACCTCGCTTGTTAAGATTTTGATGGGAAGATGTGGAATAGCTGTTTTTTGGGTCTTTGTTTTGCTGTGTAGAACGAAAAGCTGAGCACCTATGAGACTGGTCATTTGGTAAGATTGCTTCGGCTAGGCCCATATCAAATAGGGCTGACTTCAAGTCCTCTGAAGAGCGACAAACATATTTTGTTTCCAAATTAGTAAATCTGAGACAAAAAGGAAATCCCCATTGATAGGAAATTTGATTTCTCTGAAGTACCTGGAGTTGAGGTTTGAGTGCACGTCTTTTTGCAACCGTTAGTGGGGACAAATCTGTGAAGAGTTGATAGGTATTGCCCTGGAAGCTAAGAGATTCTCTCCCTCTGGCAGCTGTTAGTATCTGTTCTTTGGTTCTGTAAAAGTGCAATTTAGCTATAATATCCCTCGGGGGACCATTTATTTTGTGTGGGGCTCTATGCACTCTATCCATTTCGAACCTGTCAATAGGGGTTCCAGGTAACAATTCTTGAAAGAGCGCCGTAATATTAGCCTGCAGGTCTAGAACAGATTCAGGGATTCCCCTGATTCGCAGATTCGATCGACGATCTCTGTTCTCTTGGTCCTCTAAACGATTTTGTAATGTAAGGTTTTCCTCTTTTAGTACCTTCATCTCAGACATGTAGTTCTGTGTAAAATTATCAATTTCATCAACCCTCAGTTCTAAGTCAGCTGTTCTCTGACCTAGTTCTTTAATTTCTTTAGTCTGTTTGTCAGTTATATGATCAGAAGTCTGTTTGAGGGCTTTCTGAAGCATACATTCAAATTTTTTGAAGATGTCAGACTGTGTAGCAGCTTGTAATTCACAGTATTCATATTCAGACTCAGACTCACCGTTAGCAGCCTGTGTCTTCTGACTGTGAGGTAAAGATTTTTCAGTGTAATCACCGCTGTGCTGACTGTGAGGTAAAGATTTTTTAGTGTATTCACCGCTGTGCTGTGGGGGAGAGGATGCCGCCGCCATTCCAGCCGCCAGCCTGTGTGCCGTTTCCTTCATTTTTCCTGCTCTAATTTTCGTTTTAGGAGCTCTCAAGACCATTGTCAGTGAAGCTGACAGTATTAGGTAGGATTTTCTGCAGTTTTGGGATACTTGCTGGTTCACTGGGACCTGTAGTCCTCCGATGAAAACTCCCGAGGAGCGGAGCTCTAAGGTAACATTACCTTCACCTCAGGCTGCCGCACATGCGCCTCTACAGAGATTTTCTATTCCACCTCCTCTCTTGCTGTACTTGTTTCTGCTGTTAGATGTCTGCAGTCTGATAGGCAGCATTATACAACCTCTTCCTCTGAGTCCCGGTTGCCCTGGATCTTCCCCAGCCTATGACAGGACAGTGAAAGGAGAAGCAGCCTAGTGATGTGCTCATCTATCTATCTCTGCTTTCTCTTTTTTTTAGCATGCTTCTTGTAAGTGCACAAGCTAATTGATTCCTTGTGCTGCTTCTTCCTCTCACACTCTAGTTCTGCTGTACAAGGACTGACAGTGGCTTAAACCAGGCTGAATTCAGGTATTTAAATTAAAAACACATTGAATGACATGTTAATTATTACAGCGCTGCATTATTTGTGTCCTTTATATCTGCCTAGAGTTGAGCTTAAAGAAGAATAAGTTTCAGCTGCAGCTCCACTGATTTCCAGCAGGTGGTGACAGCAAGTTACAGTACATCTGCAGAACCTATCACAATATATAAAAACCTCAACAGATATGTAACAATTAATTCATATTTTATTGCAAACTGTAGAATTTTGACTTTGGTGGAGATATACGATTTTCTATATTGTTTATCTACCTGTTTTGTAATGAAGTGTATGATTAAACCTGACTAGCAACTTGGGATCTCATTAAAAGTGTATCTATAGCCAAACTTTTTTTTTTCTTCTTTTCAAATAGAGTGGTAAAGATTTTAAATTCCTTGCTTTGGGGAGTGTTCCCCTTTCTTTATGTGTCTTGTAGACAACTATTACTGAGGCAGATATGAGAAATCCGAACAAATCCCAACATACAGTTGTAACCAGGACAGAAGGTGAAGGGAAATCCTTCAGTGGCGTCTCCAGCTTTCATATTTAGGGGGGGACAGGGACAAAAGTAGGGGGGCAACTATAAAATGCAATTATATATATATATATATATATATATATCCTGGGGCCCTTTACTACGATCCCACAATGGCCCTTTCACATGTTCTGCAGTGAGCTCCATTCCTACTGTATTGGGGCCCCCCCAGGGTGGCAGAAAACAAGAGATATATGTCACCAGCATACCAAGAAAATATAAGGGTCCAAAGCAGTGGGAGAACTATCAGGGTTGCAAAGGTTGTCTTGCCACCGGGCCCTGGTGTTCTGCCACTGTGGGGTTCCTCAGCCTCCAATTGCTGTCCTGCCCCTGTTATTGACAGCACTGGTCTGGCATTTCTTGGAATTTACAGGCTGGTTCTCCTGTCCTAAGGACGGGAGAAATCAGTCTGTTTTTTCAGTAACTGAGAGTCCTGGTGGAGTCCTTCCTGCAACTTGCTTTTCTCCCTGCCAATGAGGATGCAGGGGAAGGAGCAGATTGGGCGGCCATGGTTGTGTGAGTGCTCGCATTATGCAGTTTCAGCGAGCAGAGGGAGGGGGGAGGAATCACCTGCAGGAGCTGACTGGGGACACTCTCCCTCTTAGACATTGCCTTTTTGTAAAAAAAAAAAAAAAAAATTTATTGGGGGGGCACATGGTGTTGGGGAGGAGTACAGCATAATGTTGGGGGGTCGGGGCCCCCTCTGGCCCCCCCTAGGGACCCCATTGGATGACATTTGTTGCAGTGGGAATTCCCTTCATTTTGTAGAGATTTCTTTCCTTTCCTCTTGCATCTCCAGGATAGAAAGTGAAGGGAAATCTCCAAAGCCACCAAAAAATTAACAGAGAGAGGTTTAAGGTTTAGGCAATGCATGCACTTTAAAGCCTAACTGAAGGCACATAAATAGATATTTATTTAGAAAGACATTGTACTAACAATGTAAATTTTATCTTGCCTCCACTAACACCTGCTATAGCAGTGGCACAGTGGTTCTAAATATGTCTGCACAGTCCTGGATGTGTATTGTCCCCTGCAGTTCTGTGGTCATCAGGGGGAGCAAGCATCCAACACATCTGACAGTTGAATACTTGCAGCAGCTGGGGAGAGGAGAAGTGGTGGCTTTTTCTTACATTGGCCGCCAAAGTGGTAAGTAAATTAATGCTTTGTTTACAGGTACAGCCTTTTTTTTTGGTTGCAAAAGTGAACCTCTGGTTGAAGGATTCCTTTAAAAGAAAAGTATTTTTTTTTTTATCATCATACTTACCTGGGTGGAAGCAGCATCGGACAGATGCTGCATCTGTCCCCCGCTGCCTCTGCACTGAGAACCGAGCCATCGAAACAATGTAATGGCTCAGTTTTTTCAGCTCTCCGCTCTGCCCCCCCACGCTCACTGGAGAGCTGAGCTGTGGGGGGGCGGGGAGCGGCCGTCTCAGGCTCTCAGCGGCTTGCTGAGAGGCTGAGACAGGCTTCAGTCCAGGCACCTGGCGGATCCAGAATTTATTGTCATGATGACACGGTGCCTGGACTGTTTCCAGTGATGTCAGCAGAGAGAGTGGACTTCAGATTGTTTTCTGATGAAAATGGGTTACATGAGTGCAAAACTAATTGCACTCCTGTGACCCATAGGAGAAGCCCAGCCAAATGAGCTCAGGCTGGACTTCTCCTTTAACTGCTTTCCACCAATCCTATAGACAAATGACGGCTGGGTGGAGCTCTTCCACCCTGCGTGGACATCATACAACGTCCTCCCAGTCAATCACCTCACAAATGCCCTAGGGGCTGTAGCTTTTTCCACTGGATAACAGATCATTGTACCAGGTCAGTGCTCATCCCATGAGATCTCTGTGACAACTGTCTGTGATCACAGCGATCACATGACAGTTGTACACAATGAATGTTTTTCATTTATAGCCATTCATTGTGTACTATGGTGTTGATCTTTGTGATTGGTTGCAGTGATCACATGGTACAGACAAGGCCACTCACAGTGTATCTGTACTATGTGATAGCTATGGCCAATCACAGCGTCACAATAGTACACAATGAATGAATGGATGCCATTCACAAAAATGATTGCTTATAACAGTGATCATCACTGTAATAAGAAATTATCATTGTTATTATTATACAAGATTTATATAGCGCCACGAGTTTACGCAGCGCTTTACAACTTGAGGGTAGACAGTACATATACATTACACTTTAATGCAGTACGAATCAGAGGGCCCTGCTCCTTAGAGCTTACAATCTAGGAGATAGTTTGTAACTAAAAAAGAAAGCCTCTTCACTTTCCTAGAGTAGTACAGTGTCACTATGGTAACACTGCACTGATCTGAGCACATTGTGTACAACAAAAAAGTTGTAAAAAATAAATAAAAAAAATAAAAAGGTTAAAAAAATTGAAAACAATCGCATGCGGTTTCCTCCAAGGAATGCTCAATCACCCAACTTAGAGGCAACCCTACTTTCATTCCACTCCTAGCCAGGAATTTCCTGGCAGCAGAATGACCACATAGGGAAATGCAGGCAAGACAATTTTTCTGGAGAGGGCGTTTGAAAAAGCATAAGGAATTGGCTGAACTATTCAATACCGCAAAGTTCCCTTTCTGGTCCTACCTACAAATGAAACATTATCTAGACCAGGCATGTCCAAAGTCCGGGCCGCGGTCCCAACTCGGCCGCTTTCCGGTTTTGAACGGCCTGTCTTGTTATTTGGACATATCTATCTTTTGTGGCCCCCAACGATCTCCCAGCACCAGAGCCACAAAAATATATATGCTGGCTGCCTTGGAGGGGACAGGGAGGAGGCGGGACGAGTGCCGTAAACACAGGAGAATTTCCTGTTTACACGGCAGCCTCTGTAATAGGAAGTCCCATCTCCTGCGCTGCCATTGGACGACTGTTCTGTCCATCATAGGAGGCTGGACCTTGTATTAAAGGGGCCACCAAGAAAACAGTAGTTTTTCGGGGAATGTAATCTTTTGGCACTCGTCCCGCCCCCTCCCTGTCCCTTCCAAGGCTGCAGATGGACGGGCATCAATCAGGCTGCACTGATGGCAATGGTAAGTCTGCATTCATGGCAATGGGGGTGCTGCATTCCTGGCAATGGTGGGTGCTGCATTCATGGCAATGGTGGTTGCTGCATTCCTGGCAATGGTGGCGGCTGCATTCCTGGCAATGGTGGCTGCTGCATTCCTGGCAATGGTGGGTGCTGCATTCCTGGCAATGGTGGGTGCTGCATTCATGGCAATGGTGGGTGCTGCATTCCTGGCTGGCAATGGTGGGTGCTACATTCATGGCAATGGTGGGTGCTGCATTCATGGCAATGGGGGTGCTGCATTCCTGGCAATGGTGGGTGCTGCATTCCTGGCAATGGGGGTGCGGAATTCATGGCAATGGGGGTGCTGCACTGATGGAAATAGGGGAGCTGCATTCATGGCAATGGGGGTGCTGCATTTATGGCAATAGGGGTGCTGCACTGATGGCAATGGGGGTGCTGCACTGATGGCAATGGGAGTGCTGCATTCATAGCAATGGTGGGGCTGCATTCATGGCAATGGGTGTGCTGCATTCATGGCACTTGTGAGGCTGCAGATGGGCACTGACTCTTATTTTGCTTCACATTTCTTTATTTAAAATGTAAGTTTTTTTCCTGAAACTTCCCTCTTAAAGTGAAGGTGCGTGTTACACGCCTGTGGGCTTTATACACCGATAAATATGGTTGTTTATCCAAATAACATACCCAAGCTCATCTCTTTACTCACATACAGCCACAAAGGCAAGAGAATTCTTGTTGGGCAGTGTATTAGTGCTCGAATGAACACACTTGGACCGGATTATAATGGTTCAAAGAATGTCAGGCAAAATGGTCGGCCCTCACACATGTTCACTTCATCAAATCTGGCCCTCTTTGAAAAAAGTTTGGACACCTCTGATCTAGACTGTCCAGCCCACAGAGGGAGGTTTACTAGGGATCCTACAGTTTTTGAGTCTCTCTGCACTAGATCTTCTCCCCAAAGCCATGTGATACCGGCACTTTACACCTCAATATTTGAGGAGCGTTACGCCACTTTACATACTGACCACGCTTTTTGGGAATCTACACTGGAAACAGAATTAGACAACGATCCTGCTGGGATAGAATACATCTTTATATTCATAAGGGCTCCCTAAATGTGTCAATGCAGGAAAATGGCTACAAACTCAAAACCAGGTGGTACAAAATGCCAGATATTCTACATAAATGTGTATCGTCGGTATCTGACCGCTGTTGAAGGTGTGGAGTAGAGAAGGGCACTCTTCAGATCTGGTGGACGTGCCCCCTGATTCAGCTGTGTTGGTGTAAGATCCATGACACGACAACCCTGATCACTTCGCTCCCGCTAGAGTTCACACCAGCACAATATTTACTCCGTCATTTACAAATCCCCAAAAAACCCTATTTCAAGTCGGTAGCTATGTACATGATTAACGCTGCTAGGCTTTATGTACCGGTCCGCTGGAGGTCCACATCTCCTCCCTCTATGAAGGAGTGGATCTCTCGTATCAACCAAGTTGCAGTGATGAAGGAGCTGATCTATACCACTCTCGACAAAATATCTGAATACTCAGCTATATGGGCAGTTGGTATACCTACAGGTCAGAGAATCTCAGACCTACCAAGAGCTGATACAACATGGCAAGCAATTAAGACACAATTCTTCATGATAGAGATGGTGAGGGTAGCTGGGGGTGGCCCCACCCCCTTTCCTTCCTTTATCCTCTGAATTCTTCCAGCCCCCTTTTTTTTTCTCCTCTTCCCTCCTCCTAACCCTGATAGCATAATAGAGGTGAATGGGCATAGTGGGACTAGTGACAAGAAGTGTTGACTCCCACAGCCCTTTTGGATACATCAAGTGACCTAACCAATAGTACTCCTACATACCCTGTTCTTAAATATTAGACAGTTTGTGGTTATTCTCTACTATAAACCTACATGAAGGGAATAGTTCTGGGAATAGCTTATCACATGCCGCAGGAGCAGGGTAACTCCCTCGGATCTTAATAATCATATAGGCTGGAGTTGCTACTGTACACTTTGTTTTGTTTTGTATTTGTATGTACTGGCTTACTTGCAGTGATGTCTATGGAATCATTTACTGTATTGTGCATGAAAACCTTTAATAAAATCTTTGTGAAACAAAAAAAAAATTGAAAACAATTATTATTATTATTTTTTTCTACATACTGCCACCAGTCAGTGTCCCTGATCACCACCATAGAGTCATATGGTGATGCTGTACTGCTCTTATGACAGCATATAAAATAAGAAATTGTGGGAAAAAAAAGATTATTTACTTGCAAAATTTTGTAACAGAACAAACAAAGAAAACACATTTTTTCAAAATGTTCAGTCTTTCTTTGTTTATTTAGCAAAAAATAAAAAATCCAGTGGTGATTAAAGTGGTTTTAAACCTCAGTCATGGAATCTGAGCAAAGCACATATATAGGTATCTGTAGTGTTTACTTATCTCTCTCCAAAGCATCTGCTCTGGATTCTGCTCTATCCTGGTTCTCTGCCTCCCTTAATCACTTGATAACCGCCCACGGCTTCCAATACCACTTATACGCTGATGACACCCAAATCTATCTACTCCTGACCTCACTCCTTCAGTCTCCTCTCGCATTACTAACTTACTAACTGACATATCAACATGGATGTCGCACCACTTGCTTAAACTAAATCTCTCTAAAACTGAGCTATTAATATTCCCCCCCCCGCCCCCACCATGACTTTTCCATCAAAATCAACAATGCAACCATCAGTTCCTCCCCTCACGCCAGGGTACTAGGTGTTTTCCTAGACTCTGATTTGTCATTTCAGCCTAAAATCCAATCGTTGTCAAAAGGTTGTAGAATTCACCTCCGTAACATCTCTAAAATTCGCCCCTTTTTAACAAATGAAAACACCAAGCTCCTCATTCACTCCCTTGTTATTTCTCGCCTTGACTATTGCAACTACCTTCTCATTGGCCTGCCTCTTCATAGGCTATCCCCTTTTCAGTCTATCATGAATGCTGCTTCCAGACTTATCCACCTTACCAACCGCTCAGTGTCTGCCAACCCTCTCCTCCAATCCCTACACTACACTGGCTCCCAATCGCCCAGCGAATTAAATTCAAAATACTAACCACAACATACAAAGCCATTCACAACTCTGCCCCGAGCTACATCACCAATCTTGTCTCCAAATATCACCCAAACCATCCTCTCTGCTCTTCTCAAGACCTCCTACTCTCAAGCTCTCTCGTCTCCTCCTCTCATGCTCGTCTCCAGGATTTCTCCAGAGCCTCTCCCATCCTCTGGAACTCGCTACCTCCACCTGTCCGGCTATCCCCTACTCTTGCTACCTTCAGGCGATCCCTGAAAACTCATCTCTTCAGGAAAGCCTATCACATCTCTAACTAATCTTTTACCACTTCCATCAGCTCATTCCCCACAGTTACAACCTTTTGTACCACGTGCCTCACCCTATTAGATTTTAAGCTCTTCTGAGCAGGGCCCTCTTAATCCTCCTGTATTTTATTGTATTATAACTGTATTGTCTCCCTTTTATATTGTAAAGCGCTGCGTAAACTGTTGGCGCTATATAAATCCTGTATAATAATAATAATTTTTCTTTCTAGTGCTTCGTTCCTCTGTTACTGTTTCAGCATGAGTCACTTCTGAGAAGTGTTCCTGACACATGAGATAAATTTGTGTTGGGAGGGAGGTGGGAGGGAAGATTAATAAAGATTTTTCTGCTCATTTGAAGGGGTGTAGCGAAGAGAAGACTGCAGATAAAAAAGTAAAACCTATGTAGGGTGATTTGTTTTATCTCTGTATATCACCTGAGGCTGTTCACTTCACTGGGTAAATGTGAGGGTTTACACCCACTTTAAATACCATCAAAAGAAAGCTCTATCAGTCTCAAAGAAATAGTAAAAAATTCACATGGGTACAGTGTGAGTAATTGTCATTCAAAGTGTGACAGCTCTGACATCTGAAGATTGGCCTGTGCAGGAAGGGGGTGAAAGTGTCTGGTATTAAGGTGGTTAATCACTAGTCCAGCTTTTTCATTATTTACTCAGTGGGAAACATAATTATAGAATGTGACATTTCACCAATGCAAAGGACACTACTACATTTGTGTGTACACCTACTTCTTATCTAGGGGCGGCACAGTGGTGTAGTGGATAGCACTTTTACCTAGCAGTAAGAAGGGTTGCTGGTTCGAATCCCAACCACAACACTAACTGCCTGGAGTTTGCATGTTCTCCCTGTGCCTGCGTGGGTTTCCTCCCACACTCCAAAGACATGCTGGTAGGTTAATTGGATCCTGTCTAAATTCTCCCTAGTATGTATGAATGTGAGTTAGGGATCTTAGAGTGTAAGCTCCTTGAGGGTAGGGACTGATGTGAATGTACAATGTATATGTAAAGTTCTGCGTAAATTGACGGCACTATATAAGTACCTGAAATAAAATTAAAAAAATAAAAATAAAGCTATTAAAGCTATGAGGGCTTGTTTACAACAGAAGCATTGGGCTCCTTTGGGCAGTGCTGCCAAACACAGTCCCATCCCAATGCAAAAGCAAGGTATTTTGCCTTTGTCCTATGATTTCAGCTCACACCAACACCCTGGCTTGTGTGTTGGTGTTCACTAATTGCATATTTGCATAGTGTAGCTTGTCCTGACACCCTGTAATGCAATGTGGCACATATGAATCACATACAAATTCAAAAATAAAAGCAAAAAATACAATGTACTTTAACACGCTCACAACAGCATGTGTTCAATACACACACAGGCACGTGTGTTATGTGCAAAATAAAATTCTGTGTGGTGTGACTAGGCCCTGAATGAGAAAAAAAATCCTCAGATTTGTTTAGCAATATATTCAAAAGCATTTCATTCTTATTACTTAATAAGATAACTTTTATTGTCCAGTTATTTTCTTTCACTAAGCAACCAGCTTTAGTAATACAAATAGTCTTCAGAAAAGATATAAATTACACGCATTAGTATTGTCCAAGTGCATAGGGACAGTAATTAGTCACCTTCCAGACAACATCCTTCTACATGGTTATTGCCAAGCTTCAGTAAGTCTGCTCACAAACACAGATACCAGAATGATCTTCAGTGTCATGAATTTCTTGGAATAGGAGGGTTGAAAATATGATGGAATTTAGAATATGTGTCAAAATAATCAAGTAATGGATTGCGCACATATAATATGTGTTATTTACAGATTATTGCTGGCTGCATGCTTACCTTATTCATTAAGTGCTTGCGGAATTTGTCAATTATCTTTGATAAAAAGGAGAAAGGAAAAAAACATTTTAGATCTCATTTCCTTTGAAGGGACCCTGTCACTAAAAAAAGAGGGGAAAAAAACAGTAATAAAGTGTATGTTAAGGCTACATTTTTGTTTTGGACAGAGTAGAGAAGGGTTATACCCTTTGCCAAATTTGCATTGCTGCCTGTAAATGAGGAGTGATTAAAACTTTATGAGGTGTTATGTGAGGAGGATTTTAAGAAAAATCTTCATATGACAATTCTCCAGAATGGAAAATCTGTTCACTTTGGAGAGATTTCTTCTCATTTCTGTTGCAACTCCTGGAGAGGAAGTGAAGAGAGATTTCCAAAGTGGGATGGAGACAGCAAACATTATTTGATGTGGGGTTTTAACCCTGCCATACACTTATCTGAAGCTTAAAAAAAATGTGTGTCAAATTCCTGCTTTTTCCGCCATGTGAAATGATCCCACCCACCAGCTGCTACAGCTGTAGTTAGTCCCAAAAAACTGGGACTTTCAGGGTAGCCTTATGGGACTTATTGGTGACATATATTCCTCCCTACAAACAACAGATAGCGCTAGCACACAGGTTGGTAGTCTTAGGCAGTGGCTTAGGAATCTGGAGACTCTTAGTGATGGGGAATGGGAGCAAGCTTTGGAGAATTTGACTAGAGTCTCCTTATCCTCCTCACAGCGTCTGACCCAGTTATTTTTTTTTATTCACAGGTCTCACTACACTCCTCTAAAGTTACATTCCTGGGCTAAAGCAGCTACACCAAACTGTCCAAGATGCATTACTGACACGGGCACACTCATTCATGTCGTGACGTTGTCATGGCATTGTCCTAAATAGGGATGGGCGAACGGTTCGGCCTGAGCATAAGTTCGGGCTGAAATTTGTGTTCGGATGTTCGGTGAACAACGAACATTATGCGGTGTTCGCGGCAAAGTCCCTTACCAGGCCCTTTGGGTCTGGTATGAATATTAAGGGGAACTCCAAAACAAAATTTTTTTTTTAAATTGCGTGGGGGTCCCCCCAAAATCCATACAGGGCCTTCAGGTCTGGTATGGATTTAAAGGGGAACCCTGCACCAAAATTAACAAAAAATGGCATAGGGTTCCCCCCAAATCCATACCAGACCCTTATCAGAGCATGCAACCTGGTAGGCTGCAGGAAAAGAGGGGGGGACGAGAATGCGCCCTCCCTCCTGAACAGTACCAGGCCACATGCCCTCAACATGAGGAGGGTGCTTTGGAGTAGCCCTACAAAGCACCTTGTCCCCATGTTGATAGGGACAAGGGCCTCATCCCCACAACCCTTGCCTGATGGTTGTGGGGGTATGCGGGTGGGGGCTTATCGGAATCTGGAAGCCCCCTTTAACAAGGGGACCCCCAGATCCCAGCCTCCCCCCTATTTGAATTAGTAATGGTACATTGTATCCCTACCATTTCAAAAAAAAAAGTGGCAAAAATATTAAAAAAGACAGGAGACAAAAAGATAAAAAAAATAAAAATGTTCCACGATGTAGGTCCATCTCACACTGCCCGACGAGCCGAAAAAAAAAGCTATCATGTGGCTTCAGAGGGGGGCGGGGTCACCCGTTTACGTCACCGAATGGCCCCGCCCTCAGCTATATAACAGCTGTCACCGAGAAGAAGCGTCACTCGGCGGGAGCCTCCCATGGAGGTGGATCTGTTGCGGCTTTTTTTTTTCTTTTTTCGGCTCGTCGGGCGGCATAGATGGACCTACATCGTGGGACTTTTTTTTTTATCTTTTAATAAAGGACTTGTCCCTAAGTGTCTCCTGTCTTTTTTAATATTTTTGATACTATTTTTGACAACCAGACATCAATCTTTTTATTGCATGTGAGGACACAGAGGGTCCCCCTAAAACTCAGAGCATTTGGCAGCAGCGGAGAGTGCTGGCTGCTAGGGGAATGAGGAATAAGGTAAGTACATGACCTTATTCATCATTTCCTGCACAAAATGAACAGCTAACACCTGCAGTGGGTCAAACTTAGTGGGTTTCTACAAAGTTTAGCTTTAGGATACATTACATTATTGCCATTACTTAAAATGGCTATTGGAAATGAATATAGATTTTACAATCTGAAATTTAAATACAGTGTTAGATAATTTATAAAAATTGGGCAAAGGAAAACTGGAGTTTATGTTCTTAGCAGCCAAATTGATACATCTGTTTTAATTTTACCCAGTGCTACATTAATCAATGTATCGTTGAGGCCTCTCTCCTGAGCTATCAACAATTAAACCCTAATTCCAAGCAAACAGCTAACTATGCAGTTGGAATTTCCTGACTAATGCCTTGGCAGCATACGATTGGGTGTCTCTGCCCTCATTACTACCACATAGGACGACTTTCACACACTGACTATCAGCCCTGGGGGAATTTCTACTTCAACTGACACCAGGACTTTTTTTCTGTTGAACACCAAATCTTAAATATTTTTTACTCCTGGTAATGCCGTGGCATTTTCTATTCCTAAAGAGAAAAAGAAAGGGGGCGGGAGAAAGCCCCCTAAAAAAGATGGTCCGCTCAAGAACAAACTGTTATGAACCTAAAAAACTTTATTGTGTCATAATACTAAATAGAACAATCCACTAACCATGTATATTTAAAAATAGGGCAAAAAAGTCCTATTATGTGCTGGTGGACACCACAGACATTACACATACATCATAGATTCATGCACTCACACTCATCAGAATAATGTCACTGAAGACCCGGGTCCGTGCAGTTTTCATGGAGTTCCAAAGCCAGAGTGGCTGCATGAATAATAGACTTTCGGTCCTTCTTAAGTAAAGTGCAAGTGCTAATGATAAATGAGGGTCCCTTCAGATGTGAACCGATAGCCAGTTAGACATATGTATGTGTCAAAACCGACAAGGTAAAAAGCAAGAGTGTCCTGGTTGGTTGGTAAAAAGTGGCAACTCCAGGGGGGGGCAAACTCACATTAACTACATAGAAGATGGACGGAGAATGGCCATTGATAAGATGCCTCCTATATGTAAAGGTACAGTTTAGCTCACCGTCTGGCGTCTTCAATAGAGAGGTGATAGAGCCCAGGAGAGTTGCTGATAGCCGCACTAGCGTGGATTGAGGACACGTTCATGCGGCATGTTCGTCTATTATGGACATGAGCTGTTGCTTCCGGGTCTCCTCCAGCAAGATGTAAGGTGAGTCGCAGGGTTCAAACGTATCGGCGTTTCATACCTAGTGGGTTAGGCAATCAAGAGACGCTCAACGTCAGTGTTCACCGCAAGGGCTCAACCTGATAGCTCTGAAGAAGCTTGGAAACAAGCGAAACGCGTAAGCGCCTAGCATCTGACCCATGTGCAGGTGGCACACAGACCCTCACACATCAATGAGGATACCCCCGTAACTGGATGTGAACATCCTGATTGTCTCGATTGGATCTCGGATATCAGGTTGAGCCCTTGCGGTGAACACTGACGTTGAGCGTCTCTTTTGATTGCCTAACCCACTAGGTATGAAACGCCGATACGTTTGAACCCTGCGACTCACCTTACATCTTGCTGGAGGAGACCCGGAAGCAACAGCTCATGTCCATAATAGACGAACATGCCGCATGAACGTGTCCTCAATCCACACTAGTGCGGCTATCAGCAACTCTCCTGGGCTCTATCACCTCTCTATTGAAGACGCCAGACGGTGAGCTAAACTGTACCTTTACATATAGGAGGCATCTTATCAATGGCCATTCTCCGTCCATCTTCTATGTACTTAATGTGAGTTTGCCCCCCCCCCCCTGGAGTTGCCACTTTTTACCAACCAACCAGGACACTCTTGCTTTTCACCTTGTCGGTTTTGACACATACATATGTCTAACTGGCTATCGGTTCACATCTGAAGGGACCCTCATTTATCATTAGCACTTGCACTTTACTTAAGAAGGACCGAAAGTCTATTATTCATGCAGCCACTCTGGCTTTGGAACTCCATGAAAATTGCACGGACCCGGGTCTTCAGTGACATTATTCTGATGAGTGTGAGTGCATGAATCTATGATGTATGTGTAATGTCTGTGGTGGCCACCAGCACATAATAGGACTTTTTTGCCCTATTTTTAAATATACATGGTTAGTGGATTGTTCTATTTAGTATTATGACACAATAAAGTTTTTTAGGTTCATAACAGTTTGTTCTTGAGTGGACCATCTTTTTTAGGGGGCTTTCTCCCGCCCCCTTTCTTTTTCTCTTTATATATGCCTTTATGGTCCATTGAACAACCATTTGATTGCTTGTCAGCTATACACCGTTGAACCAATTAATAAATGATATGGGTGACATTAGGGACACAATTAATTTAAATAAACTACGTTAGCGGGTGGAAAATTCCCCCCCCCCCCCCCATCTCTCTCCCTTTCTCCCAGAACCTATTTTTGGATGAATTTAAGGTGTCCCCCTCTCCCTTCTCTTTATATGCATTTTCTATTCCTGCATTGGTAACAGTATGACCCCCAACAGTCTGAAAAACAGTGACTGTTTTTGTCTTAAAAGTTAAAGGACCCCTGTCTTATAAGGTGATCTTAAAGCAATGTATATTTGTTTTGTGTATTCATTTTCTTAGTTTAATAATTTTATTAGGGACAGAAGTTTAAACATTTTCAGAACTATTAAATACTGTATTTTCAATATTGTCTATAACTTTTTTTTACCTTTTGGCGCTAGAAGGTGGAGCATTACAGTTGGCCAACTGACAGTTTTCTACAGTTCAGTTTCATCGTCTGCTGTTCAGATTTCTTCAGAACACACACAGCTATGAGTTAGAGGGGGATATAGCTCCTCCACATATCTATTTCAAAGAGCTTTGTTATGAATATCAGTTATAGAGACAGTGAACCACTACTGTTGGGCGATCTTATTAGAAAATAAAAAGATAATAAATCCGTGCAATGGGGATAGGTACAAATGTAGTTTACAACTGCTGCCTCCACAGATGCAATTACCACCAAAGTGGAAAATGCTGAGATAGAGAAAAAGTTGGATGTGGGTGCGGCGCTGTTCCGGTAATTTGGCAATGTGTTATGGCAATGTAATTACATGGTGTTGCAGCCTCTAGTGAATAAAAGGAGGTGAAAATATGTGGAATGACTAATTTCCTAATGGCTTTATCCCATATAAATGTTTTTACACACAAAAGTGGTATATAAGGGGACAGATTCTTTAAATAGTGGTTAGCCCCATGCAACTCACACCTACCGCATGATATTAATAGTATACAAGTATACAATCATAAAAAGTGTGTCCATTAAGTCATATCGTGCATTACTAAAGTGTATAAGAAAAAAGTGCTGAAGTGAAATATAGGGGAAGGGGGGAGGGGGGGGAGGAGGGGTTGGGAAGGAGGGGGAAGAGCAACAAGGGGGAGAGAAAATAAGTTAATAAAGTGACTTGTGCTCAGAACAACAAGTGTTGGTTAAAGAAACAATATTGTTTTGAATAGTCTTATTGGGTGCACTAATGGTACTGTGCTTGAAAATTTCCGTAGACGTCCAATGATGAAACGCGTAGGGTGTGGCCTGACCAACGTCTTGCTTCACCTCCAAACAAACGAGCACAGTACTTTCTGATGGTTCAAACTCAGATTTTTTTATGCTTTACTTGAACTTTTACAATGTGAGTACCATTCTGTTTACTTTTGAAATAAAAGTTTTTAAACATTTTTATGCTATGGGCACCCCTTCTTTTTCATGTTGAACAATATAAAAAAATCACGATCCAGAATTGCCAGGAACTGCTACAGAGTTGCAAAAACTATGACCGCATAATACCCCTGCAGGGGTGATGGTATTCGGTGAGTGTTTGCACAGTAAGAGCATGAATAAGCAGCACTGTCACTAAGGAACACTGGAATAAGAAGATTGATTTGAACAATATTGTTTTATCAAGAGGAACACATTTTTTCAAGCACAGTACCATTTGTGCACCCAATAAGACTATTCAAAACAATATTGTTTCTTTCACCAACACTTGTTGTTCTGAGCACAAGTCACTTTATTAACTTATTTTCTCTCCCCTTTCTTACTCTTCCCCCTCCTTCCCCACCCCTCCTCCCCCCCTCTTCCCCCCCTTACCCTATATTTCACTTCAGAACTTTTTTCTTATGCACTTTAGTAATGCACGATATGACTTAATGGACACACTTGTTATGATTGTATACTTGTATACTATTAATATCACGCGGTAGACGTGAGTTGCAGGGGCTAACCACTATTTAAAGAATCTGCCCCCCTATATACCACTTTTGTGTGCAAAACCATTTATACGGGATAAAGCCATTAGGAAATTAGTCATTCCACATATTTTCACCTCCTTTTATTCACTAGAGGCTGCAACATCATGTAATTACATTGCCATTACACATTGCCAAATTACCGGAACAGCGCCGCACCCACATCCAACTTTTTCTCGATCTTATTAGAAAGTCCAGGTTGCTTTGCAAACAGTGTCATTGAGGCACGCTATACTAATTTTTTTATTCCTCAAATGAAAATCTTAAAGTGGTTCTAAAAGCTGGAAATGTTTTACCTTAATGCATTAACATTTTCATTTGAGGAACAAAACATTTAATTTAGAGTGCCACCATGACACTGTTTGCAAAGCAATCTAGACTTTCTAGACACCAGTAGTGGCTCACTTTTTGAAAAAAAAAAAAACTTTTAAAAAAATGTCCCTATATTTGTATCACCCCCTCACCCCCTGTATACTTACCTGAGCTGAGCTTGATCTCGATCCAGTGTTGTGCCCGTCTGCACTCTGCTCACAAAGGCAGCAACATTAACCATTGGCTCCTACTGCTGTCAATCAAATCCTGTGAGCAGAGAGTGGGGGGTGGGACTGAGACGAGCTGTGTGTGTCAATAGATACACACAGCCTGGCTCGGGAGCGACAAAATCTAAACCGTTCTTTGATATTAAATTCTGCCTGCTCAATAGGGGCCCTTTAATGTTGGCACATAAAACAATGCAATGTTTAGGGTGTGGACTTCAGAAACAGTTAAACAAAAGGTTAGACTCAGTCAGTGGGTATGCCCCTTAAATCAGCTAAGCAAAGTCAAACACGTTTGAAGAAAGGGGAGTGTACTGTGGAGAGAGAATTGGAAGGAGTTAATGTTGCAATATCATGCAACAAGATGTGATGTGGGGGGGAGATCCAACTCAGCAGTTTGGCTTAGTGGCAGCTTTGGTGGCAGTCTTTGATGTCGATAGTTTCAACTTTCAGTAGTAAATGACATAATACGTAATGCATTTGACTCCTATTGGGGGACAGTATCAAAACAAGCCTATGTGGCAAAACAAAAATTAGCTGTCCAGTATAGCAACTTATTGCAATAGTTCTTAGAAGAATGTGAGTTGTCTGTGCTGTAGGGGGGCCCTCTTAAGTGGCGATGCAGTGGAGGCAATCAGAATGCATGCAACTTAACTAATGACTCCGGATGATAAAGGATCTCCCTTGGGTCGACTCCACGGCTCAGCGCTTAGCACAGCAGTTTGCTCCTTGGCTCTGATGCAGCCCTGTAGAATGCAGTCCAGCCCTATCTGGTCCAAACAGCAGGGCTCAGCACAGTCACACACACCTTCCCAATTGGTGCTTCTATCTCCCCAACTGCCCTGACTCTGACTCCTTTTCTGGCTTTTTGTTTTTTATCCTCCCTCCCCTTAGCTGGTACTTGTGGGCCTTGTAGTTGTGACTTCAGCTTTACTGTATACCAGATCCTCCTTCGAGACTACATTTCCCAGATTGCTCTGGGCACTTGTGTAGAACTATAACAAGGCAAAGTAGTGAACACTGCCATCTTGTGGACAAATAGAGTTCTGTGTTTTCAGTAATAAATGTCCATTGTTACTTTTTAATTAAGCTTTACAATAACTTTAAGCAAATAGTGAAAAATGTACCTAAAAGTTTATTTTATAAACTTGCAAAATTAAAAAGAAAGTTTAATTGACCAAAAACATGGTTTCCCTTTAAATTTTTTAGGTAACCAATAAAGCTGGCTATTGCTTTTCTACATTGACAGAGCAATCAGCTATTTGTCTTATAATGCTGACTTATATGTCTTACATACACATAATTCTTAACATCTGGTAAGATTCTGCTCCAAATGAATTTGGCTAGTATGACTTTTAAACATCATCGTCATCACTTAGTCATGAGACAAATCCATAAACATATTCATGCTTTTATTGTTCTTACAACTTTGCCTACAAATAGTTTGTTCATTCCATTTGCGTGTTCCTCTTTGTAATAGTTCAATTCAAGTATCAACAGGATAAGCTTTTGAAAGCAGAATGTTCCCAGTAATACTGTTTCAGCACCAGCAGGTTCATGTCAGTGGACAGCAAGAGAAACCAGTATACCCGTAGAAATGGCAAAGTCGATGAAAGCAAGTGGTCTTTGTAGACAGTAGCAGTAAGTCCAGTAGACAGCAATTAGCATCATCTGAATAAAGATTAAGGGCATATACATAACCTTAATAAAAATGTCAGAGGGAGTTTCCTCACTCCATATGGACCCATTATGAGATTTTGTTGTTACTACTCACTATGTTTTACATATATTTTGTTTTCTACCTGTTTATCATTAGTGGACAGATTTTTTGCTTATTTTCATTCTAAAAATCAATTTATTTCCATGGCTATGTATTGAAGCATGTGCAACATTTCATTGAATCTAAAGCCAAAACCTTTTTGGGGATAGAGTGAGAAGGGTTTTAGCCCCCTACACAGGCTTTGGCAGACATTAATCTAACTTAGGCTCAACTCATCATACATATATAGTTTGAAATAAGGCACAGATCTATTCAGTTCAACCCTCTAAAATAATTTTGGTTTTGGATATACAGTAATTTAAACTAGTTAGTATAGACACTGCCCTGCATGGTTAAAAGATAAGTGTGGCCAAAGCTCTTTTGGCCATACGTATTTTGTCGGTCACAGTAGTGCACTTTCTTTTGCATTTCTCTGACCCAGAATCTGCTGCTAAAGCCCGCTGTCGGCTGACATCACAGAGCTGCTCCAGTTTTTGGATGTATTCCAACAATAATTCGCTATTGTCTTCCTGCATCTCCTCCCAGCCAAACAGGTAACGGCTCCTGAGACCCGATTGGCTGTAAAGTCTTAGGACGGGTCTCAGGACCCGCCTCCTGTTTGGCCAGGAGAAGTACCCCCCCGGCAGCAGCAGTCTCTTCTTCCTATCCTGGATGCAGCAGAGCATCACCGCCTCGTCCTCCTCCGCGAACCTCTACCACAGTATGGTATGGCCATTGATCGCGTATGGGGGGTGGTGCTAGTGCGAGAGGATCGCAGCCGGAGGTTTGTGTAATGCCAGTGGATCGCCCCATTTTGATCGATCGATTAGAAGCCGCTCGAGGGGTCGAAGTGTGAGTGAGTGGGCCAGGTCTGCTTGCCGTCCCCCCAAAATATTGACCACCAGCCACCACTGGCTGGCAGGGGACAGCTGCAGCATCAGATTGATGCTGCAGTAATACAGGTAAGTATAGATTTTTTTTCTAATTCTTGCACTTCTCCTTTAATAATTTAGGTTTTATGTTATTCTTCTGAGTTTTAGTCACTGATTTGCTAATCTGACTGATAATTTTGCTTTTTTTTCAGGAATAGATATGAATTTGGAGATGTGTCAAATTTTGAAGACAACATTCACTCCTCCAATAGTTAACCAAACAAATTTCAACAAAACAAATTCTGGATAAAAAGCAGCTTTCTTACACTTTGGAACAGGACCAGAACTTTATTTTATTGTTATGACATCTCTAAGTTTAGCTACAATGTTGATTTAACATGAAAATGTACCACAACACAGAGTGGTACTGTGGATACATAGCCAGTAGACTAGTCCCACGTCCTAAAATTAGTATACAAAGATAATGAGAGGGGACTTTTTAGGCACAGTAATACAAAGTAATTTACAAAAAAGTCTTTTATTGGTTGAAAAAACATATAAAATGCAATTATTATCTATGCATCAAGATTGTTCTGTGATTTTTAATAATTGCATTTTATATGTTTTTTCAATCAATAAAATACTTTTTTGTTAATTACTTTGTATTACTGTGCCTAAAAAGTCCAAAGTCCCCTCTCATTATCTTTGTTTGCTACAATGTTATTTTATACCAAAAATGGTGGTGTTGGGGAGAAGGGGGAGACACTGGATAACCTTCCCTTTACTAGGAAAAGAGTCAGTACAATTTATATTCAAAAATATTATTTGCTTTGTCTTCACCATTCTAAAGGAATAAAGGTATTTAAAACCACCATATATTCTTTTTAATCTTGAAGCCCTTCAAATCTCTTTATTCAGCAGTGGTATAATACTTAAGATTAGCCACTGGAACTAAAAGTAATGTGTATGAGGTTATTTGTCATTTTGCAGTGGCTGATTTCCAAGTAAAACTGGAGAAAATTAAAAACCAAAATTAAACATTCAACAACAGAACCAAGCATAAGTGCCTTGCCTTGACATGTATTTATCAAGTTGTGTAATTCATAGTGCCTCAGTTGACAACATCTTTCTTTATTCCACATCATCCATCAATGCATTATCTGGAGCAGTACTTCTTAAACCTGTGTGTGGATTCATGATTAGTTCAGGTTTTTTTTTAGGGGGATTTTTATGCCAAGAACTGTAGTAGTTTACAGATTTTTTACACCAAAAAGCTGTATGTGGTTGCTCCTAACTTGAATCAGTATTTCCTCTTTAAATCTGCTGAGGTATCCAGCATCAAACTACCACCAACAAATGTACAGTTATATTCAACTAATTAAGTCATCATAAAGCCAAAATGACAATGTCAAGCTATCAAGGTAGGTGCTTTGTAGGATGAACAACTAATCAGTGTCTAGCTGCAAAAGAATAGCACTTTTGTTAAATTGACCCCATCACCACAGGGTCACTTTACAAAAGAACCTCTGTATAAGATGCATTAATTTATGTACCCTGCCAATGTAAGGAATAACCACTGCTTCTCTGCTGTCTTGCTTCTGCTACTGTGCACATCAGCTAAGTAGAATTATTCCCCCCTGCTGGCTACTATAGTTCATTGCATACTGATGTAGCACCCTCTAGTGTGTGCTACTAGTAGTGAGATTAGGTAAAAGCATAGCTGGCTCTGGGTTAGGCCTGAGTCATTAAATATGGGTCTGGGTTACTGGAGGCAAGGGCTAGATGACTCATCCTGGCAGCTCTCTGTTTCTGGGACATTGGAGGATCTTGTGGAACTAGTGGGTGGAGTCTAGGAGGGGCTGCCAAGAATATTTACGGGCCTTCAGCCAATCCCTAGGAGTGGGCCTGGCAGGGGACTGAGAAAACCCATTAATGGACATGGGCCATACCAGCAAGGAGTTCGGGTGGAAGATGTCGAAGCAGTGCTGAGGGAGGCTGTCATGGCCCTTGAAAGTTGTCCCTAAAGTACAGTTTGTTGTCACACTGGACATCCCATAATCCCTTACCCCATCCAAGTTATCACCCCCTAATAAAGGGAGGCTGTCATGGCCCTTAAAAGTTGTCCCTAAAGTACAGTTTGTTGTCACACTGGACATCCCATAATCCCTTACCCCATCCAAGTTATCACCCCCTAATAAAACAACTAAACAAGCCAAAGGCTGATTTTCTGTGTCCACATGAAAAAAGGAAATGCGGTGTGACTGGCTGTGCAGCAGTGGGGAACCCTAACTTCAGCAACTCCTATGGAGGAAGTGCTACACTACTGAAAAATAATCTATATTCAAAACTTCTAGGTGTACCCTGATGTGCTAAGTGGTTCCATCCTCTGACCCTTACAAGGACATAGGCCTGGTGGGAGAAACCACAAAGTGCAGCTGGTGACAATGCATCTGGCACGCCTGTTTGTTGGATTTCCTTTTTACCTTGTCTTCTGCCCAGTGGGATTTGTGTTTGTGCCTGTCTGTGGCAAAATGTACTGTGCAGATGTACTGCATAATGAAAAGCATTGTCTTGTCAAAGGAAGGTAGCCCTGTGCCCTAGGCTGAATAACTTTCATTTTTGGCTCTGCTGTACTCAGCTGAGCAGCAATTTATGTTCTAGGTCTGGTCAGGTATATCCCTAAACCTGGGGGTTGATTGCTCCTGACTGCCTCTGGAAGAATCTTCTAGAAATAGAATAGGAGGTTCAAGCTTTGGGCTATAATTATATGGCAAGAGAAGGACCCCTTTCACTGAAGAGTGTCGCAGGGAAACTGGTTGGGGAGCTGTCTATGGACATTGTGAGCAGGACCCTTTGCCTAGAGCTCTAGATGTGCCTGTGCTTTGAGAGTCTGACTGTCTCCTCTACCTATAGCAATATTTAAGCCTGCTAGTGAAGGACTTTGAGAAGCTATCCTCCATGACCCAAGTGTGTTTTTGTTCTGGAGTCTCCTACACCCGCATCCCTCTTTCTTGCTTTCTTGCACAGCCTTGATCCGTGGGACATTGGGATTTTTTTTTAAATCCCAGACCTGTCCTGTGAAATCTGGGACTGTTGGGAGGTATGGTAATGTATGTTTTTCTCGTGGTCAGGGACTTTGAAGATAATGTTCTAAAGCAGGCATGTCAAACCTTACCTGTATGGAAAGGGAGAGAGCACTATATGTGGCCCCAAAAGCAACAGTTTAACATGCCTTTTTAGGTTTAATGAAATTGGGGGTACAAATAAAAGTAGTTCAAAGGTCCCTGTTGTGAGTGCTCCCTGGTTTGTCTCAAAGGGGCAAATGTAATATACGCATCTGCATAGGTGGACTCTCAAGTCACGTTGTTGCAACTAAGGGCTGAGGTGAAAGGTAACACATATCTACCCACAAAGATCAATTGCAGAAAAATATTGTGCATGTGAACCACTTCAAGAGGAGACTGTTAAACTGCTTTCCAGTCCTGGCTATTTTTCAGATATCAGCACTGTCACACTTTGAATGACAATTACTCAGTCATGCAACACTATACCCTAATGAATATTATATATTTGTTTGAGACCCATAGAGCTTTCTATTGGTTGTATTTAATCACCAATGCGTATTTGCTTTTTTACTATATAAAGGAAAAAAGCCCAAACATTTAGAAAATGTCCCTAAATTGGCCACTAGGTAAACCATTAAGATCAGTAGACCTTGTACAATGAAGTTAGAGTAAGCAATATGCCGTAGTTGTCTAACTACCTACTAGAGGTCCCAGAGCACTGAGTGGTGTGTACCATAGATAATAAGAGAGCACCAGCCCGCCCCTGTCAGTGTGGGGCATCTTAGGTCAGAGGGCTTAGTATACTGTAAATAGTCTGGTCGGGAATCTGCCTGTGATTATTCTTCAGCCCTGCCCCTGTCAGTGGGGGGCATCTTGGGTGAGAGGGATCAGGATAAGTAATCTGGAGGGAATCTACCTGTAGTTGGTCATCATGGGAAGCATTGAAAGGACCAGGCCATGGCCAAAATGTAATCTTTGATGGTTTCTGCCATCCCTCCAGGTAAAATGTCTGTCTAATTTATGTACAAAGTTACTCTGCTGTGCCCACAACTCCAATTTTCTGGACACCCCTGGTTCTACATAACCTTTGTTATCCTCGCTTACCAGTACTAGTGGCCAGGCCTCCACAAGCATGTGGAAGAGTATGAGAAAGTATGTTCAGTCTATGCCAAGACTAAATTCCGCATTTAAGCTCCTGCAGGACTTCTGTTTCCATTCCCTTTGCCCAAAGAAGCTTGGACGCATATTTCTAAGTGCTTTATTACTGGCGTACCTCTCTCTGAGGGCAATACTGTGGTCTGCGTGGTTATAGACTGTTTCTAAAAATTGGCACAATTGTTCCACTTCCTTTGCTGCCTTCAGCAGCAGACTCTGTACTGATCTTCATTCGGAAAATGTTCACACTCCATGGTATGACCAGATCCATTTTGTCTGATTGCAGGGTCTGGCTTAGGTTAATATTTTAGAGGGACCTCTACAAATACATAGATGTTTTCTGTGGCCTACTACCCCCAATCCAATGGGCAAAAAGAGAAAACACTCTTTTGTCATGTCCAGAGTTCGCCCACAATTATCATCTTAATACCAGGTCCCAGCAGTCCTCTTTTTAATTGTTGTTAGGTGTTACATAGTAGGCGGGGTTGAAAAAAGACACAAGTCCATTAAGTCCAACCTAAGTGCGTGATTATATGTCAGTATTACATTGTATATCCGTGTATGTTGCAGTCGTTCAGGTGCTTATCTAATCGTTTTTTGAAACTATTGATGCCCCCCACTGAAACCACTGCCTGTGGAAGGGAGCTCCACATCCTTGCCGCTCTTACAGTAAAGAACCCTCTAATAAGTTTAAGGTTAAACCTCTTTTCTTCTAATTGTATATGCCAAACTCCAATGCCTACTGCCCCAGAAATTCCTGCTCTGGATGCCTAAAGCAATATGAACCAGATCTGGTTCAAATACAAAGCCAACTTTGGCAATCAGCCACCAGGCAAAATAAATTTGCTGACAGACATCAGCTAAAGCCTCCAGTTTTTTGACCTGGTGATAAGGTTTGGATTACAACAAAGAATATTCATCACAAGGTACCTTCTATAAAATATGCACCTTGACCTGATGTCATCACTGACAAAATCACTGGCCAGCAGCAGGACAATTGTACTGTATATAGCAATTTTAGGCCCAAATTTACTAAAGACAAAGAGCATAGGTGGGGTTTTACTACAAAAATTAGGAGACTGCAGGGGATTCAACAATGTAAAACTGGCCAGAGCAGGACAATTTTACATAGCTATTATTGGCCCAAATATACCACATACAAACAGAACAGGTAGAGGTTTTGTTACAAGAATATATAGAGGATAGAGTTCATAGAGGAGGTCATAGAGGATACAGCAGTTTAAAATTTGCTAGCACAGAACAATTTTAAATAGCAATATTAGTCCCAAATTTACTACGGACAAAGGAAACAGATAAGGGTTTTACTGCACAAATTAAGAGACCACAGAGGATAGAGCAGTGTAAAATTGCCCAGTTGCCAAACAATTTTAAATTTACTAGAGAAAAAGAGAACAGTTAGGGGTTTTACTACACAGAGGATATAGAAGTGTAAACTTGTACAGTTGCAGAACAATTTTAAAAAGCAATTTTAGGCCCAAATTTACTACAGACAATGAGCAGAGTTTTGGGGTTTTACTACAAGAATTTATGGAAATTGTCCAGCAGTAGAACAATTTGAAAATAGTAATTATAGACTTAAATTTACTACCGGCAAAGAGCAAAGGGGTTTTATTACAAGAATTAGGCAACAGCAGATGACACAGCAATGTAAAACAGGCCAGCAGCTGCACAATTTTACACAGCAAGGCTAGGCCTAATTTACTAGGCACAAAGAAAACAGACTGGAGCTTTACTAAAAGAATGAAGGTAACACAGAGGATACAGTAGTGCCGAATTGGCCAGCAGCAAGGCAATTTGAGGGATAAGTCCAATGGGTATTGTAATAGTGAGAGTCCCTGTTACCGTGAAAAGGGATGGAAAATGGACACAGAGTCTGCATGTCGGCAGACTGCAGTGCTACAGAGCATAGCTTTGAAAGGGAGAAAACTGTGTTGGCAGCTTTCTCCAGGTTTTGCTATGTTCCAATGGGGCTCTGTAGTTTGGAGATCCCGCAGAGACTTGGGTGGGATGGGATCTCTAACCCTGTGTCCAGGCCTTATGGAGAGCCAGCAGGTTGTGTGCCCAGGTGCACACGGCCCATATAACGAGGGGCTAGAGAGAGGAGAATGAGGAGGAAGGTGGAGTAAGGTGAAGTGTGTGCAGCTTGCTGCTGCAAGACAGACCTGTGTCTGAAAAGCTGTCTGCCCTGTGTGTGACTACATCCCTGGTAAGAGGGGACTTGGTGTCTGAAGGACTGGGAAGGTTGGGACAGCTAGAAGGGCCTGTGAGACCAGAGAAGGGTCTGGGAGGCTGGGAGAGCCGAGGCGACTAGCAAGTCCAAGGGGGCTGAAGGAAGTCCTGAAGTCTGGGGCACAGTAAGCAAACTCAGGGGTCTGGAGAGTTCTGTTGAGGCCAGGAGTAGGCTGGTTCAGCGGGGAACTGCAAGGCAAAGTAAGCCTAGGAGCCAGGAGGCTTGGCATTTTCGGTTGTATGAATTTACTGAAGAAGAACCCCTGTGTGGGAAATCCTGTGTATAAACTTTTATTTTGTTCCTGTGAATAAAAATGGGCTGCCATGCCCTCAAACCTGATAACTGACTGCTGTGGACTCACTACGTGAAGATGCATCTACCACTGAGCTAAATACCCCAATATTACAGTATATGCCTAAATTGTATTTTATCTATGGGGATAGGAGGATGTAGTGGATGTTAGTGATGTAATGTGAGGTAGTTTATGTGCAAGCTGTTGTGTGAACTGTCAGCAACAACTGCTTGATGAGCTCTAATCACTCAAAGCTAAATGTTAAAGGAGAAGTATAGCCAAAGCTCCTTTGGCTGTACTTCTCCTATGGATCACAGGATTGCATTTGTTTTTCACTCCTGTGACCCATTTTCAGCAGAGAGTGGACTGAAGTCCGCTCTCTGCTGACATCACCGATTTCAGTCCAGGCACTGCGTCATCCTGACCACAGAGTTTGGATCTGCCAGGTGCCTGGACTGACACCTGTCTCAGTCTCTCAGCGAGCCGCTAAGAGCCTGAGATGTCCGCTCCGCCCCTCCACAATTTAGCCCTCCAGTGAGCGAGGGGGGGGAAAGAGCAGAGAGCTGTGACTGACAGCTTGCAGCTCTCTGCTCAGGGAGCTCTGAAAACTGAGCGATCTGCGGTGTTCAATCGCTCGGCTCTCAGTGCAGAGGCGCCAGGGGACAGATGCAGTATCGGACCTATGCTACATCCACCTAGGTAAGTATGATTGGGGGGAATCCTTTACTTCACTTTTAAGTTATTAGTGGAGTGCATATGGACTACTGTGAGAAAAAATCAATTGCAGCCAGCAAAAATAGGAAATATGCCCTATGAAAAAACATATGCACCCTGTTATGACTGCAGTGCATGTGAACAGGGACAGTCAGTGTAAAAAAAATCAACTGACGCAACCAAAAAATAGGACATTTATCTAGTATATAGTCCATGTGCACACCTCCCAATGTTATGGGGTGGAAAAGTAGGACACATTATAGCACAAAGTATGCAGGCTACAGAGACCTCCCTGACACACCCTCAGTGACAATGGGAATTAATGCACAAAAGAAATCATTGGTTTAACCCAAAATTGTTTTTCTTCACTACTGCTACTAACTGCTAACTTCACTAACGGGTTTTTTTTTCAGCTTTTCAAAGTAACAAATTGGATACTTTAACCTCCCTGGCCTTATGATTATGTCAGATTTGTGTGTCTCAAAGCAGTACATTGTTTTGCATGGAAATTTGGCGTTTTATATTGTAGGCCTGTAATTCTTATGCCCCGTATACAAGGTTGGATTTTCCGACGGAAAATGTGTGATAGGACCTTGTTGTTGGAAATTCCGACCGTGTGTTAGCTCCATCACACATTTTCCATCGGATTTTCCGACACACAAAGTTTGAGAGCAGGCTATAAAATTTTCCGACAACAAAATCCGTTGTCGGAATTTCCGATTCCGACGCACAAAGTGCCACGCATGCTCAGAATAAAGAGATGAAAGCTATTGGCTTCTGCCCCGTTTATAGTCCCGATTTACGTGTTTTACATCACCGCGTTCAGAACGATCGGATTTTCCAACAACTTTGTGTGATCGTGTGTATGCAAGACATGTTTAAGCCAACATCCGTCGGAAAAAATCCTAGGATTTTGTTGTCGGAATGTCTGATCAATGTCCGACCGTGTGTACGGGGCATTAGGAATAACTCACTTAAATCTGTCCAAACTAGTAGACACACTGGGTATGATAATGTTTGAAACACAAAATCATAATTTATAATATAATAACTATAAATAATTATAACTAATAATATAATAATAATAATAAAATGTATTCAATAATGTAATCAAACCAAAAACACACAAATTTGCTCAGTTGCAGAATTGTCACTGTCGTTACTTTCAGTGTTTGACGGATTTCCCCACAAATCACTATCGCTCAATTCTGCAAGTGTTCTAATTTACTATCACTGTTTTCTAGCTGGTCTACAACCACTGTTGACGTAAAGGGACACTTTTTGGTTGCCATGGACATTCTCAAATTTCCAGGCAGAAAGAACAGTATATATAATATTGTCACGTACCTGGTTGGTGAGCCTGACATGTAGAGGAAGGCCTCTTGTACAGCTCCGGCTCGAGGACAACTGATAGTGATACAGCAGCCACTGGAGCTTGGCGAGGTAAGAGTGCCTAGGATCAGTCCAGAAGTCTGTGCATGTAGCAGCCAGGAACTCGCAGGCAGGAAGCCAGACCTGGCTGGTAGCAGGCAGATGAGGCCGCAAACAGGCTGGCAGACTTGGCTGATGACAGACTGTGGATGCACAACAGGAAGCAGGAACCTGGAGGTGCTGAGCTGGACTGAAGGAGCTGTAGCAGGCTGGGGGAGCTGGAAGCAGGGTCAGGCGAGCCAGGTTGGTAACAGACAGGCAGGTCAGACTTAAACGGCAGGCAGAAGCGTAGTCAGGTCACAGGCAAGGTTTGCAACAGATGCAGGGTAAACAGGAGCAGCAGGCAGAAACAGTTAAGCCAGGGGTCAAAGCAGGAAGCAGACAGAGGTAGTCGGGAGCAAGCCGGATCAGTATCAGAAGTCAAACACAGGAATCAGGGTTCACATAAACGCTGTAGACCAAGCAGCAATTAGACAGTGCTGAAGCTCCATTTAGTGCAGTTTGGAGTCAGTCCTGGAGACAGGCACGCAGCTGAGTTCGCGCGGCCGCGTTCATGCATGTGTGTTCACATATGTGCCAGTAGCTGTTCTGCTCATTCTTTATTGGTGCCTGAGCATATGTGTGTGTCTGGGAATGGCAGCTGTGCAATGCAGATGTCTTTCCTGACAAATAAAAAACTGCATGCAGGGCACTGAACAAAGCATTAGGGACAAAAGGGAGGTGAAATTATTTGATACAGTAATGTAATCTGTACGATTACAGTGTACTGTATGTATTATGTTTTTTCACTTTTTTAATTTGGTGCCGGGTTCTGTTCCCATGCATCGCGACGCTCGCAGGGAACGGAGCCTGGATCAGTGATAGATTGAGCGGAGGACACAGCCCGCATACACAGCAGGGGGACATCGCAGGATCCTGGGGATAAGGTAGGTAACTTTCCCTGGATACTGCGAGTGTGGCTCGGGGTTACCACTTTTGGTAGTGAAAATTCACCCCGAGCCACACACCCGGGATTACCACCAGGGAGGTTAAAGTGTTGATAAAAGGTTTAGTGCAGTAAGACACTTTTGATAGTAAAATAATACATTTTTAATAACAGTACATACATAAGGCCAAAAACAGGGAAAACTAAAAAAGGTTAGTCTCTCCAAATGAGGGACAGTTGGGAGCTATGCATGTGGAGGAGCTGTAAAGAACCTGCAGGACACATCAACGTCATTACAATGAAAAATCCCCCCACCCCAAATTTAACAAATATACAGCATTTTGCTTCCTAAAGTTCATTCAGTAATGGGGCGTACACACGGTCGGACTTTTTGGCTACAAAAGTCCGACAGCCTGTCCGACGGACTTTCGACGGACTTGCCTACACACGATCACACCAAAGTCCGACGGATTCGTACGTGATGACATACACCGGACTAAAATAAGGAAGTTGATAGCCAGTAGCCAATAACTGTCTTAGCGTCGGTTTTTGTCCGTCAGACTAGCATACAGACAAGTGGATTTCTGGGTCCGGCGGAGTTACGACGTAAAGATTTGAAGCAAGTTCCAAATCTAAAGTCAGATTTGCGACTGGAAAAGTCAGCTGAATGTCCGGGGAAGCCCACACACGATCGGATTGTCCGCCAGATTTGGTCAGTCGGACTTTTGTAGCCAAAAAGTCCAACCGTGTGTACGCCCCATAAGGGTTTACATCTATTTAAAAGTGTATTTTCACATTTGCAGTCAAATTTGTGGTGAAAACTCCACTTTATGTTTGTTATGGGTTCCCATTCACACAGCATGCCTAAAAAAATTAAAACACATTATATATATATATATAATTATTTATTTTGTACCTGGGCGGTACCCTGCCCGGCTTCAGGTCTAGTAAACAGCCAGTTCACTAGAGAGTCAGCTGTGTTCTGGGCTTTAAGTAATGACCAGACCAAGGCTCTAGGCTCCCAGTTGGAGACGACTCCACCCTGCAGACAGGAGTCAGGAGGGCTCCACCTAGACGAGAGGTGGGAGCCAGTGGAGCACGAAGCTGTTAGCGATAAGCACAGAGTTGGTGAGTGTTTGGTCTGAGGGAGACAGACCAAGGCCTAAAGCATAAAGCCTGAGCAGGAGAGCTGCATTTATATGCCAGGAGGGCTGAATATTGTTTATTGCGGTAGCAAGACTGAAATGCTGAATACACCTAAGAGGAAGTATATATATATATATATATATAATGTGTATGCATGGCTTTTTTTCCCAGAAAATAGGTGCAGGAACTCCCTCCTCCTGAATCACCCTTTGTCTCTGCTCCCTACCCACCTCTGAGCACTGTCTCTTGGCTCCAACCCCTACCCGCTTCCCAAAATCGTCCCTTTTAGAGAATACAAAACCAAGTATAATTTTGTGCTACTAAGTAATTTGTATGGAATTTGATAGACCCCACCCCAGCAAACAGTAGACAATACAGCAACAGTAGATCCCCCACACAACAGACCTTCCCCCCCCCCCAGCAACAACGCGCCCTCCCACAACAAAATACCACCCCAACAATAGGGATGAGCTTCGAGTTTGAGTCAAACCCATGTTCGACTCGAACATCGCCTGTTCGACCATTCGTCAAATAGCAAGCGATATGGGCCGTTCGATCCAAATTCAAGTGGCGCATCACGGCCCATAATTCACTGCGACATCGCAGTGCATTGCTGGCTGATGATTGGCCAAGCATGCACTATGACACGCATACAGCATGTGTGTACAGAGAGCCATAATTGGCCAAAGCCAGGGTGGCTTTGGCCAATTATGGCTCAGGGGGTTTAGTACACGCCCCATACTATATAAGGCCATCTGCATGGCGGCCTTGAGTAGTGTGTTGTGGCGGCGGAGAGAGATAGATAGACAGAGAGACAGTGTCATTTGATTTAAGTTAGATAGAGTAGGCAGTTCGAGTCAGTTAGCTGCACTTACAGTGTATAGTGTATATAAATGCATCCCAGGTGGTGTGTGTGTGTGTGTGTGTGTGTGTGTATATATATATATATATAATACACACTGTATTCAGTTTAGCTAGATCCGTTCCTGTTATTCTCTTCCTAATATACTGACAGACAGGCAGGCTCTTGAAGTATTTACAGTTAGTGTACTGTGTACCCTGCACAGTTGCACCTACAGTATAGCTACCTGAAGACAAGTGCTTGTGTTCTTCTTCTGATCCTATTAATAGCACAGACAGGCTCTTGAAGTATTTATAGTTAATATACTGTGTACCCTGCAAGTTGCACCTATAGCTACCCAAAGACAAGTGCTTGTGTGCTTCTTCTGATCGTATTAATAGCCCAGGCAGGCTCTTGAAGTATTTACAGTTAGTGTACTGTGTACCCTGCACAGTTGCACCTACAGTATAGCTACCTGAAGACAAGTGCTTGTGTTCTTCTTCTGATCCTATTAATAGCACAGACAGGCTCTTGAAGTATTTATAGTTAATATACTGTGTACCCTGCAAGTTGCACCTATAGCTACCCAAAGACAAGTGCTTGTGTGCTTCTTCTGATCGTATTAATAGCCCAGGCAGGCTCTTGAAGTATTTACAGTTAGTGTACTGTGTACCCTGCACAGTTGCACCTACAGTAAAGCTACCTGAAGACAAGTGCTTGTGTTCTTCTTCTGATCCAATTAATATTACAGACAGGCTCTTGAAGTATTTACAGTTAGTGTACTGTGTACCATGCACAGTTGCACCTATAGTTACCGGAAGACAAGTGCTTGTGTGCTTCTTCTGTTCCAATTAATACCACAGGCAGGCAGCTTGAAGCATTTACAGTTAGTGTACTGTGTACCCTGCACAATTGCACCTATAGCTACCAGTAAACAAGTGCTTGTGTGTTTCTTCTGATCCTATTAATAGCACAGGCAGGCTCTTAAGGTATTTACAGTTAGTGTACTGTGTACCCTGCACAGTTGCATCTACAGTATAGCTACCTGAAGACAAGTGCTTGTGTTCTTCTTCTGATCCTATCAATAGCACAGGCAGGCTCTTGAAGTATTTACAGTTAGTGTACTGTGTACCCTGCACAGTTGCACCTACAGTATAGCTACCTGAAGACAAGTGCTGGTGTTCTTCTTCTGATCCAATTAATACCAAAGGCAGGCAGCTTGAAGTATTTACAGTTAGTGTACTGTGTACCCTGCACAATTGCACCTAGAGCTACCAGAAAGCAAGTGCTTGTGTGTTTCTTCTGATCCTATTAATAGCACAGGCAGGCCCTTGAAGTATTTACAGTTAGTGTACTGTGTACCCTGCACAGATATACCTATAGCTACCGGAAGACAATGGCTTGTGTGTTTCTTCTGATCCTATTATTAGCACAGGCAGGCTCTTGAAGTAATTACAGTTAGTGTACTGTGCACCCTGCACAGTGGCACCTACAGTATAACTACCTGAAGACAAGTGCTTGTGTTCTTCTTCTGATCCTATTAATAGCACAGACAGGCTCTTGAAGTATTTATAGTTAATGTACTGTGTATCCTGCATGTTGCACCTATAGCTACCCGAAGACAAGTGCTTGTGTGCTTTTTCTGATCCTAATAGCACTGGCAGGCTCTTGAAGTATTTACAATTAGTGTACTGTGCACCATGCACAGTTGCACCTATAGTTACCCGAAGACAAGTGCTTGTGTTCTTCTTCTGATCCAATTAATACCACAGGCAGGCAGCTTGAAGCATTTACAGTTAGTGTACTGTGTACCCTGCACAATTGCACCTATAGCTACCAGTAAACAAGTGCTTGTGTGTTTCTTCTGATCCTATTAATAGCACAGGCAGGCTCTTGAAGTATTTACAGTTAGTGTACTGTGTACCCTGCACAGTTGCACCTACAGTATAGCTACCTGAAGACAAGTGCTTGTGTTCTTCTTCTGATCCTATCAATAGCACAGGCAGGCTCTTGAAGTATTTAAAGTTAGTGTACTGTGTATCCTGCACAGTTGCACCTTTACCCACCTAAATACAAGTGCTCGTGTGCTTTTTCTTCCGGTATAGCTACAAGAAGACAAGTGCTTCTGTGCTTCTTCTGATCCAATTAATAGCACGGGCAGGCTTTTGAAGTATTTACAGTTAGTGTACTGTGTACCCTGCACAGTGGCACCTACAGTAAAGCAACCTGAAGACAAGTGCTGGTGTTCTTCTTCTGATCCAATTAATACCACAGGCAGGCAGCTTGAAGTATTTACATTTAGTGTACTGTGTACCCTGCACAATTGCAACTATAGCTACCTGAAAACAAGGGCTTGTGTGTTTCTTCTGATCCTATTAATAGCACAGGCAGGCTCTTGAAGTATTTACAGTTAGTGTAATGTGTACCCTGCACAGTTGCACCTTTACCCACCTAAAGACAAGTACTTGTGTGCTTCTTCTGATCCTATTAATAGCACAGGAAGGCTCTTGAAGTATTTACAGTTAGTGTACTGTGTACTCTGCACAGTTGCATCTACAGTATAGCTATCTGAAGACAAGTGCTGGTGTTCTTCTTCTGATCCCTTTTAATACCACAGGCATGCAGCTTGAAGTATTTACAGTTAGTGTACTGTGTACCCTGCACAGTTGCAGCTAAAGCTATCGGAAGACAAGTGCTTGGGTGCTTCTTCTGATCCAATTAATAGCACAGGCAGGCTCTTGAAGTATTTCCAGTTAGTGTACTGCATACCCTGCACAGTTGCACCTACAGTATAGCTACCTGAAGACAAGTGCTTGTGTTCTTCTGATCCTATTAATAGCACAGACAGGCTCTTGAAGTATTTACAGTTAATGTACTGTGTACCCTGCACAGTTGCACCTATAGCTACCTGAAGACAAGTGCTGGTATGCTTCTTCTTATCCTATTAATACCACAGGCAGGCATTTTGCTAGCTGTTGTATAATCAGTATATATATACATCCTAGTTTTGTGCAGCTACATCTCAGTGCAGTGCAGGCCATTAGTATGTCTGGAAGGCCAACAATGAGAGGCAGACAGTCACATGCCAAAAAAGGGGGCAAGCAGGCTCTGTGTCTAGAGGCAACAGTGCTGATCGTGGACACAGTGCATCCTCATCAGCACGTGGCCGTGGGACATGCTTGTCCTTTTTTCGGCAGCTGGCCATGTTGAGCCGCAACATGCGGAAGACTTAGTAGACTGGATGACCAAGCCGTCCTCATCTTCCTCATCCAGGCCCAGGGTACGTTGTCTGGCAAAGCAGCTGCCAACGCGGCCTCTTCCCTCGGCTCAATGGCATCAGTCACTCCTTCCCTAGCCCCACCATGTCCTCCTGAGGAGTCCCCCAAACTGTTTGACCACAGTGTTGGGTACATGCTCCAGGAGGATGCCCAGCGTTTTGAAGGCTCTGATGATGGTACTCAGCTAGAGGAAGGCAGTAACGTGAGCCCAGACAGAGGTGGTGCTCAAGAAGGACAGCAATCTGGCAGTCATGTTCCCCCAGCTGCAGCATACTGCCTGCTTTGCTCCAGTGATGAGGAGGGAGGGGATGATGAGGTCACTGACTCTACATGGGTGCCTGATAGGAGAGAGAAGAAGGAGGAGGAGGCACATCACTAACGAGGCAGGATGCCCTCCAGGGGCCAGCTTAAGGGCAGCACACCGACTGCATCACACCGCAGAGCTCCGCATGTGCAGGGCACTGCTGTCTCTGCGCGTTATTCCAAAACGTCTTTGGTGTGGGCCTTTTTTTGAGACGAGTGCATCAGATCCCACCGCTGCTATTTGCAACATATGTCTCAAGCGTATCTCACATGGCCAAAATATCACCTGCTTGGGCACCACATGCTTGACCAGACATGCAGTTCGTTGGCAAGCGTACCTAAAAGACCCACACCTAAGAAAAAAGAGGACCTCTCCTTGTTCCTCATAAGCTGGGATCTCCAACCCCACTATACTTTCAGTCCTCTCTGAGACCTGCACTGAAAGGAATGAAGGTGTAGAATTAGATGTGTCACAGCCAAGTACTTGCGGGCAATCTGCTATCGGTACACCGACTTCAGATTGTACCAGGCAAATTGCCCTGCCCCAGCTGCTGCACCACCGAAAGAAGTTCGCTCCCAGTCATCCACATGCCCAGTGGTTGAATGCTAGCTTGGGTAAATTGCTAGCACTTTAACTGCTGCCTTTTCAGTTGGTAGACTCAGCCCCCTTCCATGAGTTTGTGGAATGTGCAGTTCCACAGTGGCAGGTTTCCAAACGCCACTTTTTCTCACGGAAGGCGATTCTGGCTCTCTACCGGCATGTGGAAGGCAATATCTTGGCCTCGCTGGACAGGGCAGTCAGCGGTAAGGTGCATATCACCGCTGACTCATGGTCCAGCAGGCATGGACAGGTACATTACCTATCTTTCACAGCGCATTGGGTGACTTTTCTGGCAGCTGGGAAGGATGCAGGACAAGGTGCAGTAGTGTTGGAGGTTGTTCTGCCACCACGCCTCCAAAATGCTACTACTGGTGATTCTGACAAACCTCTCTCCTCCACCCCCTCCTCTTCTTCTTCCTCCATAGCCTCTTCCTGTGCTTTGTCCTCAGAACCAGCTGTGCTCTGTAGGTGTACAAGGGGCTACGCAAGTAGGCAGGCCAAAAGATGCCATGCGGTGCTTGAGCTGGTGTGCTTGGGGGACAGGAGCCACACTGGGGCAGAGATTCTGTCAGCTCTGCAGGAGCAGACTCAGAGGTGGTTGACACCACACCAGCTTCAGCCAGGAATAGTGGTTTGCGACAATTGCCCCAACCTCCTCTCCGCCCTCCGACAGGGACAACTGACCCATGTGCCCTGTTTGGCTCATGTCCTTAACTTGGTGGTGCAGCAGTTCTTGGGCCGGTACCCGGGATGGCCTGAGGCAGGCCAGGAAAGTCTGTGTGCATTTCTGCCAGTCATATAATGCCAGTGCTCAGCTGGCTGACCTCAAAAAGGAATTTAACCTACCCAAGAACCGCCTAATCTGTGACATGCCCACCAGGTGGAACTCAACGTTGGCCATGCAGCAGAGAGCCATCAATGAGTAACTGTGTGACTATGGCATCAGGACAGGGTCAGGGGAGCTTGTATTTTTTTCCCCATGCCATGATCAGGGATGCATGCACTGTCCTCTCACCCTTTGAGGAGGCCACGAGGATGGTGAGCAGTGACAGTGCATGCATCAGTGACACTATCCCCCTTGTCCACCTGTTGGAGGACACGCTGCATGGAATAATGGACAGGGCACTTGAGGCAGAACAGAGGCAGGAAAAGGAGGACTTCCTTACCTCTCAAGGCCCCCTTTATCCAGACAGTGTTCCTGCGTGCCCGCAGATCACACAGGAAGAGGACGAGACAGAGAAGGAGGAGGATTGTGTCAGCATGGAGGTGGAGCCTGGCACTCAGCATCAGCAGCAGTCTTCAAGGGATCATTTACAGTCCCAAGAATCCCATGGACTTGTACTTGGCTGGGAGGAGGTGGCTGCGGATCATGTCGTCCTTTGTGACCAGGAGGACACCGGACCGAATGCCTCAGCAAACCTACGCTGCATGGCCTCCCTGATCCTGCAAAGCCTGCGGAAGGATCCTCATATTCGTGGTATCAAGGAGAGGGATCGTTACTGGCTGGCAACCTTCCTTGATCCACATTACAAGGGTAAGGTTGTGGACCTTATCTTGCCATCGCAGAGGGAGCAGAGGATGAAACATCTTCGGGAGGCCTTGCAGAAAGGTCTGTGCAACGCGTTCCCAGAGACTGGGAGGTTACAAACTCCTGTTCCTGGAAAACGTGTTGCTGAGGCTTTGGTCAGTCAAAGAAGGAGCGGTGGAGAAAGTGGTCGTCTGACCAATGCGTTTGACAATTTTTTAGTCCGCAGCCCCAAGGTATGATCCGTACCAGCAACCATCGCCAGCGTTTGTATTACGTGGTGCAGGAATACCTAGGGGCAAGATCTGACTTGGACACCTTTCCCATTGAAAATCCTCTGGGTTACTGGGTCTTGAGGATGGATCACTGGCCAGAGCTTGCACAGTATGCAATTGAGCTACTGGCCTGTCCTGCATCCAGCGTTCTTTCGGAACGTACAGTTGGAGGCTTTGTAACCGATCACAGGGTGCGCCTGTCCACCGACTCGGTCGATCGACTGACCTCCATAAAAATGAATCAGTCTTGGATCACCACCAGCTACCAAGCACCTGATGCTGATGTAACTGAATATTTTTTTTTTTGAAATGTCAGATCTCTTCAAGACTGCCTATGCTAATGCTGAGTGACTATCCTGTTATGCTAAGTGACTATCCTCTTCCTCCTCAATGATCATGCTGATAGTTTGTAGGCCCCAATTTCTAATTCAATCTTATTTTATTGAAAGAAGCATACAAGAAAATGTACTTTACATATACATCATTAGTAGTAGTAGTAGTAGTAGTAGTAGTGTTAATAACAATAGATCCAGTGTATTCGCAGGATACAAAGTGTACTACGTTATGTGTGCAGATAACAAGGAAAAAACATTGTTTTAATTAACTTAATAAAATATGACACGGATAACCAAAGAGCCCTCACCATATACGGGAGGGGATTACATGTAAACTTCGTGTGTTTTTACAATCAACTTATTCCAGGAACCTGTTATGTTGTATAGGATTAGCTTGTGCGGATCGTATTCTGCATCTGGATTTTAAGGAGTACATTGATATGAGAAGGAGTAGGGGGAAAGTAGGTAAACAGAAAGGTTAGGAACAGGAGTCGCTCCAGCATGGTCATGGGGCAGTACCGTCCAGGTTGCCCTCTGCCCAGGGGATGAAGTCCGATGAGTATCGGAACATGGACCACGAAGTCCACGTAAGAGAGAACTGGTTGTCTTTATTGGATTCCTCAGCCAACAGACGTTCAAGGTCCCTGATGCAGTCCACCTCAATATCCCACTCCCCCAGGGAAGGTACGGTTCTTGACTTCCAATATCTTGGGATCACCATTCTAGCAGCGGCCAAGAAATGGCGTAATACATCTTTTTTAATGGACTTGAGTGTGCCCGGGAGTATGGACAAAAGAGCTATCTCAGGTGAAGGAGAGAGAGCAGTCGCCATCAGCTTGCAGTATAATAGGAAGATCTGTTGCCACAATTTTTGTATGGGTGGGCGTTCCCACCAAATGAGGAGCATGGTGCCCCTGGAGTTTAAACATCGCCAACAAGTATCTGGGTTTGTTAAGTTGAAGTGATGTATTGTCGAAGGGGAACTATACCACCTCGTCACCAGTTTAAACCCCTTTTCTTGAGTTTTAGTGGCTAGGGAGAGCTTGCGTGTTAGAATAAAGCATTTTTGCCAGTCAATGGGGGAGATGGAGTGTTGGAGATCTTTTTTCCCAAGCCTTCGTGTAGGGTGGGAGATCAGGGTGAAGAGCATTCAACAAAAGGGAATAAAGCTGTGATACCACGTGTGTTGGAGGATCGTTTTGGAGGAGCATATCCTCGAATCCTGTGGGTTCAGCTAGAATATCTTGTATTGATTGGAAGGTTTGGATATAGGAAGTCAGTTGTTGTTTCTGAAGCCATTGCATAGGGTATCTAGAAAGCGATTCGGGAGGGGTATCTGGCATTAGAGTGGGGTCTGTACGGAGAACCTGAGAAAGCCTCCTATGGTCTTCTTTCTGCCAAGGTCTGAAGCTTGTCGCGTGCATAGCCGGTGGGAAGGCTGGGGTCCCAAATAGGGGGGTCATAGGTCCCGAAGGATTGGATATGTTACCTCCAGAGTTTAGGCGATCCCAAATTTGGATCGTTTGGCGGGTGAGGTCACAGAGGGGGGGGTGAACCCCTTCGAGTTGCGGGTGTGGTCCATGGAAGAGCTGAGAGATCAATGGAGTTCATATGACTTTCCAAGTGAACCCAGAGCTTAGTCGTATGGTTATGGAACCAGTCCAATATGCGAGTAAGTATTGCTGCCTTATGGTACAATGAAGCGTCCGGGGCTCCAGTTCCCCCTCTCGCTTTCGGAAGAGATAATGTTTTGTATCTAATTCTAGGACGGGCTGAATTCCAAATAAATTTAGAGAACAGCTGGCGCAATTTCCGAAAATAGGAGTTGGGTATGTATATAGGGATTGTCTGAAATAGGTACAAAAACCGGGGAAGTACATCCATTTTCAAGGTGTTCACCCTACCAAGCCAGGAGAGCCGTTTAAATGTGTAGTTAGACAGATCGGCCTGAGTTCTGAGAAGTAAGGGGGTAAAATTCTTGGAAAAGAGTTGAGATATATCCTCCGGTATCTGAATACCAAGGTATCGGATGGAGGTGGATCCTGTTTTAAAGGAAAAGGCAGTAGAAAGCCTGCGTAGGTCCGACTTTGGCAGAGAAATATTGAGAATTTCCGATTTATTGTAGTTTACCTTTAAAGTTACTGACTTCCCCAAATCTCTGGAATTCCTGCATCACCGAGGTTAAAGACAAGTGTGGACGTGTCACAAATAGAAGAAGGTCATCTGCAAACAGAGCAAGTTTAGTTTGAGTGGGTCCGACTGTTATTCCGTGCACAGAGGGATTGTTGCACAAAGCAATGGCTAAATGTTCCATGGTGAGAACATACAGGAGGGGAGATAGGGGGCATCCCTGTCATGTCCCGTTAGAGATAGAAAATGCTGACGACAAAGAACCGTTCAGTCTTATCCTAGCGGATGGAGAGGAGTATAGGGACATTATCCTTGAGATCATGTGGGTTCCCAGTCCTATTTGTTGTAGAGATAATCGAAGGAATTGCCAATCTACTCGGTCAAATGCCTTCTCTGCATCGACTGTTAAGAGGCATAAAGGAATATCGTGGGTTCGGGCATAGTTGGATAAAAGAAGGGTTTTCAGGGTGTTATCCCTTGCTTCTCGGCCACTCACAAATCCTACTTGATCCATGTGGATCAAACTGGGCAACAATGGTTGTAACCTGTTGGCTAACACTTTAGCAAAAATCTTCAAATCCACCCCAATCAAGGATATTGGCCTATAATTTGTACATAAAGTCGGGTCCTTCTCTGGTTTTGGAATAAGGGAGATATGAGCCTCAAGTGTTTGTGGGGGAAACACTGAGCCCTCTGATATAGAATTGAATACTTTAGTGAGGAAAGGAATAAGGAGGGGAGCAAATAATTTATAAAACTTTGGGGTAAAGCCGTCCGGCCCTGGGCTCTTGCCAGTTGGTGTACTTGCAATGGCTTTCGCAACTTCATCTGCTGTTATAGGTGTTTCAAGTTCGGTAATGGTGTCCTCATCCAAAGTGGGGAGCGCAGTTTCCCTGATATAAGAGGACTTGTGCTCCTCTGTAGTAGAGGGGGAGCCTGACGATTGGGCCGCAGGTATGTTGTATAGGGATTGATAAAAATCCCTGAATGTCTGCGCAATCTTAGAAGGTGAGGAGATTAATTCTCCATGCGGTCCTTGGATATGGGGGATGAAGGTAGAGGATTTTTTTGGGTGCAGGAAGCGGGCCAGTGACCTGCCACACTTGTCTTGGAATTTATATTGATGGAAAGCGAGTTTGTCCGCAAATGTACGTGCAGATATCTCATATAGACCTCTGAGATGTAATCGGGCTTTGGAAACCTCAGTGAGGGTTTCGGTTGTTGGGGAACGCTTATGGTCAGTTTCCAGGTTTCGGAGCTTCTGGATTGCATCCACTATAGCGGCTGAGCATTCCTTTTTCAGACGAGATCCTAATTGAATAAAGGTTCCACGTAATACTGCTTTCAGTGCCTCCCATTGGATTGGGAATGACGTGGTATCATGTGCGTGGTCCCCAAAAAAGTTAGAGATTGTTTCCGAGATACGTGTAATACAGTCCGAGTTAGCTAGCAATGAGTCATTCAAGCGCCATGTCCACTCCTTGATAGGTGTGGAGGGGAGCGTGAATGTCAAGTATATAGGGGAGTGGTCTGACCAGATCATAGAATCTATTTCACACTCAGAAGACCAGTCTAGGCAACTGTGGTCGCTCAATAGATAGTCTATGCGACTATAGGTCTGGTGTACCTGAGAGAAATGTGTGTAGTTACGAGTCTTGGGGTATAGGCCCCAATTTCTGCAGAGTATATAGGGCAGGCCCCTACTTTCAAACTGTGAGGACTTACAGTGTTGTGGCACCACCACCACCACCAAAGGCCCAATTTTTCTGACCCTGTTCAACAGGTGCATGTAATTACAATTCTCAATCTAATATTTCACAGTAGGGCATGTTTCTGCGCCCACCAAGAGTAACTGTGAGGACTTACAGTGTTGTGGCACCACCACCACCACCAAAGGCCCAATTTTTCTGACCCTGTTCAACAGGGGCATGTAATTACAATTCTTGATCTAATATTTCACAGCAGGGCCCATTCCTGCACCCACCAAAAGTAACTGTGAGGGCTTACAGTGTTGTGGCAACACCAACACCTAAGGCCCCAATTTCTGCAGAGTATATAGGGCAGGTCCCTATTTTCAAACATCCAACTTGCAAACGACTCCTACTTGCAAACGGAAGGAGACAACAGGAAGTGAGATGAAATCTACCCCTAGGAAGGGAAATTCTCTCCTGTAAGAGTTAATATGGGAAAAACGTATTTCCTCTCCACTGATGCTTTATCAACAATCCTTGTTTCACTAAAAACCCCAAATTGTCAAAAAACATTTGTCATTGGGACAGAAAGTGAGGTGAAATCTTCTGAAGAGGTGCACAGGCAGCAAAACAAATGTCACCGGGGTGATAACCCTTCCCTATGTTTTCCAAAAAGCTTAAAATAGATTTTTTGGCTGGAGCTACACTTTATAAATGTACCAGTTCAAAATGACAAACGTATTTCTACTTAACAACAAACCTACTTTCCCTGTCTTGTTTGCACCGCCTGTATACTGCTGTTCAGAGTATATAGGGCCTGGGGGCCCACACCTTTCCTTTTTTTAATTTGGGTACGGGGTTCCCCTTAATATCCATACAAGACCCAAAGGGCCTGGTAATGGACTGCCGTTTGTCTCACTGCCGTTTGTCTCACTGATTTTCATCCATATTGCCGGGACCCAACATTAAATTAAAGCTGCAAGCAGTTTTAAATGACTTTTATTCCTTTAAAAATGTCATTTTGTACAGGGACTGTTCTAAGCACGGGAAACACATGCCACTTTACAGGCATACTATAGACACCCCCAGGTACAATATTTAAAGGAATATTTCACTTTTTTTCACTTTAGGCATCATTAAAATCACTGCTCCCGAAAAAACGGCCATTTTTAAAACTTTTTTTTGGATTGATACATGTCCCCTGGGGCAGGACTCGGTTCCCCAAACCCTTTTTAGGACAATACCATGCAAATTAGCCTTTAAAATTAGCTTTTAACTTTTGATTTTGAACATTCAAATCCCATAGACTTCAATGGTGTTCTAAAGTTTGCGCAAATTTTCGGTCCGTTCGCAGGTTTTGGTGCGAACCGAACCGAGGGGTGTTCAGCTCAACCCTACCCAACAACAATAGACCCCACCAGCGACAACAGATCCTCAAGCAGCCAGCAACAGTAGACCTCTCCCTCAATAGTAGATCTTTCCCAGCAACAGTAGACCCCCTGCCAGCAACAATAGACCTGCCCAATAACAATAGACCCCCACACAAAAATAGACTCCCAACAATGACAACAGATCCCCAGCAGCCAGCATCAATAGACACTCCAACACACCCCAGGATTAATCACTGCCAAAAAAATACATTCAATTGTGGAGGTGCCGGAACTGCGTTCCCCCATGTTCCCGCTGAAAAAAAGCCCTGTGTATATGTATGTGTGTGTGTGTGTGTATATGTGTGTGTGTATATGTGTGTGTGTATATGTGTGTGTGTATATGTATGTATGTATATATATATATATATATATATATATATATATATATATATATATATATATATATATATTTATAATTTATACCACAATAACAGTCAACAGTCAGTCATTTTTCTTCTGCTTGCCAGCCCGTTGAGGCCCAACTGTTATGGTGGAGCACTCAAGGTAATGTTCCTTTAAGAAATGATGCAGGCACTGCTACTGTATCTCATGCAGACATCTCTTCCCTCTTTTAGAAGAATGCAACTGTAGAGTTGGCTCGCAGTCTCTCATCACTCTGTGTCTGGAGTAGGTTATCTCATTCTGCTCACTGGCAAAGTGTACCCTGACCAGTGTCCTTATTGTCTAGCTAATCAGTAGGGCAGCAGGCTTCACCAGTATTCAGGTTATCCTCTGATGCTCCGAAATGGCTGCCACTGTATCCCTCTTTCACTCAGGTGCAGCACCCCATTACCAGCCTCAGTATCTCTGCAAAATGTCTCTCCTCTGACACTGTGGTCTCTGGCAGGTACAACAGTTCAGTGCGTTAGCAGTGTTGCAAGCTTCAGCACACCAGCAGCTTTCTCCTCTCTCTCCCTCCATGTGAGACTCTGTGTCTCTAGTTAAGGCTTCTACTCTCCTCTCCTCTTGCAGTAGCCCTTCCTCCTAACAGTATCAATTTCCCTCACAGCTGCTTCCTGAAAACTACATCATATATGTCTTTGTCACCAAACAAACACAGAATCCCCTAAGAAAATGTGAACGGGCGCAGCATTGTATCCAATAAACACAGTCATGTGCAAGTAACTGCTCCTCTCTCTGCCTCTTTTGCAGACTGGGGCTACATTAACATACAATGCAAGAATCACAACCTCTACACCTTTAATTTTGTTATGATAGACTGTGTTCTGGATGGTCAAGACTAGAGAGTCTGGAAAGGGTAAGGTGCTATGTTTTTTTAGCTATGCTTTGGCAATATGGAGTAGTCATACTCTTTAAGACACCAACACATTTCCTCACAGTGACCTCATCAGAAGATGATGATGTCACAGTGACTAAATGCACTGGATGGAGCCGCTTACATTACTTGCACCTCATTTCCGGGTCAATGGAACGCAGGAGTGTCCTGAACACATGTTTTTGTGAGTTTGCTTGTGTATCTATGCAAGCCACACATTGTTGTAAGTGTATTACTGCTTTTAAAAAAATTAAGCAGTGTAACAAGCTGCTTCTCTGTTTCCCTACACATGTACAGTATAGTATATCCCTGAAGGGATTCCCTTTGGCTTGGAGAGGAGTCTTAAAAGAGAAGGTACATGTTATTCCAGGAAGGAACAGAGCTGGTGAAAAAAAGTGCAATAGTGAATAGAGAGCACTTTATTTATCTGAGCACTTTAACATGGACTTTTCTTGCTGAAGCACCTTTATATGGATTTTCTATTGAGCACATTTTATATGGACTATTTTTAACATTATTGAATGTCATATGATTATAATTGTGGTGTTAGGAGGGGTTTTAGAGCACGCAACAGGAAGGAGATTTATGCAGTTTAATGATGAGTTGTCTATTTAGAGTCATAAAATTTTATACTGTGACAGTATGAGGCTCTGTCATCACAGAAAGCACACAGGGTTTCCACATGTAGCACTACCCCTGTAAGGGATGCAGATGACAGGGTTCCCCACTGCTGCACAACCAGGCAACCAGTGACTTCCACACTTTCTCCAGAGACAAGGAACAGTCTTTGAGCTTTGTTTTGATGTTTTATTAGGGGGTAATAATTTGGATGGGGATAGGGATTATGGGATGCCCAACTTGATAGTAACAAAACCAGGGACAACTTCCTCCCAATGTACAACTCCAATTGATTCTTGGCCTTTACTCAGTACAACTCTGATTGATTCCTCTTCCTTGGTCTGTACAGCTCTGATTGATTCCTCTTTTGGTAGCTAACAGTCTCTGTTAGAAAAGCAACAACCCCTTACGGACTAGGAACTCTCAGTTCCTTTAAAACGTAGTACAAAGTGTAGTGAACTACATCCTGGAGTACCTCCAACTCCCTTATAGACTCAGCTCTACCAACTGCAGGAAAATGCTAGCCCACCTTGCTTCTTCTCCACCAGCCCACCTGGCTGCTTGTTCACCAGTCTACCCGACTGACTCTCTTCACCAGTCTACCCGACTGACTGCTCTGGAGATCTCCCAGGGTAGGGTTAGCTAAGATTTAGGCACACCACTATCTTCCAGAGAGACCTGCCACATGCGGCAGTCTCTTCCCTTGTAAGTCCCTGCACTTTACTGTAGTACTCACACTGTCCTCCTTGTTCCCGCTGCCTCTCAGGGAAGACTCCTTCCAAGCTTCTCCTGTTGTCAGGATCCTCCCAGGCTGGCACCCGAGCCCCGACCCGAGGCAGAGCACCCACCCAGACTAGGGGGTTCGCCTCAAGGGCCACCAACAGTCCCCTTTGCACTCCATCTCTATCTTCCACCTGACTCCCCTTGCTGGCATGACTCATCCATATTTAAGGGCTCACTTAGTCCCCTGCCCGACCCACCACCTGGAGATTGGATAAGCTCCCCTAAATATGCAGATCAACCTTCCTAGCCTCCGCCCTCCATCTTCCAGAATGTTCTCCAACTTTCCAGAACCTGGGGGTGGCACCAGAGAGCTGTCTGCATGAGTCATCCAGCCCTGAACTCTAGTAAACCCTGACCCAGATTAAGATTCACAAGATACACTAGTAGCACGCTAGAGGGTGCTACACATATTTGCTGAGTGCAGAACTACAAAGTGTTAATTTTGAGCAGAGAAAACTGCTTTTGCAGATTTCCCAGACTTTTGATATTTATGGATGGGAGATTTCAAAATGCCTTGGGGGGGATGTAATCTCCAACCCATTGTCTGAGTTTTGTAGTCAACTAGCAGGGTGTGGGCTCAGGTGTACACAGCCATTATAATGTTGGCCTGCTGAGAGTTGCAGGTTGAGAAGAGTGCAGTTGGAGCAGTGGCTGCCATTAAGAGAGTCTCTGTGTGAAGATAGATGCTGTGTGCATTAAGAAAATCAAAAGCTGTGTGCGTTAAAGGGTTCACGGCTGTGTGTGCATTAAGGAGCTCAAGGCTGTGTGTGTTCAAAAAGCTCCAAGCTGTGTGCCAGGAGAACTGGTGGTCTGAGAGACCAGTATCTATAGCAGCAGTTCTGCTGAAGAGTAGCCAGGTGGGCTAGCATTGTCATTTGGATTTTGTGTATTTTGCTGAAGAAAGTGGGAAAGCTTATGTTGGACTTTTGTTTTTGTCTTTTTTAATAAACATGGGCTCCTGACTTGACGTGAACTCACTTAAAAATGCATCTACCACTAGAGCAAATGATGTCCCATGTCACAATACATACATATCTCTAATTTTATTTTTACTCTATTTTTTTATTTATGACAGAGGTGTACTGTAGCGCAGCACCAAATATATACATATCCTTACATTTATGTCCCTAATTAAGGGAAATAAAGTTGGTGTCTTTTTGCAGCTACACTAGAAAATACCTACACTTTTTTTGACTCCGTAGCGTGGTAATCATTGTATCATAGTTACATAGTTAGTCAGATTGAAAAAAGACATAAGTCCATCTAGTTCAACCAAAAAATAAAAATATATATAATAATAACAATACAATCCCATATACACAATCCTTCACCCACAGTTGATCCAGATGAAAGCAAAAAACCCCAGCAAAGCATTCTCCAATTTGCTACAGCAGGGGAAAAAATTCCTTCCTGATCCCCCGAGAGGCATTCAGATTTTCCCTGGATCAACTTTACCTATAAATGTTAGTACCCAGTTATATTCTGTACATTTAGGAAAGAATCCAGGCCTTTTTTAAAGCAATCTACTGAACTTGCCAGAACCACCTCTGGAGGGAGTCTATTACATATTTTCACAGTTCTTACTGTGAAGAAACCTTTCCGTATTTGGAGATGAAATCTTTTTTCCTCTAGACGTAAAGCGTGCCCCCTAGTCCTCTGTGGTGACCTTAAAGTGAATAACTCAACACCAAGTTCACTATATGGAGCACTTATGTATTTGTACATGTTGATCATATCCCCCTTAATCTCCTCTTCTCAAGAGGGAATAGATTCAGTTCCTCTAATCTTTCCTCATAGCTGAGCTCCTCCATGCCTCATCAGTTTGGTTGCCCTTCTCTGCACTTTCTCCAGTTCCCCGATATCCTTTTTGAGAACTGGTGCCCAAAACTGAACTGCATATTCCAGATGAGGTCTTACTAATGATTTGTACAGGGGCAAAGTAAAATCTCTCTCTCTGGAGCCCATACCTCTCTTAATACAAGAAAGGATTTGCTCGCTTTGGAAACTGCAGCTTGGCATTCCATGTTATTATTGAGCTTATGATCTACCAAAAACCCCCAGATCCTTCTCCACCATTGATTCCCCCAGTTGTACTCCCCCTAATATGTATAATGCATGTATATTCTTAGCCCCCGAATGCATAACTTTACATTTATCAACATTAAACCTCATTTTCCACTTAGTTGCCCAATTAGACAGTGCATTAAGGTCCGCTTGTAAATTGGAGACACCCTGTAAAGACATTATTCCACTGCATAACTCTGTGTCATCTGCAAAGACAGAAATTTTACGTTGAATCCCACAGTCTATATCTTTTATAAAGATATTAAAAAGTAAGGGTCCTAGCACTGAACCTTAGGATACACCACTGATAACCTTAGACCATTCAAAGTAAGAATCATTAACCAATACTCTCTGAATTCTGTCCTTTAGCCAGTTTTCTCTCCATTTACAAATTGATCTTTCCAAGCCTGTAGACTTTACCTTACACATGAGCCGTGTGTGGGAAAAATCCAGGTATACAAATTTCCACTTTCCCACAACCACCCCTCCGTCCAAGATTTTACCTACCTTCTCATAAAAATAAATCAGGTTTGTTTGACTTCTGCCTTTCATGAACCCATGCTGTCTGTTGTTTAAAATATTTTTTTCCAGCAAGAACTCATCTATGTGGTCTTTTATTAAACTCTCCAGTATCAGAAAACTTAGTTCATGTTCTAAAGCTGTGGTCTGTATAAATACTTTAAAAATATTATATAGGCCAATTCTTGCTTTCATCAAGAGTACCTCTATAGGGTTACGGTGGGAAGGCACCACCAACACATAAAGACCAATTTTTCAGCACCTGTTTGAAAGGTGCATACCATTGCAATTTTTTCAAGCAAGGCCAATTCTTGCTTTCACAAAGATTACCCCTATAGGGTTACGATGGGAAGGCGCCACTGACACCCAAAGACCAATTTTTACTCACCTGTTACTTCTATCCAAAGTCAAAGTGACACCAGAATGTATCCAAAAAAATCTCTAATCTTGTTCCCAGTGCACTACATTGTGGCCTCATCATACACACTGGCTCCCCAGCTGTTGCTGAGCAAAATAAAGGCAGCTTGCAGGGAAAATGTCATTTTTTAAAAAAAAAATGCAATTCTAGACATGGTAAAGATCTGCCACTTTACAGGTAGACTAGGGGGACCCCCCAGGCACTATATTGGAAGGAATTTTTCATTTTTATGCTTTTACTTTAAAAATAAAAAAAATACTGCTCATTTAAAAATTAAGTTTTTCACAAACTTTTTTTAGTCCCCCAGGGCAGGACCCGGACCCCTATAACCATTGTATGCCCAATTTACTTGCATATAAGCCTTCAAAATGGACACTTTTGATTTTTGACGTTCGGGTCCCATTGAGTTTAATGGGGTTCGCTATTTGGGTTCGAACTTTTGCAGTGTTTGGTTCAAACTGAACAGGGGTCCATCTAGCCCATCCCTTAGTACAGGTAAACATTGATGCAGAAGCCATTGGTGTTTCAAGTGTACGGCCATGTACATACATTCACTTGCATGGGCAGCTGTGCCTGGCATGTGCATTCTGGATGACATGGAAAATTGTATGCTAAAAGACTTTTGAGCATGTGAAAATCCATGTGCATAAAGCCTTAGCATATCAACTATACCTTTTATACAGCTCCACCCATATATTGGGTTGATGGTATTCAGTCCACTATGAAGCACTTCTGGCTAAATTCAGCCAATCTTTTATAAAACTGCTTCTTCAGTATTCCAACTGACCTGTTTTTGTATACTGTGACTAGTATTTTGATGCAAAGATTTCTGTATATATGTAGTAAAGTAGAACCATTATGAAGCAGAAGGGAGGCTGTCCTTATCAGGGTCTAAAAGGCATACTCTTCCCTGCAAGTCTTCAGCTAAGACATTTTTAGGACCTTATTTATATTTGAGACATAACAAACTGCAAACTAAAAAAAACAATTATGGCTAGAAAAAGGCCAATAAAGTGAGATATGTTGAAGAATTCATTTGAATGGTCACTGTAAAGAATCCTGATAAAAACAAGCTTGGGTTTTGATTAACTGGCAAGGTGCCATGGAAGTAATCACATCCATTTGGCAAAAAAAGGTTATGTTTTAGGTTTCGCCTTCTGTCCACTGTATTCTCAGCCAAGACACAAAGTGGATTATTGTAGTGCATTTGTTTCCCATTAGGCTCATGTTATCTTTAAAAGGAGATGTGCTTGGGACAATTAGCCTTCTCTCTTTTTACTCCTCTGCTATTAAACATGATGCCCAGGGAGACAAACTGTGTCACTTCCTTGGGATTCCTTCACTCCAGGGAAAGACTATCAAGACTCAGCATCTGCACTATCCTATTAATTCCTGGATTGTCAACTGTGTTTACATTCAAAGGTGTTTAGACAAGCTGTCTCAAATTCACAGCTAAAATTTACCACTAAAAGATAAAAAACAATGGACTTTTCATTGACTAAAATATTTTAAACTGAGTGTTGAGTGAATAGGCATGCGCGTTGTAAAATATGAGTAATACTTTATAAACACAGTTGATTGTCTAAAAACTAACTATGATACCTAACCATCTATCTTTTCATCTATTCAGAGACGAGTTAGCTTTCTAATATTCTGTTCACAACCCAGTTTACTTTGTGAAAATCTGCTGCAGTTTAAAAAAAAAAATCATCTTATTGAATATCCACATACCTTTCCCTGTTTTTTACTTGAACACATGTTCAAAAAAGAGAGCCAAATGAAAATATTAAATATAAAGGAATAGCTCTCCCCCGTTGGTGTCAGTGGGAAAAATAATGCCCAACCCATCATTGGTGTCAGAAGGCGGAATAGTGACCTATTGTTGGTGTCAGTGGGAACCACTGATATAGACTGGCAATAGAGTTTTCATTAGAATGCATACACTGTTGTATGTATAGTATCATAGATTCCGTGCTCCAAACACCACTCAAAAAAGGAACTAACTACATTTTCCCTACAATGCTTGGCCAGCTGCTAATAAAAATGATGCACCCCAGTGTATTAAAGACAATAATCACACATGTATAAACTGAAGCATACATTTAAAGTGGAATTTCAGGCTATTGCCTAGCTATGCTTAAACTTGCTTCAACCCCCCTTCTAAATCCTATTCTAACTACCCTGAAAAGCAAGAGATGCTTATACATATCTATTCTCAGGGCGCTGAGCCTTTTCACACTCTCCATGTCAAAAGCTCAAAACTTTCCCAATATACTCAATACCAATGAAGTGAGAAGAAATCCTGGATAGCCGCACTCTTGGATAAGGACATCTTTATTGAAGTAAAATCCAACAATACAGTCAAAATGCAGAGGAGTACAGGGTAATAGCCTGCTAACGCGTTTCACATCATCTGGATGCTTATTTGTAGCTAAAGAGGGATAGTAACAGTGTGATATAAATAAAAAAAGGAGGGTGGAGTATAAGCGCTGGTAGAGCAACCAATCACCGCGCTGCATAACAATCCCACCCTCTCCGTGCAATTAAAAAGATTGAATAATCCCATTATAAAACCCACACCTGCAGAATGAGGAGAAAAATGTAGGGATCGCGTTCGCACACATTTATGTATACTTTGTTCATACTTTTTGACATTTTGTTTTATATGTGTGTCAGCGCGGTATCCTATGGCTCCATGGCTTTATGTTTTAACACTCTCTGGTACTTCCACTACTCTAAATTACTCCATTGTTGCGGCTTTACCTGCTGTGGGGAGATATGGCATCCAATACCTGCCCCCTTTTTTCTAGTGGATGTTTTTTCTCCCCATTCTGCAAGTGTGGGTTTTATAATGGGATTATTCAATCTTTTTAATTGCACTGAGAGTGTGGGATTGTTATGCAGCGCGGTGATTGGTTGCTCTACCGGCGCTCATACTCCACCCTCCTTTTTTACTTTACTATTTATATCACACTGTTACTATCCCTCTTTAGCTACGAATAAGCATCCAAATGATGTGAAAAGGCATTAGCAGGCTATTACCCTGTACTCCTCTGCATTTTGACTGTATTGTTGGATTTTACTTCAATAAAGATGTCCTTATCCAAGAGTGCGGCTATCCAGGATTTCTTCTCACTTCATTGCAACTCAAGCAAAGCCAGCACCTGGAATTAGTTCTCACTGGGGCGGTGTCATCTCAGAACAAAGTGTTTGTGAGCTGCATCTCCTCTTTTCTGTCTATCATACTCAAGACCAACATTCAAAACAGACTCACATTGTGTGTTAAATAAATACTCAATTATTCTAATATTAAGAAAATTACTCACATATAATCACATATCACTTAATACATATATTATCACAAAGGCTCACCAAATGTAGGGAATGTGAAACATGATATGTGATATGTGATTACATGTGAGCCTTTAATGGTGAACCTTTAACTTTATCCAAGGAGCATACTTTGGGAGTTGGAGAAAGATTGTATAATAAGGATGATTTTTGTCACGAACTTCACGATTGTGAACTTTTGTTTAATATTACATGTATTTCTTTTTATTTTACACACTCTGTGTTGCATACAACTGCAAGGCAGTTTTAACTGCATGTCGATTTTAAATAATACCAATATCTTGAATTAAAATGTATAGATAGTGTGACTGTGAAACAAAAGTAAAAGGAGCACAATGAATTCAGCCAGGCAGTAGCAAAACTAGACCTAATATGTGCAGCAACCTAGAAATGTAAACTGCAATCTTGTTTTCAGAATATTTATTACAATATCTTATTATACAAGGTATTTCAATTCATACTTTTAAGTAGCCTAGACATGGCACATTACAACCTAAAAATAGAGAACATGGCTTGCAGGTAAAAAAATGTGCATATTCATTTACTATTCTAACACACCTGGGTGGGCTCTGCAATGCTCTGCATCTGGAGTCCACCCTATTTTGAAGCCTATTAGAGCCCTTGGCTCTAATCAGGTGCTTAAAAAAAAAATCGCTGCTTTAATTCATTTGCCCGGCATCCTGAAAGGGGCCAGAAGCATGAATAGAGAGTGGCGGCGGCGATGGAAAGGGAGGGAGGCCGCCCCTGCTAAGGACCCTGCAGAGCATTGACAGCGTGTACTGAGCAAGGATCCCCCCACCCTCTATCAAAGGGAGAGGGGAGGGAGAAGCTGCAGATGCTAAAAAATGTTACATGTTCCACCCTAAAAATAATGGAACATGTAACATATTCCAAATGTGAAGGAGGAGCTCCCTGACTAAACCCCAGGGTGCTACACGTGATATGCAGAGTGGTGAAAAGAAAGCAGAGATGATACACATCTACCTGTCCTGGCACACACATCCTTCTGATCCACCTCTCACATCCAGCCAACGTCTTTGTATGTCACATACCAGCATCTGGAATGGATGCGCAATGATGAGCTCAGGTCAGGGGCATTTTCTGATAGCAGTGGGCCTGTGTGCAGGATCATAAGTTGGGCCCCGGCATGAAAAAAAGTGCGGCGCTCTGCGCCACAGCAAAAGTTGGGTGTGATTTTCATTGCGCTGAATACTGGATGTGGCTTAAAGGGACACAGAGTGCAGGGGGGTTCAGTAGTAAGTGATGCAAAGGCTCAGGAATAATTTCAACAAAGTTCCCAGAAGCTCAACGGTAATTAAACAAGCTGTCACCTGATTGTGGTTTTCTCAATGACAGTGAAATCCCTTCTTTCTGAGATTGGTAGTATCAACCAAGCGAGTCATCTTCCTCCGTGATGGTGGACTGGAATAGCAGGACTGTGATTGGCTTTAGCAGTGGCCAATGACAGTCCTCCTCCTCCTGCAAACAGGGACTGCCCCCCCAGGAGAACTACAACCAATCTCTTCCCCATCACAAAAGCTGACGATTGCAGACACAGCAAAGTTAGAGAATCAAACAATGTTTCCCATCTTTTACAATGTGTGGGGGCACAGTGCCTCCCCCTCAGTGCAGGTGCGGAGTGGGGAATTCTGAAATTGGAATGCATTAGTGTCTCACTGACACTTCCCTGCGCTGCTCTGCTGATGGCGTTCTGAACACGGTGACGTAAAACACGTACGTCAGGACTATAAACGGGGCAGTAGCCAATAGCTTTCATCTCTTAATTTATTCTGAGCATGCGTGGCACTTTGTGCGTCAGAATTGTCCACACACGGTCGGAATTTACGCGAACGGATTTTGTTGTTGGAAAATTTTATAGCCAGCTCTCAAACTTTGTGTGTCGGAAATTATGATGGAAAAAATTCGATGGAGCCTACACGCAGTCGGAATTTCCGACAACAAGCTCCGATCGCACATATTCCATCGGAAAGTCATATCGTGTGTACAGGGCATTAGAAGGGACCAGCTCTAAGTTGATGAACGACAGCTACAGTCTCCTATGGGCACCTCTAAAAACAAGGGGCAACTGCTTTCAGATAGGTCACAGGCATAACATGAAATGCATTTTGGGGTAATTAACCCCTTTCTCCACACTGCTGACCATGGTATTTGTCTTTAGCTGCTTTTGGAGTCCATTATTCAGGAGTTACTACTTTGTTCTTATTCATAGGAAAATAATTTGATCTTAAAATGACATTCTAAAATCTGGACAGACATTACATGCTCACAACTCAGTCTTTCCTAAACCAGGCAAAGACCTATCCCTATACTTTATTTATGGACCAATTTATCTGCTTAAAATGGATTTGAAAATCTTTTCCAACATATTCTTTAATTGTGTCTTACTCCACCATTCCATGCTCATTGATCTTGACCAAGAAGGCTTTACCCCTGCTTTTCTGTTTAAATGGGCACCCACCCACATTCGGCCCGTGTGTATGGCACCCTGTCTGACAGAAGGCAGCTGTTTGGCCGGCTTCTGTCTGACGAGCATGCTGGAAAACCAGCATGCTGAGAGTGCTGGCGCAGAGCGCTGATCGGAGTGTTTTGGCACGGGGCCACCCCCTGTCAGAACACAACAGCTCAGCAGGGGAGATCACTGTACTAATGTTGGATCGTTAGTACAATAGCTCTGACCTGAGCTGTCAGTTTTCATTCATTCAACCTGCTGGGTTGAACAAAAAAAATAAATAGTGTGTGCCAGGCATTAGACTTTTCCCCATTCTCAGTAGGAGATAAGTTGAAAACCATTCTGAAAATTCAACAAACCACTTCCACTACCTGACTTATGGAATAATTTCCTGTCTAATAAAATTAAATGGAAATGTTCATCTACCCCTGTAACACTCTTTAAATGCCTCTACGCCAATAAATACCACACTGTGCACACATCTCCCTAAGCTTTGCTCTCCTTACAAAAGCCCCCAAAGACCACATCCCACACCAACAAGCCCCTCATCATCAGAATCCTACCCTAGGGGTTCCCCTGGGAGACACAGGGGCTGGGGGGGATACTTACCTTATGACTCCTCCCCCCCTCCAACCCATACCCCACACAACCCCATCACTACCTCTTCACATTCAAGCCTTCTAATTCCCCCATTTACTTTTAATTCCACCCCCCCATACTTTTATCCCCTCTCCAACCCCTTCTCCTTCCCTGCTCTTCTCTTCCTGGTGTGACTGTTTGACCCATTAGATCACAGAGGCTATTTCTTCCAACATAGGCTTAATCTATTTTTTGCTCAAAAAAATATATACTTCACCTGAAGTTTTAATGTGCACCTTCTGTATTATCAATGTCTTGTACTTGATGTACCTCTGGTTCATGTCAGCAATTGTTTTGTTGTGTCAAACAATTACCTTTCCTTTGTGCCCTTAAAAAAAAAATTGTTAAATAAAGAATGTATAAAAAAAATATTAGGGTTCATTTTAAGGTTTTATATGTTAAATGCTCAGGTAGGGGAGGGTTAAGTGTTAGAGGTGCTTTAGTGTTGGCGATACTTTGGTATTTAGTAAAACTCTAGCTGGGTACCTTAGGCAAGCTTAGTTCCCAGCTCAGAGCCCTATTCCAAAAACTTCCAGCAATGAGGGAACTGACACCAGACACTAACCAGAGTGGGGGCAATGCATCTTTAATGGGTGAAGATACTGAATATATGAGTGCACCCTAATCACTTTAGTGAGATATAGGGGTTGATTTGCTAAAACCGGAGAATGCAAAATCTGGTGCAGCTGTACAAAGAAATCGGGCACCTTTCTGTTTTTTTATGGAAGTCCAGTGGAAGTCCATGCTAAAACTCAAATCCCTGCATCTATAGACCACGATCTAACACTAACCTATCTAGTCCTGTAAAGAAAAAATCTGCATAAATACCTTTTCTGAAGCCGATCCGACTCAATCTCCAGCGGCGGAAGCTCTGCAGAGGACACGGCCGACAACATCTGTGAAATGAATGGGAAGTTACATCACTCATAGACTTACTATGGGGCTTCCATTGTCGGACGTGTCCTCTGCACCCGCCTCCACAGCGAAGCCACAGCTGACAGCTCAGCAGGGGATTGGGTCGGATAAGTTAAAAAAAGGTATGTATACTGATTTTTTTTCTTTACAGGGCTAGATAGGTTAGTATGCCTACAGATGTAGGGATTTTAGTTTTAGCATGGAATTCCATTTTAAAGTAATACTAAAGGCTCCTGCTTTTTTTTGTTTTGTTTTGTTTTTTTTAAAACAAACATGTTATACTTACCTGCTCTGTGCAATGGTTTTTCACAGAGCAGCACCAATCCCCTTTTTTCTGGGTCCCCCGCTGGCGGTCCTGGCTCTTACCCCCTGCATAGTGCCCCCAATAGCAAGCCTCTTGCTATAGGGGAACTGGAGCAGGCTCGCTCTTGAGCCACGCTCCTGAGAATGGACATTATCCATTCACACACACAGAACGTGGTTTGACCCCACCCATGCTTTCTCCTCATTCTCTCACTGGCTATGTGAGCTGCTGTGTGAGCCAATGAGGAGAGAGAGACCCGGGAGAGCCACTGCTCTCATGTACATTGCTGGATCGCGATGGGGCTCAGGTAAGTATACGGGAGGTTAGTTGCACTCAGACAGTTTTTACCTTAATGCATAGAATGCATAAGATAAAAAAAACTTCTGACTTTAGAACCACTTTAGACTGGGTTTAAACTGCAGCATGCTCCGGCTCACAGCAGGAGTCCGATGCGTCCCCATTCACTGTTTCAGGTCCAATTTCATCCCAAATTTTTGGTTGAATTCGGACCTGAAACGGACCAAAAGATGCACGGGACTCCTGTACAATCCGCACCGGAGCTGCTGCAGAGATGTGTGAACTGGCTCCATAGAGAGCTGGTCACAATCGCCTGCTATGCGAGTTAGATGCGGAGAAAGCCGCATCCAATTCGCAACAGTGTGAACCCAGCCTCAAATGAACAAGCTGAAGTTAGAAACTGACTGGCTACTATGTACAGCTGCACCAAATAATAATTTAAATGTTTTATTGTACGAAAAATGTGCAAAAGCTTTCAAGAAAATATGTTGACACTTGATTCATACTATTTCGTAAAGTGTATTTTAAAAAAGACTTAGTAAATTACGGCGAGGGAATTATAGCTACAGCAGCATAGTTGTGGCTACAGACCACACATTAAGTGCTTTGTATACACTTGTCGATTGCAGTGGATCTGGAGTAAGAAAATGTCCTGGGAAAGGAAAAAGAAGTTGAACAGTTTCAGAACGTTATTGCACAATGTATGACAGTTTACTATTATCTTTAAATGATACATATACTGTAAATATGTCCAGCCAGAGGAATCATTACTGTGAGAATACAGTATGTTAAGAACAAAAATGCAATGACTTTATATCTGTGAAGCAGGCACGTAAACCCAGAGTATATGAGAACATAATACATTAAAAAAAACACAAAAAATGGCATATGTAAAGAACATGCATTTTTGTTAACATCTAAACCCAAAAATAAATTTGTGATATATTGCAGCCTGCCAGTCCTTGCCAGTAGTGTGGCTGCATTAGCTTTCCTTTTTCTAGATTATATCCCTTATTTTCTTACCTAGTGATTTTTGCCAGTAACACATATCCAGTCCTAGGAATAAAAAAAATGCAACACAGGCAGAAAGCTCTTTAAGTTATCCTTTGAAAACATATACAACAGATATAGCAAAAGACATTCAGTGGCATATTTAACTTTCAATATATATTTTTTTTATTTTTCAAATAACTAGACAATGTTATAAAAAGTACATTCAATGAACAACATAACCTATAAATGTAAAATTAAGCATAAGGGTCTGAATGTCCTTCCATTAGGATATGCAAAGATACAACACCTCAAAACTTTAAACTGAGAAACAAAGTATAATTGGTGGAAATATTGGTGAGCTTCACAAGGTGAAATAACATAGAAGGATATAATTCGTTAGTGGCCAGGTCGTGAGATATGTTTCCAATTCTTTAGGGCAGGGGTCCTCAAACTACGGCCCGCGGGCCACATGCGGCCCGCCGAGGACATTTATCCAGCCCAATCCACCCAGGGCCGGATTCCCGACAATCCAGGCTCGGGCCGGGGCCAGGTCGGCTCGGCTTCGGCAGGGAGCATATCCGCTCCGCTCAAGCCGCCTCCGCCTCCCCCACCCCAGTAATGGAGGGCTCTGTGTGCCGCGCTGCATGCTGGGAAGTGTAGTTTCCAGCACAGTCCCGCATGGAGACAGGAGGCGCGAAGAGTGACAGCGAGAGCGGAGGCTTCAGGCAACAGCCTACTAACAAGTGAGGACCCCGCTGTGCCACTGTCCCACCCCGCTGTCCCCCTGTCCACCCCGCTGTCCCCCTGTCCACCCCGCTGTCCCCCTGTCCACCCCTCTGTCCCCCTGTCCACCCCTCTGTCCCCCTGTCCACCCCTCTGTCCCCCTGTCCACCCCTCTGCCCATCGCCCATCCCACTGCCCATCCCCCTGTCCATCCCACTGCCCCCCTGTCTATCCCACTGCCCCCCCCCATGTCCATCCCCTATATATAATTTTATTATTCATTCTTTTATTCTTTTGCACTACAAAAAAAGATGTGTGCGTAGGAATTAGTTCATATTTTTTTAAACTATAGTGCGGCCCCCCCAACAGTCTGAGGGACCGTGAACTGGCCCCCTGTCTAAAAAGTTTGAGGACCCCTGCTTTAGGGATTAGTTATGTAGAATCCCAAAGAGGCACTTAGACCTGTGTTACTGGGAATGGTTATAGCACAGGGAAAAGGTATATCGTAGGAACCAAAGGAGGGGATGGGGAAGGGGAAGGAGAGAAAAAAAAAGGGGGGTCCCCTTGTGCTCCTTTCCATAAGTATTAACAACATGGAATTATATGTACTATCACGTCATCCTGTACTTCTAAGAATATCTGATACACAGTAAATAGTAAAGAGAGGAGTAAGGAAAAGAAGAAGAAGAAATAGAGGGGAAAAAGGGGGGGGGGGTCAGCCAGAGGTGAATTAGGAGGAAGATATATATCTTATCCACGGGTCCCATATCATATCAAATTTCTTAGACTCGCCTGTATTCTTCGAAACAATACTATCATTAACCATGATCCAGTTAAGCTTATTCTTCACAGAGTCAAGGGGAATCATCGACTGCTTCCAATATTTAGCAATGGTTATTCTGGCAGCCAAGATTATGTATATGATTAGCTCCATCGATTTTTTTTTTTTTTTTTTTTTTTTTTTTAGGGACTCCTTCAGGAAGCTTTTGAAAAAGTGCAGTTTCCGGGGATCTACGGATATTAACCCCTGTCACAGAGTACACCAGTTTGAATATACGAATCCAAAATCTAGTGATAGTTGGACACTGCCACCAAACGTGGTACATCGTACCCACCCGGCCACATTTTCTAAAGCACATGGGAGATGCAGATGGATGCATCTTAGCGACCCTGGTTGGTACCGAATACCAGCGAAGGAGGGTTTTACAATTACAAACAAAAAATGTTATCTTCAATCAGTGTCGTGTTAATGGATACTTTGGATAAAGCATAAGCTATATCTTGCCAGTCAGATAATTCAAAATTGGTATTCAAGTCCCGTTCCCATTGAATTATGTAAGGGAGTTTAGTATTCAGATCAGTAAGGGTGGCATATACCGTAGATATTCGTCCCCATAGGAGGCCCTTTGTTTGGCAAGATAATTCAAAATTTGTAAGTGTAGGAGGTCCATCCAACAAATTAAGTTTAGAACGTGTAAAGGAAATAAGCTGGTTGTATCTAAACAATTCATTAGAGGGCATCTGTATTGTGTCTTTAAAATGTTGCAAAGAGTAAGGTTGATTTTCTATCAAAGTAGTCTCCTATCCTAAGGAGTCCCTTATTGAGCCACCACTGAAATAACAGCGGAGTCAGGCCGGGGGAGAATTCTAGGTTACAGAACAAGGGGGCTAGTGGGGAGGATAGGGATCTACCATGTCGCACTCTGTCCCAAACCGCTAGGGAGTGAGACAGGGTGGGGCACAAAATAGGGGGCGAAGGCAGTTCAGAAGCCACATTAGGGAGCCGATAACAAAAGGGTGGCATGAGAGAGCTTCAATAGAGACCCAGTGGGGTGAAGATCCCTTGGATGTTGTATAGGAAAGCTGTGTTATCAAGCTACTGCTTGATAGTAAGCTTGTAAATTAGGGAGGCCAAGCCAACCACACGATTTTGAGGCATGTAACGTCAATTTGTTCATGCAAGGTTTTTTATTACCCCAAATAAAATGGAGAACATCCAATTGAAGCCGTTGTAGATCCACCTTCGGGACTGTAATTGGTAAAGTTCTAAAAAAATAAAGTATCCTGGGTAGGAATGTCATCTTAATAGAATTGATTCTACCGAACCAAGATAAGGGGTAATCTGCCCATCGTTGAAGATCTTCCCGGAGTCGGCAAAAGAGTGGAGGATAGTTAGCTCGGTACAGAGTGTTAATTAAAGATGTCAGTTGGATACCTAAATATGGAAGGGAGTTTAATGCCCATTGAAAATTTATAGGTAGTTCGTAATTTCCGTTCCGTCGGGGGGGCAAAGAAATATTAAGAGCCATCATTTTCTGGGTGTTTAAAGAGAGCCCTGAGAGCTGGGAAAATTGGTGAAACAGAGTTAGCAGAGTAGGTAGAGTGACTTCAGGATTAGTGACATACATGAGGGCGTCATCAGCAAACAGAGAACATTTATGCTCTTGTTGTCCGCAACATATTCCATGTATTTTAGGGTGGGATTGAATTGCGACAGCTAAGGGTTCAATTGCTAATGCACAAAGTAATGGGGAAAGTGGGCAGCCCTGTCTTGTCCAACATCGAATAGGAAATTAAGGTGATCTATAACCCCTAATGGAGACCTGGGCCGACGGATTGCTATATAGTGTTTTAAATAATGAAATAAAGGTAGAACCCAATCCAAAGGCCTCTAAAGTAGTAAATAAGTAGTCCTTGGTCCTAGACCAAGGAGCATCCCATTTAGAATGGACTGCAGAAATCAATGTTATAGATCGACGAATCTGGCCTAGCGTTTGGTTTATAAAGCCAGATTGGTCTTTATGGATATATTGTGGTAGAAAGGCACCAAGGCGCAAAGCTAAAAGTTTTGTTAAAATTAATCAACGATATAGGGCGATAATTAAGAATATCAGTGGAGTCTTTATTTGGTTTAGGTATGACACTAATGTATGCCCTATTTTTCTCTAAAGGTACTTCTCCACCATCTCACAAAGAATTGAAACAGAGAGCCATATGAGGAGCCAATTGTTCAGAAAACTTTTTATAATAATTATTGGGGAGGCCATAAGGGCCAGGCGATTTGTGCAAAGACAAAAATTTAACAGTGTTGTGTATTTCTTCACATGTAATGGGTTGGTCCGTAAGTTCCCTATGAGATTCCGTGAGAGATGGTAGGGATAAAATATGTAGGAAATCGCTGATAGAGGTAGACACTTAGCCCTGGGTTGGGGTATATAGGTTAGTATAGAAATTTTGAAATTCACGAAGAACCTTTTGAGGGTTTTGGGAGAGATTGCCCCCTGAGAGTCTAATTTTCGGGAGAGCAGTGTGTGTGTTTAGGGGTAAGTTTATGTGCCAGCAATGAGCCGATCACGCCAGGTCAGTGGCATATATAAAGGTAAAGTACACTTTTAGACAAAGTGCACTTATCCTGTTTTCCCCTTTTAGCTCTGGTTCACACTAATGCAATGCGGGAAACGCAGCAAATTCCGTGCCTTTCTCACACCGCATTGCAATCACACGGTATCCATGCTATCTGCTGCGGGTGTCAATGGTAAATTGACGACACCTGAAACAACTCGCAAAGCGCAGTGCGATTGCCAGAATCAGATCGCATGGATGGGAACTAGGAGTGACCCGAACACCCCCCTGGTTTGGTTTGCAGCAGAACATGTGAACATACAAAAAGTTTGTTTGAAAACGCAAACACCATTAACTGCTTCCGTTATACTGCGGCAGGTTGGCTCCCCTGTGCGAGCCATCGTAGCTATACGTCAGCTCGTGGGGTCTGGATATCAGGCGCGCATGCCCGCTGCACAGAGGGGGTGCCAATGCTCATGGCCGACAGTCGCGATGACCGCCGGCCACGAGCAATCGTGAGCAGGAGACACAGAACAGGGATGAGAATATGTAAACACACACTTCCCTGTTCTGTTCTGAGAGGAGTGACAGATCGTGTGTTCCTATTAGCTAGAAATAGTACACCATGGAATGCACTGTAGATATAGGCTACACTAGATGTAGAGTATATATGTATAGATATATATATACTAGACTGACTGTGTGTGTGTGTGTGTATATATATGTGTATATATATATATATATATATATATATATATATATATATATACATACATACATACATACATACATACATACATACATACATACATACATATACATCAGGTGGGTTACCCTCTTCTCTTGATATTCTTGTTCAATCAAGGCACCGTCAGGGTGGACTCCCAAACTTCCACCATAGAGGATAGGAAAAACATGTGGAACGATGCCTTGATGCAAAAAGTGTCCTTTTACTGAAAATTATTCCATTACATGATTCAAAATACAAGCAAGCCACTGTACAGTTCCGAGCGCAAGTCGCTCTTCGTCAGGCTTTTTCCAGCCGAAGAGCGACTTGCGCTCGGAACTGTACAGTGGCTTGCTTGTATTTTGAATCATGTAATGGAATAATTTTCAGTAAAAGGACACTTTTTGCATCAAGGCATCGTTCCACATGTGTGTATGTATGTGTGTGTGTGTATATATATATATATATATATATATATATATATATAATATATATATATATATATTCTCAAATACACTGTCACTAACGGAATAACCTGCCTGCTGAATCTAAATCAAGCTATCTCTGTCCACACCAACAACACTATACAGGGCCACCGTGTAAACAGCCTTATATAATGTTAGGCGTGAACTTAGTCCCCCTGAACCATGATTGGCCAAAGGCACCCTGGGATTGGCCAAAGCGTACAGGTCAGGTGCATGCTTTGGCCAATCATCATACAGCAATTCACAGTGATCTTGCAGTGCATTATGGGGCGTTCCGCGGGTGCTCGAATTTCCCATGAACCACCCATAATGTTCGTTCTTCGGCGAACGGGCGAACACCCGATTTTCAAATTTCGAGTCGAACTTATGTTTGAACCGAACATCGAGCTCATCCCTAGTGTGAACATCCACGCAATGTGATTCAGGCGTGGCAAAAAAAAAGGTTCTGCACCAAATTGGTGTGGATGTGATTTCAGACGTACAAAATATGTGGCACAAATTTCACCGCACAGACATCACGTGATTTGCACAGGAATGTGGAATGCGAAAGGGAAGATGAGATCGGATAGGTCAGCTTAAAGGAACGTGCAGGATAAGGGCACTTTTCCTTTAACAGACAACAAGGAGCAAATAAGAGACTAGAGAAAGAGTGAAAGCTAAAGGGTTAACAGCTGCTAGCACAAAAAGGTGACCAATTTCATAACACAATGTACTTATTAGTGCAGCGCTCAACCAAAAGAAATGCAAACAGACAAAATATTAAAGTGACAGTGCAAAAATAAAAGTCAGTAATTCATAAGTGAGACAATAATTTATATGGTGTTATCCACATCTAAATAATAAATTATCCAATAGTGTTCATATAAACAAATATGGAAAAAAAAGTGCAACAATTTCATATATTAACCCCTTCCCGACCAGCCGCTGCAGTTGTACTGCAGAAGGTTGGCTCTCCTGGGCAAAACAACGTAACTGTACGTCGGTTCACCTTTTGACCACTAGGGCACCCACGGCACGACGCCGGAGCCAATGCGAGTCCCCGGTGGGCGCGATTATTGCCAGGCACCCGCGATTGCTCGTGACAGAGCGAGAACCGTGATCTGTGTCTGTATGAACACCAATCTCTCTCCTTCCCTAGTCAATTCCATCCCCCCCACAGTTAGAACACACACTAGGAAACACAGTTAACACATTGATCGCCCCCTAGTGTTAACCCCTTCCCTGCCAGTGACATTTATATAGTAATCAGTGCATTTTTATAGCACTGATCGCTGTATAATTGTCAATGGTCCCAAAAATGTGTCAAAAGTGTCCACTTTGTCCGCTGCAATATCGCCGTCCCGATAAAAATCTCAGATCACCGCCATTACTAGTAAAAAAAAATAATAAAAATGCAATAAATCTATTCCCTATTTTGTCCTTCAAATTACATACATGGGAATTGCCTTTAGATGGTATGAGGTGTTACAGAACAGTATCATTCTCACAAACAGCACCAGAGACACCATTTTTTGGCATCATACAGTATATTTAGCAAGTGTAATTACTTTTACGAACAAAAAAGTATATTTCGGTGGTTATTACGGCGACTCAATTTTTTTTTTTTTTAAATCAGATTTTTTTTTTTTCAATCTGATTGTAGTCATCAAACAATAATAAGATAAACACTTCAACTACAAAGGGTTGGAATACAGCAAGACCATGAGGTAGTAGAACATTGAATAATATTAAAGGGTCAATTCAGAGAAATTAGGCATACTGTGGGTCGGTACACATAAACATCTTGTGCATCAGTTTAAACATTGAGGCCCCTTTCACACTGGAGCAGTTTTCAGGCGGTATTGCGCTAAAAATACCGCCTGAAAACCGCCCCTAAACAGCCTCCGCTGTTTGTTCGGTGTGAAAGCCCGAGGGCTTTCACACTGAAGCGGTGCGCTCGCAGGATGGTAAAAAAAGTCCTGCGAGCAGCTTCTTTGGAGCGGGGAAGGAGCGGTGTATTCACCGCTCCTAAACCGCTCCTGCCCATTGAAATCAATGGGACAGCGCGGCTATACCGCGGTAATACCGCGGCTATAGCCGCGCTGTACGAGCGGATTTAACCCTTTTTCGGCCGCCAGCGGGGGTTAAAACCGAACCGCTAGCGGCCGAATACCGCTGCAACAACGACGGTACAGCAGCGCTAAAAATAGCGCTGTTGTACCGCTGACGCCCCCACCGCCCCAGTGTGAAAGGGGCCTTAAGGAAACCAGAGTGCAGTACGGTTACAACCAAGCCCTAAAAGGCTCAGTTAAATCCTATTATATACATTCTTAGTCACATATTATGAGTCTAAGCCATCCCCAGCATCGAGCCATCAGCATCAAGTTAGCTCATATTTGATTTTGTTTTTATTTAGCAGTAGCTAGAAATGAGCAGAGGGAGTAGCAGCAGCCATTGATCCAAACAGTATTGGAAGTTTTACACTTTAAATAAAACAAAATAAAAAAAAACACTTAAAGGGGACCCTCATTTCTACACTCTCTAGTCTTATTTTTTTGGTTCATCCTGAATCAAGAGCCACTGACTCGATGAAGAGAACCTCAGATCCCCAGAGGCTGTCTATATTCTGTTCTTGCACAAATACTCATCAAAGACCTGTTACTGTAGGTGCATCCTCTGCAGCATGGCCTGCTGCTGAATTTTGGCCATGCAAACACTTACTGGACATTACCACATGAAGTGATCACACGCTGTTCTGGCATATCACAGAACATTATGGAATCCTAACTAGGAACTGATGCACCAGACAGAGGATGTGTGCCAGGTAAGACATGTGTTTGAACTGTCATTGTCACAATTTACTTTTTCTGGCACAAGAAAGTGTGGGGTCAGCCACTTCTCAGCCTGCCCCTGAAGTGTTGAAAGAATCTCTGGCCCAATTTGTCTCCTGTCGCTCAGGCATGCCAACTGCAAATCAGCATGACAGAATTTTCCCTGGGACATTACATAGGCTCTTGGTCACTTTGGGGATATTGGTGATTTGTTGAGTCAATGGATGAGATAATAGATTTGGGGGGGGGGGGGGGATGGGTGTAGGGATGACTGAGCTATTTCCATCACCAACTGGCAGGACACTGGGCATCACCACCAACTCCAGAAGCATTGTCCTGCATCATTCCCAGCAGCCAGCAAATCCACTCATGGAGCTGTAAAAGAGGTGTAACATCCTTGCTGGAGAATGTGTCTGTAGTCATCTGGACCCTGTCACTGACTGCTTGGCCCAGTGGCATGAAGACATTAGATCCCACATAGTGGGATCCAACCAGGGGGACATTTTTTCTTATTTTTTTTTTCAATAAAGGTCAAAAACTTGTGTTGTGTTTTTATTCACTTTTTTACAGTTTGTTGGTGAATGAGTAGGGGTACTATGCCACTCACATTGGGGGGATCGTATGACTTGATAATGGATTTGACAGATGTTTATTCTGTCTTGAAACACATACTTAAAGTGTTACTAAACCCACAACAGTGGAATCAGGCTGTTTGTGAAGTGGGGCATGCTTGTCATACTCGCTGCGGAGTCTTCCACATTGTGTCGAAGGGCTGCTTGATCCTGTATGGACAGATCCTCCTCTTCTTTCACTGACTCCAGAACAGGTCCAGATAGGACAAAGCTTTGGAGTCAGGCTGCACATGCTCAGTATAATGTGTGTTGCTAGAAACGCTTTTTTGTGAGAGTGCATATGATTGGCGCGGGGCCACTCAGCGCTGTCCAGACAGAGGGTCAGGGGTCAGGAATCCTGACAGCTCAATGCAGTGTGAAAACTCCTCCTACAGGCTTCATCTGGAACTTATAGCAGTCACAAGATTGCTATATACTGCTGATGGGAAAAAGTATTTAGCTGTTTGTCTTTGCTGGGATATTTGCATTTCCATGTTCTGTGTGCTGTGGGAGACCAGATGTAGTGAGTGCAGTCCACTGGGTTTGGTAACACTTTAAGCTGGAGGTCCCTATTATATTTTACATTTTCTTTTCATTATAAACTGATGTTCTGTTGATCTCCCCTCATAAGAATGTTATCTATTCAATGGATTTATCCTTGTTGTCTTATCTAATTTATACTTTATTTGGTTCCTTGACAAAGGAACTCCCACCAATTCTAGACCATCCTAAATTTCTACAAAGAAAAAGAGATCAAACTTTACGCACACCGACAACTATGGATAAATATCTTACTTTTCATTTCATACAAAATTTAAGTGGTTGACTACTTAACAAATGTCATCTGACCCATCTTTCTCTTCGATTGGACCATTACAAATCCTTCATATCTCAAACTTTTTTTCTACCTTACCATCTGCCAACCCATTTGAATGCTCACTTACATAATTTGAACAAGTATGCCAGAATACAGGTCCTTTTCCTCATGCCCCTTCTTTTTCATATAAACTCTTACTTTCAGATGCAATACGACAAGTTCCAGGATTTATAGATAAATTGGAACAAGATCTGCATATTAAATTTATACCTTAAGGTAGCTCTAAAATATTCTTATTATTGACTTGTTCCTTTAAAAGTAATTGTTATCAGGAATTTGGATATAAATTACTTTCTCGCTGGTATTGTACCTTTAAATTATTACATACATACAATTTATCCTCTTACTTTGGATGTTGATGATGTGACAATCCTCAGGCGGATTTATTACATGTTTTCTGGACTTGTCCATACCTTCATGATTTTTGGACTCAAGTTTATATCATTACTCAAAGGTTTAGTGATCATCCAGTTCCTAAGAACCCCAGTTTTTTCCTTTTTACACCATAATAAAATTTCTCTAAAAAAATACAAAAATGTGATCATTATTCATTTGGTTAATGCAGCCCGACCCTGCATCCCAGCTCTTTGAAATTCCTCTTGGAAACAATGGTTTCGTCAAGTATATATTAGGATCAATTATTCCTCCAGGTTGGATCAGGGGTTCTAATTTCTAACATTTCCTCCCCCTTTTTTTCCCTAACCCCCTCCCTTTTTTCACAAAATGTTATTTTATTTATGTTATTATATTCCTTCATTGTTCCTTGTGTACTCACAGGTCATGTTGTGTTTTTTTTATAACATTACCTATATTACTATTGTTTGACACAAATTCCCTTTTTTATCTTTTCTTCAATTGTAATATCTCATTTCTTAAATAAAAACAAATTGCACAAACAAAATTCATACCAGACCCAAAGGACCTGGTATGGATTGGGTGAGACCCCATGCCATTTTTTTCACATTTTTTTTTTCGATGGACTTTTTTACATTCGGTCGTCACCGGGGAAGCCCGCTGACAGCTGATGACTCGTCTGTTGTTAGGAGCGCTGCAGTCCTGCTTCCCAGCCTGCTCCTTAACTAGCTATTCACTGGTTGTTAATGACGCCGGCCCGGCGGCCACCGCTTAAAAAAAAAAAAAGCAAAAAGAAACTGCTGTACGCTGGACACCGGCATGTAGAAGAGTTTGGAAATGGAGACCAGTCCCCTATTCCTATTGCTGATCACCCACAGATGGATAACTACGGGCTATCTCGGTACCGGTTTAGACATTGTACACAAACAAGTTATATAAGAAAAATTAAATGTTTATTAATACAGAGAAGGATAAAAAAGGGGTATTGCTATATACAATAACAATTTAACAATTTCCCAATTTCTCTTTGGGATTAATAAAGTATTCTGTATTCTGTATAAAACATTAGACAACATACATCCAAAAAGTTTTTTTAAAATACAGATTGACAATGCAATGCATGTGTGTCACTAATACTAAATATGCCCCGATAAAAGACACAAAGGCATAGTGGTTCCTCACAAATCATGTATTCCTCAACATGGTTTGTAGAACTCTACCGCTTCATCAGGAGATTAATAAGTAAATAAGTAAATAAAATATACATAGTCATCATAGTAATAATCATAGTAATAATCAAAGAGATATATATATATATATATACACATACTTAGATATGCAATACTTATAGCCATTACAAAGGGGAAGAGAACACTGTCGCTTACCAATGGACCCACGCACAACCAAAATCGAGGCAACACCAAAAATCTCTTGATTTAGCAGAGTTTAGTAGACTTTAGGAACTGTCAGCATTGGCAGAGGGTTTTTTTTCTGCCGCAAACTGCTCTTGCCAAAAAAAGCTAATAAAAGCCTATCTGTGCATGAACACATAGGATAACATGCAGGGGAGTTTAGAGGCAGTTAAAAGAATCATCTGAGGCCCAAAACAGCAACTGTAAAAATGCCCAGTGTGCATGAGGTCTGACAGTTTAGTAAGGCAAGCCATAGATGGTGGAAATGTCTTTCCTGCAACCCATGGAAATTTCCCATGGAATCCCCCCTGCTGAACAATTGTCTGCGGGGACGGCTGGGGGAACCCATCTCCGACCGGGAGATGACAGTGATTATTGCTAGCAGCTATAGCAGCTGCTAGCAATAATCGCAAGTGAATCCAGCAGGCTAGTTGTACCCAAGTTGATCGATCAATCAACTTGGTACATTTGGCCTACCCACACACAGTTCGAATCTTGGCTGGTTCGAGTGGGACCGGCCGAGATTCTAACCTTTTATGGCCGTCCTAAGTTAAGTTAAATGAAATAAGTGACTTTGAAATGATCTAATTACAGCCTTTTTACTATGTTGCTGTAATTTAAATTGTGTTTTTCAAGAAAGTCATCAAAACTGATGTCATTTTTGCTATTAAAGTATAATGTTTACAGATTGGTATTTTGCTCTACTTCATAATTTCATTCCAGGGAGTTAAAGGCCAAGATAAGATATTTAGGATACTTGCATTGTTGAATCTGATCATACGTTTCCGGTGTTGACATCTGGTTATCATTGGTACTGTTTTTTTCACTGTTGATGATAACCAAACATTACTTACTCATTGCTAGCAGATAATAAAGGACAGTACTCCTCTTTGTCAAGCCCCTTCTCAATGATGAGGGGAGATTTTTTGCTACAAGATGAGATGCTGCCAATTAGTTCAATCCACAACATTGGAAATGACGCAAATGACTATCAAAATAGCATATGCAAGGCAAACTTTTCTAGAAAATGATCCCCACTCCCACTGTTTCCTTGTTTTTTCTACAAGTGCAATCTGTAAGTTAGTTTGTGTAGTAATTGACAGAACCAGCACAGAATAATTTCTAAAAAGGTATTTATAAAAAAAAGTTCCTTACTAAATAGCATTAAATTCATATTGCATCTATAGAACATCACTAAACACCGCAAAATGTTATAAGTTTATTGTTTATTTATAACATGAAAAAAAAACAGCATTTTTCCTGCACATGATTTGATGATGGAAGTCAGCAGTTTCTGTTTGTTTACTAAGTTCTGAAACAACTACTCTTGCAGAGTGCAACTGCACTTTGCAAAGTTCACAGTCTATTTGCCTCTAGTAAATCAACACTGTATTCAACTTAAGTGTAAGGTAAATGAAAGACAGGCTTTAGCTCAAATCAGTCACGTCCCTCTAACATGTTTTCACAATATGACATGTGTGGTCAAATAATCCTTTTGCCGCAAGACATGCTAACTTCTACAATTAAGCCCAATGTGAAACATGTCAGAGGGGCATAATGAAATAACAAATATCAATCTGAGCAATTATAACAATCACACCAGGGAGCAAGCTAGCACTTTGAAGTGCCAACACTCTACCTCAATGTGTACCAATAACTTTACTGTATATGTAGTGCGGCGCTACCCTCACTAAACTCAATTCACAAAAAAAGCTTTCAATAATCAAGTGATATAAAAATAACTGTGAAAAACTGTAAATGTTACTAACAATACAACACTGTGTGAAAACAAAGGCAAAATCAGAACAAATCCAATAAGTATGTTAATGTGTAAAACACACCTCAAAGTTCACATATGAAGTGTTAGATAACCAAAATACTGTGAACAATCCACAAACATATGTGCACATAAAAAATTAAGTCCCAATCTTGGTGTGTCCAGAAGGTGTGCGTACTCCTTTAAATTACACATTGTGATGTGCAGCCCGGTTACCAGTATCACTCCAACCTGCTCACCTTCATAATATGACCTCTACAAGAATGAGGTCTAGCACATTTGTATCCTCGCAGGAATGAATTTTGCTCAGCTATCTAGATCAAGAGCTGTTTTTAGGTCCTCCAGAAAGAGGATTCATAGTACTCATCACCACATATGCATCCATAACATATTCCTTTTCTGCTCTGATTGTGAGTGTTTTTAATCCTTATTGCTAAAAAAGCATTCAGAGAGCACTATGAGATTTTTTTTATTTTCTCTTTCATACGGATGCATATGTGGTGATGAGTATTATGCAGATGAATATTTGTCTTGGAAGACTTTGGGATGTGTTTTACACATTAACACACTTGTTGGATTTGTTATGATTTTGCCTTAGTTTTCACATAGTGTTGTTTTGTTAGTGATATTTACAGTTTTTTCATCGTTATTTGTATATCGCTTGATTATTGATAGCTTTTTCTGTGAATGTCAGAGGGGTGTGACCGATGGTCAGAGATTTGAGTCAATGTGCGGTGGTAATGCTATTTTATATCTTGGAGCAAGATGTGCCCTATCTTTAGCAGCACCTGAATACAAAGTATGGACCTGGGAGGCTTGGAGCAGTGCTGACCTGTTAAATAAAAGTTTCTTGGTGAATAAACAATGTAGTGACAGTGGGTGACAGCTGTGGCATAGCTCTGATTTGACAGTGTTTTGATACTGGTTGACAGCAGTGGCAGAGTGGAATTTTTGGGTAACTGAGCTATGCCTTGTATTGTGGTTGACAACACAGGCAGTTATTAAAATAAAGTTGGATTCGGGATAAGGGTTTACATTTTTGATTTGTTGAGTGGAAATGGCATCTAGTGCTGTAAGCAGGGGTGTACTCAGAAAAAAGTGTAGGCGGGCACCTATGATATATGTTATGTGTTGGTAATACTAATTTTTGCCTGGTAACATGTTATTGTTTTATGGTTGCCCCTTGTGTCCAAGGAATTAATGTGGTCAGTCATGCGGATCTTTGATGTTCACATGGTCTAGCTTCATAAGCTTATAAATACTGGAGAACGTCATTGGGAGGTGGGCTGTTGGACTGTGTGTGTACTGCGAACGAAGTGCAAGATATAGGAACTTTCCTTTGTGGGAGTTGCCTCCAGCAGTAACCCAGTCAGAGTCCTGGGACACAGACTTTGCCAATTTTGGATACTTTCATTAGAGACTTAATGCCGAAAAGGTACAATGCTGGAGTTTGGGGCAGGGGCACCAGGGGTGGCACAAGCATTTCAATGCACTTAGAAACCTGTGGATAGGCTGCTTAAGAGACTATGTTCTGTTGTGAACTATGTGAAAGAAATTCTTTAAGAAAAAGAGGTGTTCTACTAAAGAGCCGTTGCTTGGCCTGAAGTAATTTGGGGTTACAGAGTAGTATATGCAAGGCATATTCTAGAACATGTCTGTCTAATGGGGCAGACATATCAAGGTGAAAATGCAGTACAAGGGTCCCATGAGTTAACCCATGGAATTAAAGTAGCAGTGTCTACTAAAATTATAGAAGCCAGCCAGTATGCGGGGTGACTTGGTGAAGGTCCTCAGTAGTGAAGAAATTACAGTGCTTGGGTTTTGCCCTAGAGGTCAGTAACCTGGAATTGGGTGGTACCAGGTGTCCTAGGGCCTGAGAGTCACAGAAGGAAGAGAGAGATGGCTTGGGGAATTAAGAGCACAGTGCAGAGCTTCCTGAAACACACAAACAGATTAATGCCAACAAGAAGCAAGGGGTAAAATGTGTCTAATTATGTCACCTAAAGGGATTAAGGGGAATAATTGGTGGTGTCTAATGCAAGCTATGCAGCACCGGCTCAGAAATGCTACAGTGTGTGATAACGGGCTGAAGTCAAGGATGTTCTGAAAACAAGGGATATGTGAAGAAAGAGTTAAAATTAAATGTCCATAAGTGTTGACCATTGATGGAGAATGTCACCTTAACGCCACCTCATGTGTTTAATCAAATACCTCTGTTGGCCTCTAGGGGCATGATTGCATACTTCTCTTGTGTCCTCACCTGAACCTACTTACACACTGGTTAATAGCTAAGACGTGAGTTTCTGTATCTATTTGCAAATACAAGGTTGGAAGGGTTGCATTACATGTGGACACAGGTAGTAGAAGAAATGTGAGATTATTATTTGATTTCCAGACTCAGGGCTTTTTTTTAGAAAACACTAGTTTTTATTGTCACTTAAAGCACATCTAAACCCCAAAAAAATGTTCTTTAAAATTGCAGTTTAATGGCTTTTAAATGTGGTGGCTGCATTCATTTTTTCCGGCTAAGAACATTTTCTGCAAGTACAGACCTGTTGATACTGCCAGAAATCCAGTGTCCTTGTAACTTTCTGTATATTGAAATAAGATCTCAAACAATCTTATCAGCTTTCCAAGCTATCTTATGTGAGCTACAGAATCCCTCCTCCCTATCTAATGAAGATGAGGAGAGGCTGTCTGTAGTCCAAATCAGGAGAGCAGCCTAGGGTGACAGTTATGCCCCGTACACACGGTCGGATTTTCCGATGGAAAATGTCCGATCGGAGCGTGTTGTCGGAAATTCCGACCGTGTGTGGGCTCCATCGGACATTTTCCATCGGATTTTCCGACACACAAAGTTTGAGAGCAGGCTATAAAATTTTCTGACAACAAAATCCGATCGTGTCAATTCCGACCGTGTGTGGCCTGTTCCGACGCACAAAGTGCCATGCATGCTCAGAAGAAATTCCGACACGGAACAGCTCGGTCTGGTAAACTTAGCGTTCGCAATGGATACAGCACTTTCGTCACGGTGCAATGTAAAAAATGGTTTAATACAGCGCACTCTCTTCTTCTTTATAATGTGAGAAGAATGAAGTAGTTTTGCTGCTCATATTCACACAGACTTCTCACAAACGTATTTCTTTACTATTTATCGGGATTCCCTCAATATATTTTGATTTGTCACATCTGACAACATTATTTTGGTGTTTTTTTTGTTTTGTTTTTTGGTTTTAAGGCAGATTAGTTATTTTTGGTTTGTATTTTTTTCAAGGCTGATTTTTTTTTTTTTTTATTTGTACTCCAGAAAATTTTTGTGTGTGTTTTTTGTGTCAAGTTACCACAACACCATTGATATGTTGTTATATTTATTAATCTGTAGGAGATTGTTTGGTGTTGTTGTCCCTTGTTAATTTCACAATGTATTTTAGAAATGTACCTGAATCCTCACCAACAAACTGTCCTTTTTGAATGAAAACACACACAGGAGAGTATAATTTTACAACAAAAAACATTTATTAAGGGCTCACAACTAAACAAAGAGGGAGGCAACGCTGGAGAAACAGCAGAAATGGGTGAAGCCTTGGACCCCCAGGGCAGACATCAACTATTTTCAAGCAAAATTGGTGGCCTGAGGAGTCCTTATCTAAGGGAGTGCAGTCTGGTCCATCAGTCCCAGAGATCCGGAAAGCAGCAGATGACATCTGTGCCCCCAGGCTGTGGTCATACAAGAGACTGCAGCTTCTGTCAGACCAGACTGAACCCAGGGTCATCACTCTCTTGTCTTCCTTCCACGCTTCCTTCCATGCGGTGGCTCTGGTGGTGGAGTTGTGGCAGCAGGAGGAGGAGGAGGATTCTCCAACTCAATCACGTCGGTCTTGGGTGTTAGTTCCCCACTCACCCCCTTACTTAGGACTTTATAAAGCAGGTCCTCACATAGCTTGCGTTTACCCTACTGCATGCCCTGCAGTTTTGTGGCAGCCATGCAGGCAAAGGCCTCTTCAGGAGTGGGTAAGGCTCGGAGGGACGCAGAAGCCTCCTGAATGAGCCTGAGCGCTGAATCCTGCATGGGAGTCGACTTCCTTGCTCTTTTGTATGGAAGGCGGAGGGGAGGAACCTGCGTTTCAGTCAGGCTGCGACTGGTCCCAGGCTTCTCTTGGCTGACACTTAGCCCCACCTCCTCCTGGCTGCCACTAATCCCCGCCTCCTCCTGACTGCCACATTCCACAACCTCCTCCTGGCTGAGGTCTTCCTATGTATGAAAAAGGGACATAGTTTTAGTTTTTTATTCATCAATCACACACAATTTTCACCTCCTGACTGTTGCAAATTGAATGTAAACAAATTTAACAGACTATCATTCTGAGCCCAGGATTTTTCATTCTTGTCCCAATTTTGGATGCCCACTACTGTCTATTGATATGTAAAACACTTTTTTCAATCAGCAATTAGTGATCAATAATAACATCTAGTAAACATCATTTATTTATTGACCAGAAATCTGTAGAAGAATGCTATACCTGACTCCAGCTGGGCTCCTCCACTTCTTCCTGGCTGGAAGGCCCAGGTTGGACATCGGAAGCCTCAGCTGGGGTGGAAAGAAGAGTGGAAGGAAGAGTGGAGAGGGATTCCCTGACTTCAGTGTGGTCTGACAGAAATCGCAGTCTCTCATAGTACCACAGCATCGGGACATAAACGTCATCTGCTGCAGCTCCGGACCTCTGTGAATCTGTGACCTTCTTGCGCTCCCTAAGATAAGTGCTCCTCAGGCCACCAATTTTGGTTTTTAAATAGGGGATGGTTGCTGTGGGGACCACCAGCTTCACCAACTCCAGCAGTTTCTCCAGCGCTGCCTGCCTCTTTTGTTTATTATTGTATTGGGGGTGTCTGACCTGCCACAGACAGGGCAGCTCCCTGTACTTGTCTATGAACAGGGGGAGGAAGTTGTGGTCATTGAAGCCATCCATTTTCTCTGCAAGACACAACACAAGACAAACCCTAATGTCAGGCAAAACTCCCCTAATCTTGTTACAATATAGGCTTCCATTTCGAAGCAGTATAGGCCCAAGTTTAGATCTTACCTTCGTTATCACGATCAGCGCCTCCGATGCTCCTTCCTCCGCTCACAGATCGTACGTAATACGCACACGTGTCACGCTTTATACACACTGCGCATGCGTGTAACTCCGCCCGCCCCTGACGTTCTTTCTAGTCTATTCCCCGCCCCATTTCTTTCGGCGCAGTGGGGGAAGAGCACATGGCGGATACACAGCAAGTGTGTGCTAATTATAGCAACCAGGAGGAGGAGGAGGAAAGCCCGGAGCCGGAAACGTCCCGATCCAGAAGGAGATTTAAGGCTTCAAATATGTCCTTTGGGGAGATGTTGGCGATGGTGGACATCCTGAAGAAGGCTGACTATGATGGAAAGTATGGACCTTACCCCAACCCCAATGTCAGAAAGGCCAAGATAATTGCGAAAGTGGTCAAGAGTCTGCACTGGAATTTCGGGGTACGACGATCGAAAGATCAGCTCAGGAAACGATGGTCGGACCTGAAATTACGAGAACATGAGCAGTACAGAAAGATCCGGAGAGTGCTGCAAAAAAGTAAGTAGTTGTCCTGTGTTCCTATTCTTTATGTTTATTACGTTCGTGCTGCTCCATGTGCTTTTCTTACAAGCGTACATTTTTAAATGGCAACTTTCATGTTCATGGGCACATTATTCGTTCGTATCAAACATTTTTCTTTCGGCCTATAAAACACCATTGTTTAGGCCATATGCATTTGGCCACAATTTTTACGCCCTACTTGTATGAAACTAATTTGGTTGTGTAGATGGCTTTGTTACTAGAATGAAATGCAAACTAGATTCTGTGTAAGGAGAGGACACTCAGCAGCTGTTTTCACATCTGGACACTGGAGCACTAGTGTGGGACACCAGAACACCATTTTTATTAGGGGGCCACACAGGTGCTCCAGGGTATACTATAGGGGGGTCTCCATCTGTGAAGCTTGTACAAAACAGGTAAAGTATTGAAGCTTGACAAAGGACACTGAAAATGCTCCATTTTGGAACTCGGCCAAAATAGACAATTGTACCCCACTTCCAAGCAATGTTTCCTATTTATAGTTCTGCCATCAAATATCTGTGTGCTAAGTATACCATTTTTGTTTTACATAGGGGAGAAAAGACTCAGAGGACACCCCTCATCCGAGGAGACCACAGACCCCCCACCTCTGGAAGAAGGAGAAATCCCCCCAACACAAGAAGAGCAGGAAGAAGATGTGGTGTAAATTGTCAGCACAACAGGTGAGTGTCTGCGACCACAGGCTCAGGTAAGAGATGGATGGTGGCATAAATTTGATACCTGGTTTTTTTTTTTGGTTTCTCTCTTTTTAGGCGATCGTGATGTTGTGGATCCAGATCCTTTCACATCAGAAAGTGCCCAGATCCTGATCGGGGAGATCATGGGGTGTAATTTACAACTGGAAAACCTCAAGAAAAACATCAATAATGTTATTCAAAAAAATAAAAACATCATTGATGTTTTGGGGCGAGTTTAAAACCCCTCCAAATCCCTTTGTTTTTTTGTGTGCTACAATGTTCTAAATGTTTTAGCAATTTTTCAAAAAGCCAAATTTGGAGGATGCACACAGTTTGCCAACATGTGCTATCTGCCATCACGGGAGATCAATGGACGCGTTTTGGGGGTGCAACCCCTTCCTCAATAATAAAGTAGCTGTGAGGAAGGGGTTGCTCCCCCAAAACACGTCCCTTGATCCCCCGTGATGGCAGGTTGCACATGTTGACATTCGTAAATTGGTGTGCATCTTCCAAATTTGGCTTTTCCTGGGGTGACTTCACCCCATCTGAACGCCATATCAACCACAGTTTGTAAATACTCATGTCTGATATTGCCTTCAAATTCTACCAAATGTGAACTTTGTAAGTTCAAGATTTGTGTCTTTCTTTTTGTTTTTACACATGCCTGTTTTAGCTTAAATGGACATTTCTATTTTTTATAATGCCACCCCAAAAATTGTTATACAACAAACATGTTGGTTTGTTTTAAAAACCTTTTCTAAATGCACATGTGATTGTGCAGGTATTAAAAAGATTGTTCATCAAGAATGTGTGGATTATTGTCTCAATGCTACAACACTTTTGTGGTGATGTAATTGCTGCTTTCTGTGAAAATGGGGGTTATTTCGTAAGGGCAAATCCTCTTTGCACTACAGGTGCAGCTTCAGTGCAGGTTAAAGTGCACTTGTAGTGCAAAGTGTCTTTGCCTTTAGTAAATAACACACAAAAGTGCTTTGTATAAGGTTACACAATCACGCCATTTTCTGGACTCACCACATTTCTGTCAGAGTCATCTAAAACAAACACAAGCAGTAAATGTCAACAAAGATTTTATTTTTTTTTGTTTTTTATTTGATAAAAGCTTCACAAATTTTCTGGCATATTGATGGCCCCCCTACCCGCAAAGAACTCAAGGTATCTTAACCGGACATCACGGGCACTCAGGGAGGGCAAGCCAGGACGGCCACTTTCAAGCGCTGTCAGTGTTGTTTCATGTATCATTCCGGCCTCAGGCCCAACTGGGCCAGCATAGTTGGCCAAATGTTGGCGTGAAAAATTATGGAGAACACAGCACGCCAGGATTATATGATTAAGTTTATACTCCGCCATATGGATGGGTGTCAGAAATAGGCGGAACCGGCTGGCCAGGATTCCAAATGTGTTCTCCAGCACTCTTCTGGCTCTGGCCAGCCGGTAATTAAAAACCCTCTGTTCCGGGGTGAGGGTCCTCATCGGGAATGGCTGCATTAGATGGTCCCCCAGCGCAAATGCTTCATCCGCTACGAAGACGAATGGGAGTCCTTCCGCATTGTCTTCCGGAGGTGGCAAGTCCAAGCTGCCATTCTGGAGACACCTGTAAAACTCCGTCTGGGTGATGACTCCACCATCGGACATCCGGCCATTCTTCCCCACGTCCACATACAAGAAGTCATAATTAGCCGACACCACCGCCAACATCACAATACTATTGAACCCCTTGTAATTATAATAGTACGACCCCGAGTTGGGTGGTAGGACGATGTGGACGTGTTTCCCATCAATTGCCCCTCCGCAGTTAGGAAAGTCCCACCGCTGGGCAAAGTGGGAGGCCACAGTCTGCCATTCCTGTGGCGTAGAAGGAAACTGTTGAGGAAAACATAAAAAAATTAGTATTTTTGCACATAAACATGGAAAGCAGATTAGAGACACAAACATTCTTGGCCAACATCCAGATAACATTTATTAAGGGGAACTTTATACAACACCAAAGTATAAGGTACACCTATCATATTCCCCCCCCCTCTCATTGGCCATTTCTAACATTATAGGGGGGGAATCTTGGACAGGTAACCCTCTTCACTTAATTGAGAGATGAATGGCTAAATACAGGGTATTACTTAGAACAGCCCCTCCTTAGTTACACTATTGGCAGACCACTGGACAGGTAAGAAGTGTCATAATACAAAGATATAAATACACATTGTACACATTTTAGCACATTTGGACATTCTGCTATTACCTAGCAAGATAATAATAGGATAGAAAAACTTGAAACAGTATCATCTGAAAGTATACAAGCAGTCCTACTACATGCTTTGGGGAATTCATCCATAAATCTGAGCACAAAAGAGATGGGTATAGTGTGTATGGGTTTGGCAAAGTCAGCAGATAGATGATTGAGGATAGATAGAGAATTGGTATCAGCTGACTTAGCAGTTGGGGGGAGGAAGGGTTAATAAAAATGATTTGGGGACACTACAAAAAAAAAGCCTCTGGCACTCTGCCTGAATTTAAAGCACAAATCACATTTCTAAACATTTTAGGGGGTGTTTGGGGTAAAGCACTACTATGGATCTGATAAAATACATTGCTAAGCGACTACATGAGGTGAATATAGGGGCAGGAGAGCATGCTGGGGAGGTTAGTGAAGGCAAATATGTATGAAGGACATAAAAATCCAGCATGCATGAGGACAAAGGGGACATTCACAGCATATGCCAATCATGGTAATTAGGGAATGAGGAAAGAAATACAATATATTAGCAAACATTCAATACAATAAAATGTGATATTAAAGGATAAAAATCTTACCTTCATATACTCCTTCTGCAGGACCTGGATGATGGCAGAACGGGTCTCTGGGATAATGATCCCCAGAGCCTGGGGGGAGAAGTCTGTCGAGAACTTGAGGTCCTGCAGGCTTCTCCCTGTCGCCAAGTACCGCAGGGTAGCGACAAGCCTCTGCTCCGGAGTGGTGGCTTGCCTCATGCAGGTATCCTGCCTGCTGATATAGGGGGTCAGCGAAGCCAACAAACGGTGAAATACGGGGTCCGTCATCCTGAGAAAGTTCCTGAAATCATCAGGATTATTCTCACGGATCTCACGGAGCAAAGGCATATGAGAGAACTGGTCACGCTGAAGCAACCAATTCTTGGTCCATGAACTCCTCCCCACCCTGTTCATGGACTGGACTTGTGTCAAGGTCAGGACCCCAACACCAAGCCCCTGCACAGCACGAACTCTACGAGGAGTACGTATACGCAACATGGCTAGAAAACAGTCGGCTGCTCAGAACGAAGTAACAGAACGCACTGAAGAACAGCAAGGCCTGTGAAGAGCGACCTGAAAAACAGCAACGAGCGGGCAAGATCGCACAGAAAACTCCGATACGAACTTACTGCATGCACTGAAGAGCAGATACAAACCCACAAGCACAAACTGAACCGCAGAAAACGATCTGAAAGCCACAAGTCTGAAAAAGCGCAAAACGTCTCTCACCAAACTTTTACTAACACGAGATTAGCAAAAGGAGCTCAAAGGGTGCCACGCTTGGTTCTGAACTGGCCTTTTCTAGTCTCGTCGTACGTGGTGTACGTGACCGCGTGGTTGGCGATCGGAAATTCCGACAACTTTGTGCGACCATGTGTACGCAAAACAAGTTTGAGCCAACATCCGTCGGAAAAAATCCTAGGATTTTGTTGTCGGAATGTCCGATCAATGTCCGATCGTGTGTACGGGGCATAATTCTCCTCCAAATGTGCAGCAAAGTAATGTAGATTTACTAAAGGCAAATAGACTGTTTTCTTTGCAAGATAACTTGCAATTTGCAGGTGAATTTGCCCCAGAGCTTAATAAATTAGGTGACACGCTGCTTACTTCCATCATCCAATCATGTACAAGCAAAAATGCAGTTTTTTATTTGTCTTGCACTTGATTGGAATACTTTACAACATTCACTAAGCTCTGGGGCAAATCACCCTGCAAAGTGCAACTTCCCTTGAAAAGTGAAGAGCCTTTAGTAAATCAACCCCAGTGGGTGTTGTCACACTAGGGGAAGAGGAGGTTTATTTATTCAAGGCAAATAGACTGTTCACTTTGCAAGGGAGAGGAAATTGGTGGGAAGTGCTAATAGTGCGCAATAAAACTAAAAAATAGGCTTAATAAAAAAAAATTATATATATATATATATATATATATATATATATATATATATATATATATATATATTTTAATGAAAAAAGAAACACACCAGCCTACCTAGTTAGATTGAAGCCAAAAACGATTGGTCTGTTGAGTAAACCCAGGAACAATTCCTATAAGTATACTGTGGTATTATCAACCGTTGTGTACAATACCTATATGTGTGGTGTAGTGATAACGATAATGTGCAGACAAACACAATCAAATAACATGATGGTCATGAGAATAGGAGACCTAATTGAGACCACAAAAAAACTATATCATATGAGAAATACAATTGGCATAAATCCAAGTGAGAAGTCCATATAGGTGAAAAAAAGTCCATAAAGGTGATGACTCTTGTGACCAAGTCTTGTAGTTATATAATACAGTGAGAATAACAGTGGAACACCTTCACCGCCTGTAGATGTCACCCAAAGTGCTCAAGGGATGAGTGTCAGCTTACCAGAAGTAGTTGACCTGATTAATGAGAAAAAAAGGTCAAACGAGCTTTAGCAAGATATTGCTTGCTGCAATGGAGAGGTCTGTAGACTGGACTCGTTCCCTCACACCATGAGGAGCTCACGATTGGGATATGAAACAAAATGTAGAAGGAACCAAATAGTGTAATCCCATTTTTAAAAAATATTAAAAACAAACATAGCCAAATGGCTGCTTACATTGGTGGTGCCATCGCCCGGCACTGAGGCTGGATAGCGTAGCAAGGTGGATGGATGAATGTCCTGCAGTGAAGCGCTGGAAGCCGACATGCGTCCCACCTACGACGGCGAGCAACCAGAAGGACCGGATGTAATCGCATGACCAAGTACTGCCTCAACATACGTTTCCTTAAACATGTCTTCAGGAAGCGTACTTGGTCACTAAGGGGGTGAGACTTATATATTACTCGTTTGTTAACATACGGGGAGGGGATTTAAGTGTTTAACAGCCTCAGCGCCGGTCAAGGGCAAAACGTGCAGACTGACACTTTGTCAAATCCTGCCGCAATATCACAGTATCATAAAGAATAGTATTAACAAAAAACATTAATTAAGGCCTGAATGTTTCTACAGTTTCAATTGCATTTACCCACACTGAGGAGGTAAATAGATAAGCCAATCTGATAATGATGACACTTATTAAAAACCAAGAGTATGAACAACAAAATATGAACAGAAAAAAACATTAAAAATCCTGTGCATAAATAAGAAGATAAAGGAATTATTTATTACAAAAAATAAGGAAAAATAAATTGCTAAAAAATTGCAAATTAATTGGTTAATCTTTAAAACAATAAAAAACGATCCCCATAAATGGGAGATGTGCAGAAAAATCATTAGTATAGAATCTAAAGGGTAAGCTGGATTTTATTAGTCATTGGTTAAAAAACAGTTGAGATCCAACTCGATATTTAAACCCTGGGGCTGCATCGTATGTAAACGATACAGCCACTGGGTTTCGTTCTGAGAGACAGCCTTCTTTAGATCAGTACCCCTCCAATGTTGAGTAATTTTGTCTATCCCATAGAAGGTTAATAGACGAGGATCTCTGTTATGGAACATAAGAAAATGTCGTGATACACTATGATTCAGAAAACCTTTAGAAATATTAGCAACATGTTCATTGATACAGACCCTTAATTTCCATGTAGTGCGGCCCAGATATTGAAGGGAGCACGGGCACTCTAATACATATGTGACATGGTTGGAATTACATGTTATTAGGGGTTTGATGGTGAATTCCTGTTGTGTAACTTTAGATTGGAATTTAGTGATTTTCTTTCCTGCTCATTGAGTGGTGCGGCACGCTTTGCACCTTGTGCAGTAATGAAAACCAGATCCATCGAGAAAAGTGGAGGGTTTTTTGGAAGGGTCTGGGACGATTGGAGCTATCATGTTTCTTAATCCTGGTGCTCTCCTATAAATGAAATTTGGTCTCAGGGGAAGAGTAGTATGCAAATCTTTGTCTTTTACAAGTATGGGCCAATATTTTTTAAATATTATTTCTACATTCCTATACTGTCTATGGAACCCCGAAACAAATGCAAGGTCACCTTGGAAAGGAGGTTTGTCCTTACGAATTAGTAATGATTCCCTATCCATAGACAAAACTTGATTTTTTGTTTTTGTGAGATCTTTTAGGGAATATCCCCTCTCACAAAATCTCTGAGTAAGTACTTGTAAGTGATTGTATATGAAAGTCAGTCAAATTGTCACAATTCCTCCTGATAGTTTGATATATAGTGCCCAAAATTCACAAAGACCAACCCCCAGGCTGGCCCATAGTAAGTGGGATTGTGTCCCTTTACTCCTGGCTGTGGGAATATCTTGATATTTATTTGCAGCCTTTGGTTGCTCAAGGCAGATCCTATTTGAAAGATAGTCGGGCCCTTATCCAATCTCTTAAAAATATTGAAGTATCAGCTAACACTTTTATGGTGACTGTTGACATTGAGTCACTCTACACTAGCATCAAACAACATGATGCTATTGTGGCAGTCAGATTAGCTCTCACAGAGGAGTCTAAATTTATGGGGAGCGTTTTTTATTGTTTTAAAGATTAACCAATTAATTTGCAATTTTTTAGCAATTTATCTTTCCTTATTTTTTGTAATAAATAATTCCTTTATCGTTAAACACTTAAATCCCCTCCCCGTATGTTAGCAAACGAGTAATATATAAGTCTCATCCCCTTAGTGACCAAGTACGCTTCCTGAAGACGTGTTTAAGGAAACGTATGTTGAGGCGGTACTTGGTCACGCAATTACATCCGGTCCTTCTGGTTGCTCGCTGTCGTAGGTGGAATGCACGTCGGCTTCCAGCGCTTCACTGCGGGACATTCATCCATCCACCTTGTTACGCTATCTAGCCTCAGTGGCGGGCGATGGCACCACCAATGTAAGCAGCCATTTGGCTATGTTTGTTTTTAATATTTTTAATAAATGGGATTACACTATTTGGTTCCTACATTTTGTTTCATATCCCAATCGTGAGCTCCTCATGGTGTGAGGGAACGAGTCCAGTCTACAGTCCTCTCCATTGCAGCAAGCAATATCTTGCTAAAGCTCGTTTGACCTTTTTTTCTCATTAATGAGGTCAACTACTTCTGGTAAGCTGACACTCATCCCTTGAGCACTTTGGGTGACATCTACAGGCGGTGAAGGTGTTCCACTGTTATTCTCACTGTATTATATAACTATAAAGACTTGTTCACAAGAGTCATCACCTTTATGGACGTTTTTTTCACCTATATGGACTTTTTTCTCACTTGGATATATGCCAATTGTGTATCTGATATGATATAGTTTTTTGTGGTCTCAATTAGGTCTCCTATTCTCATGACCATCATGTTATTTGATTGTGTTTGTCTGAACATTATCGTTGTTATCACTACAGCACACATATAGGTATTGTACAAAAAGGTTGATAATACCACAGTACACTTATAGGAATTGTTCATGGGTTTACTCACTAGACCAATGGTCTTTGGCTTCAATCTAACTAGGTAGGCTGGTGTGTTTCTTTTTTCAATAATTTATATATATATATATATATATATATATATATATATATATATATATATATTATTATACAGTATTTATATAGCGCCAACAGTTTACGTAGCGCTTTACAACTTGAGGGTAGACAGTACAAATACAATACACTTTGATACAGCAGGAATTAGAGGGCCCTGCTCCTTAGAGCTTACAATCTAAGAGGGAAGGTCAAGAGATACAAGAGGTAATAACTGTGGGTGATGTGCTGATTGAGAAGATAAATGTACAGTTGTTAGGTGGGGGCCAGATAGGCTTCTCTGAAGAGATGAGTTTTCAGGGATCGTCTGAAAGTGGATAAAGTAGGAGAAAATCGGACGGATTGGGGTAGAGCATTCCAGAGGATGGGGGAGGCTCTGGAGAAGTCCTGAAGGCGAGCATGGGATGAGGTGACAAGGGAGTTTGAGAGCAGGAGGTCTTGGGAGGAGTGAAGAGAACGATTAGGTTGGTATTTTGTGACTAGGTTAGAGATGTAACTGGGGGCCAGGTTGTGGATGGCTTTGTAAGTTATAGTTAGTATCTTGAATTTAATTCGGTGATTGAGTGGCGGCCAATGGAGGGATTGGCAGAGGGGTGTAGCAGACGCTGAGCGGTTTGTGTGGTGGATGAGCCTGGCAGCAGCGTTCATGACGGACTGAAGTGGTGATAGCCTATTTAGAGGTAAACCAATGAGGAGGGAGTTGCAGTATATATATATTTTATTTTATTAAGCCTATTTTTTAGTTGTATTGCTCACTATTAGCGCTTCCCACCAATTTCTTTTCCAATTTGCACTAGTGATTATATCATTTAGTTTTTGGGATTAGCAGCTCATTCATATTTTTTTAATTTATGGCGCGGGATTTATTACTGTCATTTTCTCACTTTGCAAGGGAAATTTTCTAGGGAATTTTCCCCAGAGTTTAGTGAATGAGGTCAAGCTCTCCTGACTTTCATCATCCAATCATATGGGAGCAAAACTGCAGTGTTTTATTTTTCCATGCACATCATTATGTGTTCTTTGCAAAGTGAAATGTCACTACATTTACTAAGCTCTGAGGAAAAATCCCTTGCAAAGTGCATCTTCCCTTGTAAAGTGAACAGTCTATTTGTCTTTAGTAAAATCAGCCTTGAAGCATGTTACAGGCAGGATTAGCAAGTGAAATAAAAAAGAAAAAAATGCCTTAAAAAGAAAACTGATATGGCCATCGCTTCAAAGGACTAGTAAGTTGCATTTTATTACATTTTTGTTCTTGGGTTTAAATTTGCGTTAAGAAGTAATGATTTACAATATCCCATTATGGGAGATGCAATTGTGGAAACTGAAACATGAACTAAAAAAGCCCCTACACTCTAAAAATGGTTTACTGGATTTGCTTAAAGAAATGAAGGAAGCATTTTGCATTCAGCTTTTTAATAAATTACAGCATAAAACATACATGACCAAAACCTACATTTCTGTACTTCAGTACTTGACACCAACATTTTTTGCAAGCTTTCCCAACTTAACATTCTGTGGTTTCCCAAGTAAAGATATTTAGTTAGGAAAACTTAAATTAAGAAATCATATGAATTTAGAATTTTAGCCAATGACAGCTGATCACGTGATGTAAACAAAAGCTCGGTAATCTTTTTTTTTTTTTCTCCTCACGCTGAAAAAAAGCCGATCACCGGCTTATGTGCAAGGGACATCTGCCTCATCCGTGCCCACAATTACCACCTGCCAGTGCCACCTGCCAGTACCCACAGTGCCCACCAGTGCAACCTATCAATGCCCATGAGTGCCACATCTCAATGCCCACAAGTGCCACCTATCAATGCCCACCAGTGGTGCCAATCAGTGCCTCATCAGTGCCACCTAGCATTGCTGCCTATCTGTGTAACCTACCAGTGCCGATCAGTGCCCATTATTACCACCCATCAGTGAACTTCTTTAAGTTAATTAAGGATTCCAGGTCTTATTTTGGCTTCCATTTTTCATGGAAATATTTAGCGTTGCTTTTCAAACTTCATTGCCTTTTCTTATTAACCACTTGACCTCTGGAAATGCCCTTCATGACAAGGGCATTTTTTTCTATTCAGCATTGTGGGGGCGATTTACTAAAATTGGAGCGCTCAGAATCTGGTGCAGCTGTGTATGGTAGTCAATCAGCTTCTAACTTCAGCTTGTTCAATTAAGCTTTGGCATAAAACCTGGAGGCTGATTGGTTTCTATGCAGAGCTGTACTAGATTTTTCACTCTCCAGTTTAAGTACATAACCCCCTGTGCTACTTTAACTGGCAATTGCCAGTGACAACATTGTACTCAAATTAAATTAATATCAATTTATTTTTTTTCATACAAATACAGCTTTCTTTTGGTGGCATTTTATTACCACTTTTTTTTCCCTATATAAACAAACAAATACAGAAAATTTTAACCCCCCCCCCACACACACACACATAATCTTTCTTCATAAATTTAGGCCTGCTACACGTTTTGGCAATAATCATCCACAACAGTGTGTGTGTGTGTATATATGTGTATATATATGTGTGTGTGTGTGTGTGTGTGTGTCTATGTATATATATATAATATATTTTTAGTCTTTATAAAAGTTATAGCGTCTACAAACTATAGTATATAGATTTAAAAATTGATCAATTTTGAGGCCCTAAAATGTCAGGAGAGTAAAAATCCCCCTAAATGACCCCTTTTTTGTAAAGTACACAAAGTATTCGGTATGGCGAGTTTTTGTTGTAATTTTTTTGTCACAACTTTTTGGAAAATGAAGAAATTTAAATAATATTTGTTTTTTTCATTTCTCATTGATCAGTGATGCTGATTGGTGGCAGTATGTAAAGAAAAAAAAATATTCGATTTTTTTTTTTACTTTTTTTTTCTTTTTTCTTTTTTAACATTTTTTTTAACATACTCTTATCAGAGTAGTTCAATGTCACCATAGTGACACTGTACTACTCTGGGGGGGGTGATTGGGGATTTATTTATTTTTTCAACTGTGATCGCTTGTTACAGTGATGATCACTGGTGCTTAGTGGGGAGAGATAGGGGGTCCTGGTGCTTAGTAGGGAAGATGGGGGGCTCCTGGTGCTTAGTGGGGAGAAATAGGGGCACCTGGTGCTTAGTGAGGGGAGGAGGGGGGTCCTGGTGCTTAGTGAGGGGAGGTAGGGGATCCTGGTGCTTAAAGGGGGCAGTTTGGGGCCACTGCCAGTCAGTGGGGGAGGGGGGCACTGTTGATCCTGGGCTACCCAGCATCCATCCAGGCATGCAGGCACTTCTAGAAGCTCCTCAGTTTTCCTTTATTACTACTTGGACAAAACTCTTCCTCACCTCAATCATTGTAGTTTGCCCAGGAGCTCCATTGAAAGCCACTCCATCCAGTGCCTGCACCAAGTCAGGAAGACTGCGGGACAAACTTTTAATGAAAATGATGGACAGACCTGTGCTCCCATTGGCTGAGGAGGCAGCAGGAGGCGGCATAGGTGGCTCTGCCTACTGCTGCCTCCTCAGCCAATGGGTATCTCAAGTTCCCTCATTAGCCCCTCCCGACTGAGTCCTGACATCACTCGGGAGTACCAGCCTGCTAGTATACTGTGGGCGGGCTAGGAGGATGGGACGATCCTTTATTAAAGGGGATAGCAGCAACCCTTATGTACAGTCTCACTTCCGGGCCCCTCTGCTGCCCAGTATGGGAGGGCTACCTGTACCCCCCTTATCAGCGGCCCTGATTGTTTACCCCGTGTCATGCAATCGTATAGTGATCACATGGTGTTCACTGTGAGCGGCCTGATACTGAGCACCTTAATAGCACCCGCGCGCAGCAGATTGCACCCACTGGGGGCACGCCAGTGTGCATGTGCACTCCAACTTACCAGTACATTGCAGTGCCTGTAGCAGTAAATGTACTGTGGGCGGGCAGCAAGTTGGTAAAAATTGTACCATAAAGAAAATAATGTCCTTTTTTAAAACTGCCTTAGCAACAAGCCAAAACAAAACAGATTGTGATCTTCTACAAATTCCTTCCACTTTCTCTTTCGAAATAATGTTATATGTAACACTGTCCCTAAAAATGCAGGAAACATACAGTACATTTACCAACACCTCCATGAATAATGGAGCTATAGATTCAACTGTATAGGAGTATGATGGTGAAAAAAATCTGGTGCACATTTTTAGTAGTCTTTTTGTTAAACACTTTCTCAAAAACTTTTAAAATGAAAAAAAAAAATAGTATGTACTTGAATAACATATCCAAATAAAAATACCCTAATTGTTGAAAAGTAAAAGTTTAAGTAATTAATTGTCATTTCAAATTATGGTTTAGTACAACATATAGGTCATTTTGCAGATAACATCTCAGTGACTATTTAGCACTTTACTGTCAGTTTCATGCTGTGTTACTATTTTACTGTAGATCTCTGAAATCCTTTTAAGTGACTTGGTCCTGGTGGATAACACCATATGGTTTTCAGTGTTTTCTGACCAATTGGTAATTTGTTCAAACACAGTAGGGAAACCATAGATAAAAGATATAAGTTCATACAAAACATTCTTTTTGAGTCGATAGTTCATCCAATAAAGGTACTGTAATTGGATTCGTGGACAAAAATTTTAAAACCACTTTCAGCATGTAGATGTATGTTTTTTCCAATGTTAATTGAACAATTGCACATAAAATGTTTTTCATTTTCTGTAAATTGAAAGATCTCTTTCATTATATGCCTCTTATATCTTATCAGTTGTAAGTAAACTTTTGCAAATGTTGTTATATGTATGCTGTGGTCCATTGTGAGATGGATACGCTGAAGATCAATTGTAATTTTTTTCAGTGAATCAGACCTTAAAACCCAACTCCAAGAAATGGAGGGATTTTCACTCACTTGTTTTGGTTCAGGGACAGGAAGTGAAGAGAAATCCCCTCAATGGAACACATATGGGCAAAAAAACTGACAGAAGTTATAACACTCCCTTAGGCCGGGTTCACATTGGTACAACATATGGTCCGACTTTGGGAGCACATGTCGCATGACGTGTGTAAGGCCGGGTTCACACTGGTACGACAAACGCTCCGACATTGGGAGCTTGTGTCGCATGACGTGTGAAAAGCAATGTTTCAATATGAGAGCCATCTGAACTGGTCGGACACAAGTCGGTCCAACTTTGAAAATGCTCCCTGCACTAATTTGGTCTGACTTTGATCCTACTTCAGCCCATTGAATATCACTGAAGTCGGATCAAAGTCGGATCGCCGTCTTAACTGATCCGACTTTGGCATGCGACTTGTGCTCTGATGATCTTGAATGGGAACACAACGTAAAATTAAAAAAAAAAAAATGGCATGGGTTCCCCTCCAAGAGCATACCAGGCCCTTCGGTCTGGTATGGATTTTAAGGGGAACCCCCATGCCAAAAAAAACAGCATGGAGTCCTCCCAAAATCCATACCAGACCCTTATCTGAGCATGCAGTCCGGGGAGCGCCCCCCTCCTGAACCGTACCAGGCTGCATGCCCTCAACATGGGGGGTGGGTGCTTTGGGGCAGGGGGGCCCTGCGCCCCCCACCCCAAAGCACCTTGCCCCCATGTTGATGGGGACAAGGGCCTCCTCCTGACAAGGGTTTGCGGGTGGGGGGCTTATCGGAATCTGGAAGCCCCCTTTAACAAGGGGACCCCCAGATTCCAGCCCCCCACCTTACGTGAATGAGTATGGGGTACATTGTACCCCTACCCATTCACTTAAAAAAAGTGTCAAAAATAAAACACAGTACACAGGTTTTTAAAGTAATTTATTGAGGCAGCTCCAGCATCTCTTCCCACCTCTTCTCCCCTCTCCAGCTGTTCTGCCTCCTCCTTCAGTTCTTCTCCCCTCTCTGGGTCTTTTAGCCCTCTCCGGTTCGTCTCCCTCTGTCCGTTGTCTTCTGCCTCTGCTGGGTCTCCTTCTCTATCTTCTCGTTCTTTTGCCGGGTTTTCTCTGCTGTCTTCTCCCTCTGTTCTTCTTCTGATGTTGACTCGGTGCTCTCTCCCGCTCTAATGCTGGGTGCACGGTGTGCCACTACTTTTATTGGCATGGGGTGGGGTCACCTGATGTCATAAGGGGTGGGGCCTCCGAGTGGAGGAGGCAGAAGAGCTGGAGAGGGGAGAAGAAATCGGAAACGACACCGGAGCTGCCTTAATAAATTACTTTAAAAACCTGTGTACTGTATTTTATTTTTGACACTTTTTTTAGGTGAATGGGTAGGGGCACAATTTATTCATTCACATGAGGGGGGGGCCCACAATCTGCGAACCCCTTGTTAAAGGGGGCTTCCAGATTCTGATAAGCCCCCCTCGCAGACCCCGACAACCAACGGCCAGGGTTGTCGGGAATAGGCCCTTGTCCTCATTAACATGGGGACAAAGGGGGGGCGTGGCTTGGATGGCTTCCCGGGCGGACGTGTTTCACTGAGGCTCCCGCTCCGACCTGCCTGCATAGAGCTGGAACCTGCACCTCTCCGCAGCAAACCATGGGCAAACCACGCAAAAACAAAGAAACGGACCCCAGAGGACACACAACCCGTTCTTCCTCGGTCCCCCCGCCACTCATTACCGAGTATTTTGGGCAGGGAGCTACGGCCGGACACCACGAGGCCAAGATGGCGCCGACGCCACACACAGCGATCTCACCCTCTCCTCCTCCACAAGCCTCCGCGGACCGTAGGAGTAACAGGTACGGATCCGAGGGTGATCTGCCCACCACCCATTCTCCGATCCCCCCTGCTGACCTCTCAATCGGCTCCCCCTCCGGAGGCCATGTCCTGGGCAGCCTATCACAAACTTTTCCCCCATGCCTCATAGGGCCTGCATCATCTGCATCCACCGGCCAGCCATCCCCCTCATGGGACTCCTATGCCCCAGAATGGGACCCTCGCTCCATGCCGCAGCGTTCCCAGCTACACAGGGATAGAGCCCCCTCTCTCTCCCCTCTTCAGAGAGATACAGTCCAGGCCCCAGCACTTTCACAGGCCTCAAGGCCACCAGGATCCCAAGGGGCTTATTCACAGCCCGGGAGCACGCACGGCCCGTTGCCAACTAAGCATGCCAGCACTACCCCCTCTTCACTACCACTACAGAGGGGAACCTCCATACCAGCTACCTACTCAGCTGTAGTGCAGGGCTCACATGCCCACATTCCATCAGACTCTGACCTTGACCCTGACCCTGAAGCATGCACATCTTGGCGAGATTACGTCCGTTGCATGCCCACAAAACAGGACTTTCGCATGCTGATTCAAGAAGTACGGGACGCTTGCAGGACTGAGATTAATATGCTTCGCACTGACCTTCACCAATTGTCCACAAAAGTCGCATCCTTAGAGGAGTAAACAAATGACACTAAGCTCGAAATCTCACAAATACATGACCGTTTAACTTCACAAGCCACTACCCTCAGAGATTTCCAACGTCACCTCGAAGACCTTGACAATAGAGGTAGGCGTAATAATATTAGGGTCAGAGGCCTACCGGAGGCGACACAAGAAGAAGACCTGAATGCGACTCTGCAGGCCATTTTCAATAACATTCTAGGTCGTCCGGAACACCAACGAGTTAAGTTGGACCGCGCGCATCGAGCTTTGCGCCCCGTGGACCAGGATCTCGCCCACGGGACGTGATCTGCAGGGTACATAACTACACCCTCAAAGAGGACATTATGAGAAAGGCGCGAAACATGCATACCATTGATTTTGACGGAGCCTCCCTACAACTTTTTCCAGACCTCTCATGGATCACCCTCCAACAAAGAAGATCTTTACAACCACTCCTCACCTTGTTAAGAGAGCATGACTTTCGCTACCATTGGGGTTTTCCCTTTAGCCTCACGGCAAAAAAAGATGGAAGGTCCACAACCCTCCGCTATCCGGAAGATCTCCATTTTTTTTGCAGAGAACTGGATATTCCGGTACCACCTACCCCTGGATGGGAACCGCTCCCAGTACCCCCACCTCGCCCAGACCCTTGGATCCAAGTCACAGGCCGGAAACGCACAAGACCGCGATCTGCGGGCCCTTCCCCACCATCCCATCAGAGATGAACTGCTGCTCATTCAAAGTCCTTACTCCAGATTGTCTCCAGGTTTACTTGGTTAATCTTTTTCTACTTTTATACTTAGAAGCCCGAAACCCTACTCTGCTCATCCTACCCATTTGTAGGGTGGACATATTCAGCAAACAAACCCTTTATTAAGTTAGCAACATATGTTTGATTATGACTGTAAAGTTTTGATAGGATGTACTTAATGAACCGAGCTAGACCACCTCCCCTCCTCCCCTTCCCACGCCCCCTCATCTCTCACACAAACCCTCTCTCCCTTTCCCCTTCCCCCACCTCCCCTCTCCCGCCCTCTTCCTCCCCCCCCCCTTCCTTCCCCCCTTTCTACCCCCCCATCCCCCCCCTCTTATCCACTTACCTATCCCCACTTACCCACTCTTTTTCTTTCCCCCTCTCCCTCACTTTGTGGGTTAGGGGAGGGGCGGGGCCGGTTGAGAGGGATATCCCCTCCTTCCCTTAACCCTTTTTCTTCGCTGCCCCCATGTTGGGGATTAAACTATAGGAGAATACTACCACGAAGAGAGGTATCCTTTGCACTTACATTTTTTATATTACAATTTTTGAATTTGCAGGATACATCTTTCTATTGCTCCAAACTATACGAACCAATAGCCACAGTGGTTTATACTTTTATTCGGGTCATAACTAAGAATATAGATATGTCGGTTGCCAGTTGATGCATGCAGGTTCCATGTTTTGTCTGTTATTCAGTTCCTCTATTGCGAATTTAGATGCAGGCAGGTTCGGAGAGGGGTCGTCCCCTCGTTGGGTCCGTCCTCTCCTCCCCCCGGGGCTCTCCGAATGGCTCCATCCTCTGTTTTTTCTGACAGTGGCGCCTCCGCCTCCGATGTCAGAGGGGGCCCTTCGGAGACTCCCACCCCACCACTCTATGTAGGTGGATTATATTGTGAATGGTTAACTAAACTTGATTTTGTATTAATTTTTGTGTTTTTTCTCTGTTTTTCACTCTTCTTTTTCTACTCTCCCCCTACTGCTATTCCCGTTCCTCTCCTCCTTCTCAATTTCCTGGGTGCCGCTCGCCTCCGGGATCTGGTTCAGGTACGGGGGGTCCCAGACCCCCAAACCGTAATCAACAAGGAAACCCCGCGTAGGGACATCCTATACTCCAAGACTCTACTACGCCCACTAGGTAAGCGACCGTCTCCTCCCACAACACACCCACCATGATTGACATATTTTCACTGAACGTAAAGGGCCTTAACTCAAATGCTAAGAGAAGCCTAGCGCTACGAGAGTTCAAACGGTCCAAAGCTGACATTATTTTTATCCAGGAGACCCACCTTGATAAAACGGGCACTATGACATTTGCACGGCGACAATACCCTCACACATACCAGGCCTCTGGCCCACATAAACGGGCAGGGGTGGCAATCCTTTTTAGACAAGGCTCCCCCTTCCAGTTGCAATCCCTATACTCTGACCCACTGGGACACTACCTCATCCTCCGAGGCCTTTGGGGAGGAGCGAATATCACTCTTTGCAACATTTATGCTCCAAACACAAATCAAATCCCCTTTCTGTCTAAGGTCTTCGATCGCCTGTTTGAGGCCGCCCATCAATACCTGGTGATTGGAGGAGATTTTAACCTTGTTCATTCTCCGGGTCTTGATAAACACTCAGTGGGTCAGAGGAAAACCCAAGTAACAACCAATAAAATGGCCGCCCAGTTTCGCCAACTAACTAGGAAATATGCCCTGTTTGATACATGGCGCACTACCTATCCATCTGCTAAACAATTTACTTTCTATTCCCATCCCCATATGTCCCACTCACGATTGGACTATTTTTTTGTCAACGCCCCGACTCTGCGCACATGCATGAACCCAGACATTCAGGCCATTTCTTGGTCGGACCATGCCCCGATTACACTATCCCTGACACTTTTCCCAAGCTCCTTTCGTACATGCCATTGGCGTCTAAACGATTTTCTACTTAAGCATGACCCATCTAGAATGGAACTAGAGCAAACTTTGAAACTCTACTTTGCGGAAAATGCCACCTCTGAGGTCTCCACCTCAACTCTGTGGGAGGCCCATAAGGCGGTCTTTCGAGGCCAATGTATTTCACTCTCCACTTCCCTAAAAAGAAACGCTAACACAACACGCAGCGCCCTTTTAGACAGACTTAAACATCTGGAAGCACGATTGCTCGCATCTCCATCCTTAGCAACCCTCAGAGAACTCACTAGTGTTAGGGCTGGACTGAAAGATATCGAGATGGGTAAAATAGAAAAAGCGTTAATTAGGCTTAGACAGACGTATTACGACAAAGCCAACAAATCACATACACTTCTGGCGAAACAGCTTCGCGACAAAGCAGCAACTACTACAACTACACAACTTAGAGAGGCAAATGGGGTCCTTCAGTCCCACCCTAATAAAATAGCACAACTTTTTCATGACTTTTATTCTGCACTGTATAACGACCCGAGTGTTCCGCACAACCCACCCCCTCCTGACCTATCCCATGCCATCCATACTTATCTAGCGGAAACGGATACTCCTAGGCTTACCTCCTCTGCTTTGGAGACTCTTAACGCCTCCGTGACGGAGGAGGAGGTGACAGAAACAATCAAACTGCTACCTAACAATAAAGCCCCCGGGCCTGATGGACTACCATACCTTTATTACAAGACGTTCCTACCACATTTACTCCCTCATATGACAAACCTTTTTAACTCTTTTCTTTCTGACACACCCATTCCCAGAGATATGCAAAACTCCTACCTGACATTAATCCCAAAACCAGGGAAAGACCATACTCTTCCGGCCAATTACAGACCAATAGCACTCCTCAACACAGACTTAAAAATCTTTACGAAATTGCTAGCAAACAGACTGAACAATTTCATGCCATCCCTGGTCCATAGGGACCAGGTGGGTTTTATCCCTTGCCGACAGGCGGGGGATAACACCCGGAGGGTTATTGACCTAGTGGAGGTTGCGAACAGAAACTCAATAGAGGCAACACTGCTCAGCCTGGATGCCGAAAAAGCCTTTGACAGGCTGGGCTGGCCTTTCCTGTTCGCGACTCTCAATCGGGCCGGTATTGAGGGCCCATTTCTCCGAGCTATTACCCACCTATACTCAACCCCAACAGCCCAGGTTCGCACTAACTTTGCCACCTCCCCTACCTTTTTGATCTCTAATGGGACCCGACAAGGCTGCCCACTTTCCCCTCTGTTGTATGCCCTATGCATTGAACCGTTAGCAGCCCGTATCAGAAATAACCCAAGTATTCATGGTATTCCAGTCCGTACTAGAGAATTCAAGATCTCCTTATTTGCGGATGATGTTCTTCTCACTCTTGCCCAACCTCGCATATCCCTCCCAAATTTACAAGTAGAGCTAGAAAGGTATAGTGTCCTTTCGGGCTATAAAATTAATGGCTCCAAGACGGAGGCTCTCCCTCTTAATTTATCCCCCCAAACATTATCCACACTCTCGCAAGCGTTTCCATACTCTTGGCGGTCCTCCTCCCTAAAATACCTGGGGATACATATAACATCCACATACGATACACTATATAAAGCCAATTTCCCCCAAATGTTCACCTCTATCAGAGCTTCCCTAACCAAATGGAAATCTCTGAAACTGTCCCTTTTTGGTAGACTTGCAACCTTGAAGATGACGATATTACCCAGACTTCTATATCTTTTTGAGACACTCCCCATCCCCATTCCGTGTTCCCACCTAAAAAAACTTCAAGCCGACCTGATAAACTTTTTCTGGAACTATAAAAGACACAGAGTTGCTAGATCTGTTTTATATGCCCCACGTAACCAGGGTGGATTGGCGTTTCCCAACATAGCCAAGTACTATCTGGCAGCTCAACTAAGACCTATAGCTTCCTGGTGCTCCCTACATGCCTACAATAGGTGGACACAGATAGAAAAGTTGTGGCTAGCCCCCATACACCCAAATTCCATGCTATGGAGCTCCGATATACCCCCCAGCAGTATTCAATTGTTAGGACCGATGGCTCTACTACGTACCTTATGGCGACGGGCTAAATTGAAATATCCGCTCACTACCACATCCTCCCCAGTCACTTCATTCCTTTTCACGCCCAATATTCCTGACAGCTTAACTTCACAGATGTCCCACTTTTGGATGGATAAGGCCATATTCTGTTATGGACAACTACTGGATCCTAAAACCAGAATGTTACGATCCTTCTCAGACCTGCAAAAGTCTTTTGATATCCCCAAGCAAGCCTTTTTCGGTTACCTACAACTACGCCATTATGCACAATCACTGGGCTTGAATTTGAGATTCTCCCCTCTCACAGACTTTGAAAAGCTTTGCTTGGAGGGTTCGTCCCCTAAACTCATGATCTCCCGCACCTATCAGATACTGATTACAGATTTCTCACCAGACGGGCCGCGACATTCATATATGGTTAAGTGGGAGCAGGCGCTGGGCACAGAGATAACCTTAAAGACCTGGCAATCCATATGGTCCTAGGCCACCAAAAGCTCCATATGCACGCTTTACAAAGAGAATCAATTTAAGATTCTATATCACTGGTATCAGACCCCTGACCTGCTCCACTCCATATACCCTACGGCCGACTCCCGTTGCTGGCGATGTTATAAAGATAGGGGAACACTATTTCATGTCTATTGGACCTGCCCTCGAATCATACCCTACTGGAATATGGTTCATTCCCTGCTCCACTCCATCTTTGATGTTGAAATGCTTCTAGACCCGAGGACCTTTCTTTTGGGCCTTCCACCTGCCACCTTCTCTAAAGTGTTCAAAAAACTTTTAGCCCATGTGCTTACCGCAGCACGCTGCCTGGTGGCCCTAAAGTGGAAACAAAGAGAGCCCCCCTCGCTAACTGAGCTGCATTCCAGGATCAGAGATGTCAAGAGAATGGAATATCTCACGGCCTCATTAAATGACACACTTGACAAGCATAATCGTATCTGGGAACCCTGGGTTTTGTTGGAGACCCCTGTGACCTGAAGGTATATGCTGTTTATGTATTAATGAATTGCTCTCCGCCGGCCTGGGCTGGACCCTGGAGGCGAGTGGCCCCCCCCCCTCTCCCCCCCCCCTTCCTTTTTTTTCTTTGTCTCTCTCTTCTTTCTTCCTTCTTCTCTATATCTGAAAATGTAGATGTTTAAGCATGGTACTAGTATATACACTGTTTGAGATGTATCATTATCCAGTGAACCCACTTCTCTCTATCACTAACTGTTAATACAGTAAAGATTTGTCGTCCAACATGTGAGTGATAACGTGCCAAATTGAACTGTGATATTATGATCTCTTTCTCTTTATGTACCCAATGCTGAAATGCTGTATTTGTTTTTCTGTGGAAAAATAATAAAAATGTCAGTTATAAAAAAAAAAAAAACATGGGGACAAAGTGCTTTGGGGTGGGGGCGCACACAAACCCCCTGCCCCAAAGCACCTCTCCCCCCATGTTGAGGGCATGCATCCTGGTACGGTACAGGAGGGGGGGTGCTCGCTCGTCCCCACCCCCTTTCCTGACCTGCCAGATTGCGTGCTTGGATAAGGGTCTGGTATGGATTTTGGGGGGACCACACACCGTTTTTGCGGTGTTGGGGGTTTCCCTTAAAATCCATGCCAGACCGAAGGGCCTGGTATGGGCTTGAAGGAGAAACCCATGCCATTTTTTTAATTTGCTGTGGAGTTCCCCTTCAAGATCATCAGAGCCCATTGAATATCACAGAAGTCGGATCAAAGTCGGATCGTGGTCTTAACTGATCCGACTTTAATCCGACTTCAGTGATATTCAATGAGCTGAAGTAGGATAGGATCAAAGTCGGACCAAAGTAGTGCAGGAAGCATTTTCAAAATCGGACCGACTTGTGTCGTACCAGTTAAGACGGCTCTCATAGGGAAACATTGATTTTCACACGTCATGCGACATGAGCTTCCAATGTCGGAGCGTTTGTCGTACCAGTGTGAACCCGGACTTATTCTATCGAAAATGGAAAATGGATCACCTAGTGTATTTTTGCTGAAAAAAGATCTACAGATGGTGTTACAGACACTCTTTACCATTGCCAAGACTATTGAGGGGTAGATCAACCTGCATAAATTGGAATCTTTCCCCTGCATTAATAAAAGCAAGCTTTGCATATGATCCTGCTTCATTTCTGACCTTAGATCTAAAGAACTGCTTAAATAGTCCAATAGAATTACCCCTGACAAGTGAATCGATCTTCTTTACACAAAATCACCAGTTAAGCAAAATTTTGTTAGATTCTGCTAAAGGCAAAAAGGACTGTTCACATTGCAAGGGAAGTTTCAATTTGTACTTTCCCCACAGTTTAGTGAATGAGTTGAAGCTTCGTGACATCCATCATCCAATCATGAGCCAGCAAAAAGGCTGTTTTTTATTTTCCTTGCATATGATTGGTTAATCTTTGCAGGGAGTCCCTGTTGTCAACAGAGAACCCCTGTTGTCAGAATACAAGTCCACCAGTGGAGAATTCCTGCATCCACCTCACATCCACCTCGCTGGCTGAAAAAAATGAAAAGTGTGTACCCAGCTTTAAACACTGTGTATGTTGGCCAACTAAGGAAAAGGCTAGCGGCATCAGAAAAAATCCAACTCATCCAACAAGTTATGTGTTTTTTCCTCTTCCATCTGGAAAAAGATAAAGCGCAATCAATATTTACACAAACATTACTGTCTAAAGACACTGAAAAGGCTTTTGACAGAGTAGATTCGATATTTATGCAAGCTGTTCTGTCACAGATAGGGATCCAGCTCCTATGAGTTCATGGTTACTGGCGCTTTATTTTACACCATCGATCACAGTATGAGTTAACAACACTGAACCATCCACCTTCAGAATTCGAAATGGTACCTGGCAGGCTTGTCCTCTGTCACTATTAAATTTTGTATTTACCCTTGAACCCTTCCTGCAACAGATCTGCAGAAACTCTGACATCACTGGTTTTATGGCCCAAGGATATCACTACAAAGTTGCCACTTATGCAAATGACTCACTCTTTTATACAAACCTTTGCTCCCATCCTTCTTACAAGAATTACAGAAATTTGGAAGTCTATCATACTTACTAAGGGTAACAAAATCGGAGGCCTTGGACATCAACTTGTCTGACTCTATGGTACGAGCTTTGTGCCCTTCCTTCCCATTTCATTGGGCTTCCCAAGATACCTTGGCACCAGCAGACCTGACCAAGACCTTTAAACTTTATTTCCTTCTGATTCTACAAACGATCTGCAAGGACTTGGACTCTTGTAAGATATTAGAATTAGAATTTTATTATAATTTTATATCTGCTTCAAACTCTGACGGTACATATCCCCTAAGAATTTTTCCACTCGCTTGAGGCCGAGTTTACCTTAAGGCAAACTACCTTGTATTAGTAAGGATATATTGATGAGGTAAAAAGACAGAGGAGGGGTGGGCTTACCACACCCCGCCTAATATATGGATTCAAGTTATGGGTGTACTTGGAACAGGATAACTTACGGGTCCCTCTATCCAAACTTCCTTGGTTAGGCTAAATCACGACTCTTTCACTCCAAAGGCACCCACTTATTGGACCCACTTTACATGAAATGACCAGATATTTTACCTTAGTTGGTTGTTGCATTTATCCTTCTCCACTGGCCCCTATATTAAGTCATGCAGGGTTTATCTCCTGGTGGACTGGCAAACTTTTTCAAGTCTGAGCAGATAATGGTCTAATTAGAATGAGAGACTTTCTGACCAATACTGGGTGGTGTAACTTCTCTTTCTCTGCCATACGGGAGGTATACCGATACTTTACAATTGGCAAAGTTACAACTGTCTGATTTGTTACATTCCCTCCCTACACTACAACAACTCTATAAAAACCTAACTACTTTGAAAGGACATGCACGTCTGGATGTCCGATAAGATGGCACTGTCCCTCTAATACAGAGAGCTGCTGAGTGCACACTCCAAGGGACACCCAGGTTTTCTCTAGAAATGAGAGAAAAACTTGGAGATTATGGTATCACAAAAAGTGTGAATTTTAGTTTTTGCAAACAAGGCACCAATATGTAACAAATATTTTTATTTATTTATTTATTACAGGTCAATTTACGCAGCGCTTTACATATAAAGCGCTGCATAAATTAAAAAAAAAATCTCTTATCAGTTCATTACCAGATGATACAGTATCCCAGCTATTCTAGCCTGACTCTTCCAGCTGTGGCAAGTCAATACCTTTCTACATGTCTTATGGGAGCGGCCAGTCTTGCATACCTTCTGGCAACCTGTTATAGAGATCTTACAACACACCACAGACTTTTCCCTTGGGGGCACTCCAGTAGCCATCTTTATTCACCTTACCCCTATATTGAGTAAAATTTACAATACAATCTATGCTGCTACAGCTGCTAAATGCGGCTAAGGCCTGCATTCCCAGTACATGGAAAAGCACCTCACCCCCAACTCTAGGACTATGGTTTGCCAGGGTGAAGTACATACAAGAAATGGAGGATCTGACAGCAGCCCTTAGGGACAGGACTTAGCAGTGAATAAGAAATGGTTTTACTGGAATGACTTTAAGTACTCCTCCAGGTACAACCCATGGCTATGAGTAGCTAACATTTCCTTGATTGGACAGCAGTCTGCCTATTTACCTATTTTACTACTTTGGATGGAGGCAAGGGACCCCATGGGACCGAAATAAATTCCTTAACCCAACATGTGTGTAGACTGTACACTGGGGCGTTTTTCAGGCGCTTTTGGGCTAAAATTAGCACCTGTAAAGCACCTAAAAAAACGCCTCCCCTGCAGCCCCAGTGTGAGAGTCTGAGTGCTTTCACACTGGGGCAGTGCGCTTGCAGGACATTAGAAAAAGTCCTGCAAGCAGCATCGTATGGGTGGTGCAGGAACGGTGTGTACACCGCCCCTGCACCGCCCCTGCCATTGAAATCAATGGGCACCGCTGCCAAAGCTCCTGCAAAGTGCTTCGGCAGCGGTGCTTTGCAGGCACTTTTAACACTTTATTTGGTCGCTAGCAGGGGTTAAAAGTGCCTCGCTAGTGGCCAAAAAGCGCTGCTATAACAGTGGTATAATTATCGCTAACGCCCCCCCCCGCCCCATTGTGAAAGTAGCCAAAATAAAAAATGTTAAAAAAAGAGATCCACACAAACAGATTGAAGTACAGTTTCTTACGCCAGGCTGTACTATATGTTACTCCCTCATATACAAACTTCCAAGAATGTTAATAAACCTCTATATTTTATTTTTTATATACAAATAATATATTTTTGGGTAGTTTATAATAAATTTGTCACAACATCATACAAAGCAAATGATCCAACAGCTGCATGGCAGCCACAATTTGGTGGTCATGCGCTGGCCAGAACTAGTTCATGAGGGAGTCTATTCCATGGTTTCACAGCTCTTCTTGTGAAGAAGCCTTTCCGTATGTGAAGGTTAAATCTTTTTTCCTCCAGATGTAAAGATTGCCCCTTTGTCCTCTGTGATGACCTTAAAGTGAATAACTTTACACCATGTTAAGTACATGGACCACTTGTGTATTTATACATGTTGATTATACCCACTTATCTCCTTAATCTCCTCTTCTAAAGAGAGAATAAATTTAGTTCCTCTAATCTTTCCTCATAGCTGAGCTCCTCCATGCCTCTTATCAGTTTGGTTGACCTTCTCTCCACTTTTTCCAGTCCTTCAATATCCTTTTTGAGAACTGGTGCCCAAAACTGAACTGCATATTCCAGTTGAGGTCTTACTAATGATTTATACAGGGGCAAAATTACCTCTCTCTCTCTCTCTCTCTCTCTCTCTCTCTCTCTCTCTCTCTCTCTCTCTCTCTCATTCTCTCTCTCTTTCTGGAGTCTATTATGTAAAAAATAACAAAGATTACTGCATAGTGGGCAACAGGAGGGTGCTCTTCTTCTCCAGATCTAAAAGCCTAATGTCACCTATTTATGAACACGTTTCTACTAAGTGAGTTACAGACTTTAAAGAAAACTATAAAAAAAAAAATAGAAGCTGTTTGCCTTCAGGCGTTTTCTCTGTCTCATTGAAGTCCTATACAGAGTCCCCTGTACAGTGCATTGGAGAGGAGGAATGAGAAGATAATTTACTTCTCAGTAAAGTGAAACCTGATCTATTAATTTCTGTAAACAGGGTTTTGATGATGCATGAATGAAAATACAAAATATTATATGCATTATTTTGTATAGTTCTTATTTTTTAGTCCTTACCATAATAACTAAAAATAATATGTGCCATATACATTTAATTTAAATATGCTTCTATACAATGCCTTAGTCAAGGAATAACAACTAATGACTTCTCTGAAGGGTTAAAAGAGCAAGAGATGCCTAAAAAAAAAAAAAGAACACCAAGGAGCTATGTGAACAGCTAACCACTGAAGCAAATATATACAGTGGGGATGGAAAGTATTCAGACCCCCTTAAATTTTTCACTCTTTGTTATATTGCAGCCATTTGCTAAAATCATTTAAGTTCATTTTTTTTCCTCATTAATGTACACACAGTTCTGTCAGGTTGGATGGTAAACGTTGGGGGACTGCCATTTTTAGGTCTCTGCAGAGATGCTCAATTGGGTTTAAGTCAGGGCTCTGGCTGGGCCATTCAAGAACATTCACGGAGTTGTTGTGAAGCCACTCCTTCATTATTTTAGCTGTGTGCTTAGGGTCATTGTCTTGTTGGAAGATTAACCTTCAGCCCAGTCTGAGGTCCTGAGCACTCTGGAGAAGGTTTTCATCCAGGATATCCCTGTACTTGGCCGCATTCATCTTTCCCTCGATTGCAACCAGTCGTCCTGTCCCTGCAGCTGCAAAACACCCCCACAACATGATGCTGCCACCACCATGCTTCACTGTTGGGACTGTATTGGACAGATGATGAGCAGTGCCTGGTTTTCTCCACACATACTGCTTAGAATTAGTGCCAAAAAGTTCTATCTTGGTCTCATAAGACCAGAGAATCTTATTTCTCAACAGAGAGGCTTGGGTCGGGTCACTCTGCCATAAAGCCCCGACTGGTGGAGGGCTGCAGTGATGGTTGACTTTCTACAACTTTCTCCCATCTCCCGACTGCATCTCTGGAGCTCAGCCACAGTGATCTATGGTTTCTTCTTTACCTCTCTCACCAAGGCTCTTCTCCCCCGATAGCTCAATTTGGCCAGATGGCCAGCTCTAGGAAGGGTTCTGGTCATCCCAAACGTCTTCCATTTAAGGATTATGGAGGCCACTGTGCACTTAGGAACCTTAAGTGCAGCAGTAATTTTTTTGTAACCTTGGCCAGATCTGTGCCTTGCCACAATTCTGTCTCTGAGCTCTTCAGGCAGTTCCTTTGACCTCATGATTCTCATTTGCTCTGACATGCACTGTGAGCTGTAAGGTCTTATATAGACAGGTGTGTGGCTTTCCTAATCAAGTCCAATCAGTATAATCAAACACAGCTGGACTCAAATGAAGGTGTAGAACCATCTCAAGGATGATCAGAAGAAATGGACAGCACCTGAGTTAAATATATGTGTGTCACAGCAAGAGGTCTGAATACTTAGGACCATGTGATATTTCAGTTTTTCTTTTTTAATAAATCTGCAAAAATGTCAACAATTCTGTCTTTTTCTGCTGTGTGTACATTAATGAGGAAAAAAATGAACTTAAATGTTTCTAGCAAATGGCTGCAATATAACAAAGAGTGAAAAATTTAAGGGGGTTTGAATACTTTCCGTCCCCACTGTGTGTGTGTAATATATATATATATATATATATATATATATATATATATATATATATATATATATTCGCTCATGACGGAATCTTATATGAATGAAAAAAATAACATTACAGGTATTAAAATGATTGCTAATGACAAATGATTAGCAAACCCACTTAGACAAATTGGAATTTGATCTGGATTGGATTAATTTCCTGGGTATGAAAGATTGCTGGAAATGCAATTTGCAGATCTTTGGATTTTTGTGCCACAACAAACCAGTTCATCCAGCCTGTTCCTGCTACATCACGGTGACCAGCTCATCTCATCTCAGTAACTGCTCTCCCTGTACCACTTTCAGGGAAGCGCTGCACTTAGCCACAAGGGGAGCCCTCTCAGCATCTCGGCCCCACAACTATATACATCCTCTGCCATCTGTTTCATAATGATTAATGCCATATCTTATAGCATGCTTATCTGATTTATATGCCAACATCTGTAATATACAGCCAGAGTGTATGAACAGGTTTGACTCTGAAAACTGAAAAAGTACATTGCATGGACTATTGTAGAATACTATACTGGCAAAAAGCTTTTTCTTTATTTTTTTTTTTTTTACTTTGGGTCTATTTTAAATACTATTTGTAGAGGTTTTTTCTCATTATTGATACTTGAATTGTATTAGTGATATTTCATTGTATTTGCTGAACAGTGTTAAGCTAATAAAATTGTAAAATAATTTTTCTAAGCTTACTGTGAATTTATATTAATCTCTTCCAACTATAAAAATAATATGTTAAAACTTTAGAATATATTTATGTTGGAATGTGATCAAATGCAAAGTTGAACTGAAGTGTAGTAAATCAGTAGCACCATCAAAGTATGACTTTATAATTAGTGCATTCATTTTGTTTTTTCTTACATGGCATTTTCTCTTTATTAAAGTTGTTTTGAGTGAATTATTTACACTGGTAAGACATCAAAGAGAAACTACAGAGCCTTATTTTCTTGAGATTCAATTTCTCTGCACTGCAAAGAAAGTTCAGTTCATCATCACTAACTAATCATCTGTAACCGTCGTGTTCTACCAACTAAAACAGTGAGATATGAATAATGGACATTATCTATGTATAAAGTGTAAGATGTCCTATAAAATATGAAGGCAGACTATAATTAAATGCTGCAGGAACATTTCCCTACTCTAGTACATTTAATAAATTATACAAGTTTAAACAAAAACGTAATTCATCTAATTTAAAGAGGAATTCCAACTTACAAAATGCTGGTTTCAAACAAAACAAATGTGTCTATGCTGCCATGTTCTAATACCTGTGGGGTTAGGCAAGTAAAGCCGATAAATAGCACCATTCTGTCAGAAAAACAAACCTCAGGCTGCTGTGCAGAAGTTGCAGGTGTGCTTGAAAGTGCAAGTTTGCTATTTAAAGAGATGCCATTTAGAGCAAAGTGACAGAGTCTGCATAAAACTCCTCCCCCACCCACTGATACCTTTCCAGTTATCCCCTGCTGCACCTTTTAGTGTGCTATCTAGTGTCAGCTGGTGTCAGAGCCTGGCATCAGAGGTGACATCACCCCCTCAGTCATGTGATAGTGCTTAACCCTAGGACTGGCTGCTTGACCTGAGCACTGCGCCATGGGAGCAGGGCACATGCTCCCCCATACTGGGAAGTACCATGTATTTTGTGACATTTTTTTTTTTTTTTTTTTTTATGGGTTCATTTTCTAAACCATTATGACAAAAAAATTACAACTTAAAAAGCCATGCCTCTTACTAAATACCTTGGACTGTCCACTTTTCAAAAAGGGGTAATTTGGGGGGTGGGGATATTTATACTGTCCTGCCATTTTTGGGCCTCAAGGAATGAAATAGCCCATCCGTACATCAAGATTGATTGATTTTCACATTCACCATAGTTTGTGGAATCTATAACTTTCTTACAGACTAAATATTAAACACTGATTTGAGTTATTTTTACCAAAAAAAAGTCGCAGAATACATTTTGGGCTAAATTTATGAAGAACAATTATTTATTTACAAAATTGTATAACAGAAACTAAGAAAAACTATTTTTTTCCAAAATCTTCAGTCTTTTTTCATTTATTTAGCAAAAAAAAAACAAACAAAAAGAACAGTAGTGATTAAATACCACCAAAAGAAAGCTCTAGTTGTGTGAACAAAATTATAAAAACTTAGATTGGGTACAGTGTTGCATGACTGTGCAAATTCAAAGTGCGACAGCGCATAATCCACACCTGAGAGAGTTATTTCAGAGGACGGATGGGGCGTTCTGGTTTCGGCACGGAGTAAAATTGATCTCCCATCTATTTCTATCCAATACCTTTTGCTCTCTTGTTGATTTTCATAGAGACTTTAATCTCCCCTCCACTTTTGGTACAGTTACGACATAGGGCTACGGCACAATTTGGCCTACGCAATATCTCCTTACAAACTTCCCCTCTAGAACACCTTCTATATGACTCTTCACACTCTAAACTTATTTCTACATATTTTTCCTCCCTGCTTTACTCTATAACCAATAGACTTAATCTTACTGAAGCTAGGTGGCGCTCAGATATTCCAGAACTTACAGAGGAAGTCTGGCAGGAAATCCTTTCTTTACAGGTTCCCATGGTCATCTACTCAAGGGATAAAGTTATCCAGACCAAGTTTGTTTATAGGTCCTATTGTACTCCCAGTCTCCTATGTCGTTTGAGGAGCCCTTTGCTATCTGTTCCAAATATTCCTTAACGGATGGCATGTTCTATCAGATGGTATGGCGATGCCCACCTGTTAGAGCATTTTGGTCGGAAGTTACCGTTTTTATCAATTCAATTACTCAAATGCCTAATATCTGTAACCCCTAAAGGTGTTTGTTTGGATATATTGATGATGAATCTCTACCTAAGAATTTCCAAACTTTTCTATGTTTGTCTCTATTTTATGCCACATAAAATCGGTCATGATGCACTGGAAATCCACGGCTCCCCCTACTATAGCTTTCTGGCTTACCCTTTTTATTCAGGCACTCCCATGATATAAACTGACATATGAAGCGAGGGGTTGCCCTTGCAAATTCCAAAAAATGCGGGATTTGTGGGTAAACTCAGACCATACTATACCACCTGCTACTTAAATTGGAGTTCCACCCAAAAGTGGAACTTCCACTTTAAGGCCTCCTCCCCAGCTCCTGATGGTGAAACAGAGCTTTTGGGGAGGAGGGGGGTGCGGGTACCCGGTTTTAACAGGTACCCGCAGCCACTTCCGTTCTGGATGCCTTAGGCTATCGGAAGTGGAAGTTCTCTTTCCCCCTCTCTCCCAAAGTCTTCTGGGACATATCACAGTCCTAGAAGACTTCAGGACCCATTTACAGAGCACAGCGTCGCTCGCACATTTGCAGTGGGCACCCGGCTGTGAAGCCACAAGCTGTCACAGCTGGATGCCCATAGTAGAAATGCCCGCGCCGCCGAGAGAGGAAAAAAACTGCTGTTGTGAGTGCAAGTGTGTGTTTATTAAAAGTCAGCAGCTACCCTTTTTGTAGCTGCTGACTTTTAAAGTGGTTGTAAACCGTTTACAACCACTTTTGCCGTGAATCTCTCCTAAACTTGTACAGTATAGAAGATATTCACTGTATACGCATGTGCCGACATCATCGGCACATGCGCACTGAAGAAATGGCTCATATGTGCCGTTTCTTCAGCTGCTGTGCCGTGACCGGCGGCTCCGGCCAATCACAGCGCCGAAGCCTGCGAACCCGGGAGTAACATTCCGGAAACATGTCACCCGTCACTGGTCTGTACAGTATGTCTTTCTTGATGAGTTTATGATGTATGAACACGCTTTGCATTATTCACTGTACATGCATAGAATGGACACTCTGATGCTGTTGTGTTGTGATACTTGAGCATTGTTTGCTCTCTTGTCTTTTATTTTGTACTTGCAAAATGTGCAACAAAGTTAACCTTTAAAAAAAAAAAAGAAAAAAAGTGCGACAGTAAAAGTGCCCGATATTGAAGTGGTTAAAGTGTGTCATGAGAAAATTATGTTGGTTGCTGTTGATGACCTTTTATTTTGAGAATGTTAGATGTTTGGCTGTCAGGATGAGCCTTTGGCTTTGATTATTTCTGAGTCAAGTACTTGGTACAAGTATGGGGATAAGGAATTCTGTCACTAATTTACAACATACAATATCTGTAACTCAATACATTTTATAACGCTCGGAAACTAGTGCTGTCAGTAAAGGTAACACCTATACATCTCTCCTGACAGGTGTACCTTAAGGGTAAACATGTCTTAATTCATGGCCTACTTACTGGTGCATGCACACTGGCTACTTGATGATGCTTTGCGCATGTATCAAGTGCCAAAATGTTCAGCCCTCTCTCTGGTTGTGAATGCTATGTATGCCTCAGTCTGAGTGTAGCTTGCTACTTTGATGTCTCAGATCTAACAAATGGTCTCATTATGTATGAACCTAAGGTGTCTGCCCTGACCTCAGCTTGTCCCGCTATTTATGAAACTGATCCTCCTATCCTCAACAAGATTTGTTTCATTATTCATGGGTTGTTGTTGATTACTTTTCATTTTGAGAATGTTAGGTGCCTGGCTGTCATGATGATGCTTTGGCTTCAATGATTTGGGACAAGTATAGAGGTAATGAATTCTGACACTACTTTATAGCAAACAAAATCTGTAACTCAGTAAGTATTAAAGTCACACACAGCTGGGCAACTAGCACTGTCAGTATGAGGCCAGCAAAGGTAAAACCTATATGTTTCTCATGACAAGTGTATTTTAAATGTAAACATGTGTTAACTTATGGCCTACTAACTGGTGCATGCACACTTGATGCTTAGCGCACATGTCAAGTGCCAAAATGTTCCAATAATTTGTGCAACCCTCACTCTGGTTGTGACTCCTTTGCATACCTCAGTGAGAGTTTGGCTTGCTCTTCTGATGTCCCAAATCTAACAGTTTGTCTCATAATGTATGAACCTAAGGTGTCTTTCCTGACCTTAGCTTGTCCCACTGTTTATGAAACTGATCCTCCTATTCCCAACAGGATTTGTTCCACCATCCATTAAGTTAAATTGCCTTTCTTGATCTCAGCCTTTTTTCATTATCCTATTTGACCATATCTGATGCATTGACATATACTTTATGCCTCCTGCTTTATATCTAGTCATCTTGTGACAGTGTCATACTATTCTTTACTAGGTGACCTACTTATCTATAGTCTCAACAAATGACAATTATTTTTAATCTCACCCTGCTCTAAACTTTGCTTGCAGCCAAAGCTTATTACCTAGGAATGTCATACAATGAAACCATTACCCCCTTTCAGGGGTCCTTAGTGAAGAAAATATACCACTAAGGACCTTCTGGTCTTAAATGCCTTATATTGGTACCCTTATTTTGATTCTATTTACCCAATAAAGTGTTGAATGCACCCATGCTTTATGCCCAGCTCCATGCAAAAATCCATGACTTATCTTACTTCTCTGTGTTGCTTGCAAGCACATCTTCTAGTCCATCCCACAGTGTAAGCACTCAAAGTCAGAAAGCTTATTTCCTGTCCGTTATCTCTTTGGGGCCGGTCACTTCACTGCCACCCTGCCACTGATAGGAAGCGTTAACATCATGCAGGCAGCCACCCAAAGAAGCACACAAAGATGTAAGCAAAAGAGGAGAGGAGGCTCGGGACCAAACGTCATGTGACCGTGGCTTTAGGTTAGTAAAAATGAGAATTTAGATTTTTTTTATTTTACTATTAATCAGTCAGAGAGGGTGTTTTTGTTTTATCTAGAGGTGGCCTTTAAGTGCATTTCTGGTATAAATATAAGTCTGAACAAATTTGTTTCCTAAGTCATTGTATAGGAGTATGTTTAATGGTTTTTCATACGTATAAAAAAAATTCAATTATTTATGAAATATAGCATATAAATATGTTGTATGTTCATCCATCCATTTCAGCTTTGCTAAAAAATCCTGTTTACAGAAACCAATAGATCAAGCTCCAATTTACAGGGCATTGTACAGGGGACTCTGTATAAAAATTCCATCAGACAGTGTGATGGCAAACAGCTTCTGCCGTGCTCTCTCTTTGGAAAACCCATAGTTTTCTTTAAATCCTGTAAATCCTTAAGTAAAAATGTGTTTTAAAAAGAACATTGTGGAGAGTGGAGATAATGAGATAAGGGCGCTTGTTGCTATCACTCTCCAAAAACTTACTAGATTTTTTTATTTATTAGGTCATAGTTACAATCTCTTGCAAAACCTGTTAAAAATGTGAAATTCTAGGTATTAGGCATGGTGCCCCTCCTGTTTACTATACTGCAGTGCTCTATGTCCAAGTAAGTTATTGCAAGGTCTGAGCACTGTCAAATAAGGGTGTGGTTATGTCTTGTTATATGCAAATACATACTTTCAGAATAGTTGGTATTGTATTTGCATAGCGTCTGCAAAGTCAGTGGCAGATCTGGGTGGCGGGCACAAGCACTAAAAAGGGATCAATTTGTATGATGTTTTGACAAGTTTACTTTAAAGTAACCAAGAAACACTACCATTCGTTTAATTTCCTGCAGTTACTGTAGTTAATTTCCTGCAGTTCTCTTCCTCTTGCAGACTATAACTGGTCAACTGACCATCTAAATTTTTCTCATAAGATATCAGCTAAATTTGAAAAGCAGTTAATTTTCATCCACTTCCAGTCACAACTTGTAGTCCAAATCTGCAAATGCTACACACATATAACTAGTTCAGTCTTATCACCATGCAAGGAACTCTAGGGACTATTTTCTGTTGCTGAATGTTTACATGATTGAATTGAATTCAATTAGACAAATGTGTGGCTACTAGAAGCTGTGTGAATCTTGCTGAAAACCGTTATAAATAGATCATATCTGTTCAGAATTCTTAGCATGGTGCAACAGATGTACCCTTTATTTCATGATTTTATACAAGTAATAAACATATCTAAATTACCAGCTTAGTAGCAAAAAAAAAAAATAACGAAAATTAAACTAAATAATTCTGGGAAAAAACGAATCGGGATTGATTTGCTATGGCAGTAGAGCCTGTGCCCTTAATGAAAGTAAATATTCACTGTGGTTAGTGAACAATGTAAAGCTGTGTGCACTTTTATCATCCAACTAGGTGCTACAAAAATCTGTTTTATTTCTATTATACATGATTAGGTATTAAACAGTGATACAGCTTCACCTTACTCACTAAACATTCCAAGCGAAATATTTACTCTACAAAGTGAACAGTCTCTACTCCTTTAGAAAATCAAACCCATTAGGTGAATTAACAATTTTTCTTACCCCCACCTTTTTTGGACTAATGCCAGAACTCATTCTGCTAAAACCCTTGTAATCTGCTATTTTAAGTGGAAAGTATTAACAAATACTGTATATAGCACAGGATTACAGAACATTCCCTTGTGCAGAATTAGAGTTAAAGAACATTTGTGATAAATAGTAAACTATGAGCCCAATTTTAGCCTCCAATATCCTTTGAAGTGTTGCATTTTGAACTTCATTCACAGACCTTCTAGCTTCCATCACAAAACACAGTGTTTTAAACTTGAGACAAGATTGCTTTCAAAGGGAGAACTTTTTTATGGTCCAGTGCAGGACACACTATGTACCACAATATCAAAAGAATTTAGAAAAAACAAAATTGAAGATTTAAATGTGTATTTTCAGTTTTTTTCCTTCTTGCTTTAACTTTAAAACAATAATCTGCCCTGACATGTGTTTAATAAATGTGAGTGATATATAGCATTATTATTAGGTACATGCTCAATGATGTATTTCCTTTTCTCCAGGGGCCAAGTACAAAAAAGGGAGCTATCTTGTTGATATGTTTAATAACTTCCTCTGGGATTTCAAAATTTCTGCTCTAGCTGTTCAGAGAAAAGAGTTAATCAAGTAATTTCATGGATTAGACAACACAGGGTTACTAATGAGAAACTTTAGCTCGGTGATAAAGTTTTTTCCAAGAATATTTCGAGAGGCCCATAACCTTTGGCTGACACCCAATAAGGCTATTAGTTTAACCATGGGATGCACAAGTAAATGTTACAGTCAGCGGTTTGATGTCTGAAACTTGTACGTAACCTTGTTTGTGAAGAAGATTCCAAATCCTGAGTTTAAAAGATTGGGGACTAGAACACAAAGATCTACATTTACATTCTTTATCATCCAATGGTGAACAATGCTATAGTGTTGACCTCTGTTTCCATAATCCTTTCATTATAACGCACACACCAGTAACTATGGATCCCATTTAAATGTCACGTTGCCCTGTTCTATAAACATGTATCATCCATCACTAAATATTTAGATCTAAATTGTTGGAGTCCAGATCTGTGCCAGGGAAGGGGGATTAATTCCTTCAAGGATTTTGCATGATGAATTCTTTTGCTGGGGTAAACATCCGAGAAGAGCTCACACTACAGCCATAAAATATATAAATAAAGTTTAAAGTTTAATTAAGTCAACATTATTTAAAGTGGCTGTCATATTTTATGGTGAACTCTTGGGGTTTATTTTGCATGCCTCACAATAAACAGTCTCCTCCTCTCAGATATGAGGTTAAAGTTAAAGCCTGTGTGTCTGAAACTGGACAGGGACTTTCATGAGCTCCAAAGGAAACAGTATCTTGTCTTTTACTATCTATTTTTTTTAATGAGCTGAGATATTATACAGACACAGGAAAGAGATTACAATGAGAAACCTTGTAAATTGCTTAAACAGTTTGCTTTTTTTATCAGAGTAATCCACATGCCAGGGAATAAGGCTATAGCTTTTTAAAGGACAAATATAAATATTGCATTTTTAGTCCTATTTGTACCAAAACTGCAACTCTATTGAAATGCAGGGACACATCTCTTTAGAAACTAATGCATACAGTGTTTGCAGCCCCAATTGATCAACATCATGGGGTTGATTTATTAATACTTGAGAGTGCAAAATCTGGTGCAGCTCTGCATAGAAACCAATCAACTTCAAGTTTTTTTTTGTTTGTTTTTTTTGTCAAAGCTTAAAGTGATTGTCAACTATTACCTTGTAAAACAACCAATTCAGTTTAAAATAGAAAAGAAATGCAAAACATGTGTTTATAGAAAACCCAAAAAAATATGAATACAGTTTTCACCCTTTTTTATAAATGATCACATTCCCTCTTTCCTCAGCTGCATAAGAGTTGAGGGGAGGAGAAACAGCAGCACACTGATCTTCCCAGCAAAAATCTGTGTGTGTGTGTGTGGGGGGGGGTTGGGGGGGGCAGGACAAGTCTGATCATTGCAGGCTGAGTTCCCATCATAACCAGAGAACCAAATATAGGGTAACAACTCTGTTCTACCATATTTCCTTTTAAAGTGGTTGTAAACCCTTTACAACCAATTTATACTACAGGCAAGCCTATAATTGGGCTTACCTGTAGCTACAATGGATATCTCCTAAACCTGCACAGTTTAGGAGATATCCCTGTATTTGCATGTGCCAACGTCATCGTTGAGCAGAATTATAAATGCAACACTTTTGTGTTGCCCCTATTTATCATAAGCTGAACTCAAAGATCTACGACTTTTTCTATATACACAAAAGACCTATTTCTCTTAAATATTGTTCACAAATCTGTCTAAATCTGTGTTAGTGAGCACTTCTCCTTTGCCGAGATAATCCATCCACCTCACAGGTGTGGCATATCAAGATGATGATTAGACAGCATGATTATTGCACAGGTGTGCCTTAGGCTGGTCACAGTAAAAGGCCACTCTAAAATGTGCAGTTTTACTGTATTGGGGGGGCGTCGCGGGGGTCCGAAAACCAGTCAGCATCTGGTGTGGCCACCATTTGCCTCATGCAGTGCAGCACATATCCTTCGCATAGAGTTTATCAGGTTGTTGATTGTGGCTTGTGGAATGTTGGTCCATTCCTCTTCAATGGCTGTGCAAAGTTGCTGGATATTGGCAGGGACTAGAACACACTGTCGTATATGCCGATCCAGAGCATCCCAAACATGCTCAATGGGTGACATGTCCTGTGAGTATGCTGGCCATACAAGAACTGGGATGTTTTCAGCTTCCAGTAATTGTGTACAGATGCTTGTAACATGGGGCCGTGCATTATCATGCTGCAACATGAGGTGATGGTTGTGGATGAATGTCACAACAATGGGACTCAGGATCTTGTCACGGTATGTCTGTGCATTCAAAATGCCATTAATAAAATGCACCTTTGTTCGTTGTCCATAGCATATGCCTACCCATAACATAACCCCACCGCCACCATGGGCCACTCGATCCACAACGTTGACATCAGCAAACTGCTCACCCACATGACACCACTGTCTGCCATCTGCCCTGTACAGTGAAAACCGTGATTCATCCACGAACAGAACGCCTCTCCAAAGTGCCAGACGCCAAGGAATTTGAGCATTTGCCCATTCAAGTCGGTTACGACGAAGAACTGCAGTCAGGTTGAGACCCCCAATGAGGACAACCAGCATGCAGATGAGCTTCCCTAAGATGGTTTCTGACAGTTTGTGCAGAAATTCTTTGGTTATGCAGACCAATTGTTGTAGCAGCTGTCCGGGTGGCTGGTTTCAGACGATCATGGAGGTAAAGATGCTGGATGTGGAGATCCTGGGGTGGTGTGGTTACACGTGGTCTGCGGTTGTGAGGCCGGTTGGATGTACTGCCAAATTCTCTGAAACCCCTTTGGAGTGACGGTTTATGGTAGACAAATGAACATTAAATTCAAGGACAACCGCTCTGGTGGACATTCCTGCAGTCAGCATGCCATTTGCACGCTCCCTCAAAACTTGCGACATCTGTGGCATTGTGCTGTGTTATTTTAGAGTGGTCTTTTATTGTGGCCAGCCTAAGGCACACCTGTGCAATAATCATGTTGTTTAATCAGCATCTTGATATGCCACACCTGTGAGGGGGATGGGTTATCTTGGCAAAGAAGAAGTGCTCACTAACACAGATTTAGTGGCCTTTTAAAAGATTCTTCCTTTTTTTAAATGTTCTATGCTGGACCCTCCAGCAAGGAACTATATTTTCTAAAAACAGAGGACCTGAAGCTGCTGGCACCACTTTCACAAGATACCCTTCTACCAGGCTTTGAAACTAAAGGGCCATATAACTGTTTTGGTGGAAACAGTATTATTCATCATAAAGGGCTTATTAGAAGGAAACGAGTGGAGAGGAGGTTGGAGGAACAAACCAGATTACAGTCCCAAAGAGAGGAAAACGTGTATGACCTGATTGCATACAGGTCTACCTTTGGAGGTGAGCACAATAGTGTGTTGGTGGTAGGAGCCACTGCACTATCTATTGGTGGAAGATTACTTATAGTTGTGGATTGAATCTTACGTTTATCTAAAGGGACAATCACAAAAATGGAACATTGATGTTTATCACATTGGGCAATGCATCACTTAATATGTTTGTTGATTATATACATGATTACACAGTTTGTATGCATTGATATTGTAATACATTTTTGATTATTTGTGCATATCTGTTGGGAGAGGTGCAGCAAAAGATGTTTGAATTCAGTCATTGATAACTAGAGAAGTGACCACTATGTGCTCTTCTGTCTAGTGTGGTCAGTTTTTAAATAATTTGAATCAGCATATAGTACACTACTCTTAATTTTTAAATGGATTGCTTATATATATTATTTTTTTTTTTTTCTCAGTAAAAAAAAATTTGTTTTGCTAAAATCACCAGAAACTTGTCCACAATTGTTGAACGGGCTACTTTAATTGGCAAGGACAGATATCCAAACATTTCCCAGGCTTTCCCTGGAGTTGTACCAGAAACAACTGAAGTCTCGTCACGTCAGTATGAACTTGAGTATAGCAAGCTAAAAAGAACTTTGACAAAGTGAAATATAGATTATACATTTCTAATCCATAGAGATGTAGAACCCATATTTCTATATATAGATTAGCATCCATGTCAGATTACTGTGCTCTAAGTTCCCTATAATCTAATATTTTCAAGTCTCTGTTTAGTTACTCAGCAAGTGTCAGACATGCAACAGGAATTAACTGCATAACACCAACACATTCTCTGGTTGGATAAGGTAGAAAGCATGACTTCACCACCCTGACTCACCACTTCAACCAATCAGTGAAGGCTTTGCATTAAGAAAAGTGGAGATCACTGGAGAGGCAGTGTATACTTCAGTGATTTTCAGCTTCCCGGGGCTTTGGCCAGGTATGGTATATGCATAGTTAAATTGGTCCAAGCTGGATGACAAAGGAGACAAATGGTCAAGTCATAAATGGTCTTGAGTGCAGTTCAAGGAAAACACATCTTGTCTAAGATGCATCTAAGATTGGGTTAGTGACCTATATTAACCTACAGCTGAACTCTCATACATCTCGAACTCTGACTAACTAACTTAGATTAATACTTCATAATTCATTTGGTAATGGACTTACCTCTCTAAAAAGTGTCTACTAGAGATGGGCCAAGCACCCCCTGGTCAGTTTGTGCTAGAACTCTCGAACATCACAAAAGCGCGGACACAAACGACGAACCCCATTGAAGCCCACGGGACCCAAACTTGAAAAATCAAAGTCTCAATTTTTAAGGCTTTTATGCAAGTTATTGGCCTTAAAAAATGTATGGGGGCCTGGCTACTGACCTGGGTGACATGTACCAATGAAAAATAAACTTTAAAAAAAGATTGTTTTTAAAGCAACAGTGATTTTAATGATGCTTAAAGTGAAACAATAAAAATGAAAAAATCCTTTAAATATAGTGCCTGGGGTCCCCTTAGTCTGCCTGTAAAGTGGTGCATCTGTACCATGTATAGAACCTGCATTTAAATAGATTTTCCCTGCAAGCTTTCTTTATTTTGTAAACAACGGCTTGGGGAGCCAATCTGTATGATGAGGCCACAATTTAGTGCACTCAGAACAAGATTAGAGTTTTTTGGATAAATTCTTTGCAGACTTTGGATGGAGATAATACATTTTTGAACCACAGTGAGCAAGCCCTATGTGAAGAAGCCAAATTATAGTACAGTCAGGCCAAGATTAACCACTTGCCGACCGGCTCACGCCGATATACGTCGGCAGAAGGGCACGTACAGACATATTAACATACCTGTACTTTATCCTTTAAGAAGCGGCTTGCTGGTGCGTGCCCGCTGCGAGCTCCGTGAGTGTTATCGCGGGTCCCGCGGACATCGATACCCGCGATCGCCTCACGGAGAGGAAGAACGGGGAAATGCTGATGTAAACAAGCATTTCCCCATTTTGTCTAGTGACACTGACACTGATCACAGCTCCCTGTAATCGGGAGCGGTGATCAGTGTCGTGTCACACATAGCCCCCCCCCACAGTTAGAATCACTCCCTAGGACACACTTAACCCCCTACAGCGCCCCCTAGTGGTTAACTTCTTCACTGCCAGTCACATTTACACAGTAATCAATGCATTTTTAATTGCACTGATCGCTGTATAAATGTGAATGGTCCCAAAATAGCGCCAAAAGTGTCCAATCTGTCCGCCATAATGTTGCAGTCATGATAAAAAATCACTGATTGCCACCAATACTAGTAAAAAAAAATTATTAATAAAAATGCCATAAAACTATCCCCTATTTTGTAGACGCTATAACTTTTGCGCAAACCAATCAATAAATGCTTATTGCGATTTGTTTTACCAAAAATATGTAGAAGAATAAGTATCGGCCTAAACTGAGGAAAACATTTTTTTAATATATTTTTTGGGGATATTTATTATAGCAAAAAAGTAAAAAATAATGTGTTTTTTTCAAAATAAAATAAATACGCAGAGGTGATCAAATACCACCAAAAGAAAGCTCTATTTGTGAGGAAGAACGGATGTCAATTTTGTTTGGGAGCCATGTTGCATGACCGCGCAATTGTCAGTTAGAGCGACGCAGTGCCGAATCGCAAAAAACGCTCTGGTCTTTTGCCAACCAAATGGGCTTAAGTGGTTAACAATTTTTTTAGATAAAGTCTGGTGTCTGGTGTCCGACGGAGGCTCTTTACCAAGAGATCAGCAGTGTCCAATCACGGCTGATCACTATGTAAACAGGAAGAGCTGTTGATCGGCTTTTCCTCACTTGCGTCCTGACAGGGGGGTTTGCGCTGATTGTTTATCAGCGCAGCTCCCCCTTGAATGCCCACACTGGACCACCAGGTCAAACAGTTGCAGAAAAATTGGTCTTTGAGTGTTGGTGGTGCCTTCACCTTGCTGTAAAAAAAATGAAATTTGATGCCCCTGTCAAACAGTTATGGAAAAATTGGTCTTTGGGTGTTGGTGGTGCCTTCACCCTGTAACCTTCTAGAGGTACTCTTGATTAAAGCAAGAATTGACCTTGCTGTAAAAAAGTGAGATTTGATGCAACTGTCAAACAGGTGCAGAAAAATTGGTCCTTGGGTGTTATTGTGCCATTGAAACCTATACCAAAAAATTACTTCAAGATAAAATCAACACCCACAAAGCCTAGACAGCCTTGCAGAGATCTGAGATCCCAATAACACTTAATCAGCGACATTGGGTTTAGGCACTTGATAGCTACTGCTAATCCAGGACTGATTCATGTTGGTTAACAAATGTCAGTCAGTAAATAGAGTCTGTGGACAGACGTGCGCTTTTATTTGTCACAAAACCTTCGGCAGCACTAAATACCCATTGGGAAAGCACTGAATACTCATTGGGTAAATCTGTACCCAGGATAAGTTGGCGTTAAAGCTGGGTTCACTGGGCTGAATAAATCACTGCAACACATCTACATCACACCTCACAGACCCTTTTTTGGTGGCCATACAGTAGTAAATTATAATAACTAATGACTATTACAGTAGTCATTAACCACTTACTGCCCGGCCTGTAGCAGAATGACAGCCAGGTGGTGGTTCAGTTATCCTGACTGGGCATCATATGAAGTCCAGCAGGATAACAGCTGCCGCGCGCCCGTGGGGGTGCACATCGTGGCAATCAGTGGTGAGGTGTGTCAGTGTGACACACCGCTACACCGGTCTCGGTAATGAGCCTCCGGCAGAGGCTCTTTACCACATGATCAGCCGTGTCCAATCACGGCTGATCACGATGTAAACAGGAAGAGCTGTTGATTGGCTTTTCCTCACTTGCGTCTGACAGACGCGAGTAGAGGAGAGCCGAATGGCGGTTCTCGTGACAGGGGGGTTTGCGCTGATTGTTTATCAGCGCAGCCCCCCCTTGGATGCCCACACTGAACCACCAGGGAAGCCGCCAGGACCACCAGGGAAGCCCCTAACATGTGGATGGCCAGGTATACCCCCCATGGCCATCCACATGTGCCAACTTATGCCCAACATATGCCACTCAGTGCCCACAAATGGGCACTGACTGGCACCATTATAGAACTAATAAAATCAGTGATGCCCAGCAATGCCACCCACCAGTGAAATCAGTGCCACCCATTAGTGCCCATCCATGCCCATCAGTTCCCACCTATCAATGCCACCCATAAGTACCCATCAGCGCCATCCATAAGTACCCATCAATGCCACCTATGAGTGCCCATCAGTGCTGCCTATGAGTGCCCATCAGTGCCGCATACTAGTGCCACCTATCAGTGCCCATCAGTGCCCATCAGTGCTGCCTATCAGAGCCCATCATCAGTGCCCATCAGTGCAACTTCATTAGTGCCACCTCATCAGTGCCGCCTTATCTGCCTTCATAAGTGCCCATCAGTGCAACTTCATTAGTGCCACCTCATCAGTGCCGCCTTATCAGTGCCCATTAGTGCAGCCATATCAGCGCCCATCATTGAAGAAGAAAACATACTTTTTGGTAATAAAATCGCAATAAACGTATATTGATTGGTTTACGCAAAAGTCATAGCGTCTACAAAATAGGGGACAGTTTTATGGCATTTTTATTATTATTATTTTTTTACTAGTAATGGCTCCAATATGTGATTTTTATTGTGACTGCGACATTGTGGCGGACACATTGGACACTTTTGACACATTTTTGGGACGATTGACAATTATACAGTGATCAGTGCTATAAAAATGCACTAATTACTGTATAAATGTCACTGGCAGAGAAGGGGTTAACTGTGTTCCCTGACTGAGTATTCTAACTGTAGGGGAGGGGACTGACTAGAGGGGATGACAGATCGTGGTTCCTAGCTATTAGGAACTCACGATCTGTTTCCCCTCACAGGACAGAACAGGGATTTGTGTGTTTACACACAAACACACACACACACATCCCTGTTCTGCCTCTCATTCCCGTGATCGCTTATGGCCGGCAGTCATCACGACCGTTGGCCACGAGCATCAGCACCCCCTTAGTGCAGCAAGCGTGCGCGCGCCTACTATCCCGCTTAAAGGAGCCGACGTATAGCTACGACGGCTCGCGGGATCGTGCTGACCTGCCGTAGTATAATGACAGCGGCTAGTTGGCAAGCGGTTAATGAGTGACACTTGCAGCATCATTGGACTTAACCTTCAATTAATCTGAACTCTGCACTGTACTTTTGAACCTTTTTTTCACTGTTGCTTATGTTTGTTTTGTGATACCATTTATGTAAATATCTCTTGCACTGTTTTTTTACTTTTCATTAAACAATATTTAAAAATCATTAAAGTTGTATTAAACCCAAAATCAACCTTTTTTCATTGCAGTTTACTAATTCTTAGATGTGATGGCTGCATTTGTTTTCTTTTTAGGCTTTCTTTCTTCTTTTTTCATCTGGTGATCCAGCCAGTAAGTCTGTGTTTTTTTTTTCAAAAGAACAAGCTCACTTTTAGATGTATCAGTTTACAGGGATGAGACAAACCATTCAACACTGACAAGGGTATTTACAATGATCTCCTTTCATTTATTTATGTAAAACCTTTATCTCAAAGGAAAAAACAGTTTGTTGTAACTGATTATAAAGTGTTCTCTGGGGTTTGACTTTAATTTGTCAGTGTATTTAAATCTGCTAGTACATCTAACACTCCCCCCGACTGACAATGCTCCTATCCAAAGGTGCCCCATGTGCTCTTTCCTCTAGTGAGGCTAAGGTTTCATTCACACAGGCACTTTAGCTTCTCTAAATGCAAGGGAAGTTATCTGAGAAGTACAAACAACTTTTGTTCTTCTCAGTTCACTTTTTCCTGCTTATAGATATTTGTGCATTAAAGCAGCCTGCTCCGAGGGCTTTCACACTGGAGCGGTGCGCTGGCAGGGCATCAGAAACTGAGCTCACCGCTCCTCCACTGCTGCTCCCCATTGAAATCAATTTTCAGCAGCTAGCGGGGGGTTAAAACCGCCCCACTAGCGGCCGAATAGCACCGCTAAAATGACGGTAAGTTACTATAAAGACATTCAGAAGATCGAGAAGGTTGGGTAAGAAGACAGCAAATAGCACAGTACACAGTGAAAAATGCAGGTGCTCAACTATATTCCATTAGCTGATTTTTGTTAATCCATTCAGGTACTGCCATTACAGTCTCACATACAGTTGTGCTCATAAGTTTACATACCCTGGCAGAATTTATGATTTCTTGGCCATTTTTCAGAGAATATGAATGATGACACAAAAACCTTTCTTTCACTCATGGTTAGTGTTTGGCTGAAGCCATTTATTATCAATCAACTGTGTTTACTCTTGATCCCTGATCAAAAGTTTACATACCCCAGTTCTTATTTTTGTGTATTGGCCCCTTTAACATTAATGACAGCTTGAAGTCTTTTGTGGTATTTGTGGATGAGGCTCTTTATCTTCTCAGATGGTAAAGCTGCCCATTCCTCTTGACAAAAAGCCTCCAGTTCCTGTAAATTCTTGGGCTTTCTTGCATGAACTACACGTTTGAGATCTCCCCAGAGTGGCTCAATGATATTGAGGTCAGGAGACTGAGATGGACACTTCAGAACGTTCACTTTATTCTGCTGTAGCCAATGACAGGTCGACTTGGCCTTGTGTTTTGGATCATTGTCATGTTGGAATGTTCAAGTACGTCCCATGCGCAGCTTCCTGGCTGATGAATGCAAATGTTCCTCCAGTATTTTTTGATAACATACTGCATTCATCTTGCCAACGATTTTGACCAAATTTCCTCTGCCTTTGTAGCTCACACATCCCCAAAACATCAGCAATCTACCTCAGTACCTTTCATCATAGGCCTTGTTGACTCCTCTCCAAATGTAGCATTTATGGTTGTGGCCAAAAAGCTCAATTTTGGTCTCATTACTCCAAATGACTTTGTGCCGAAGGTTTGAGACTTGTCTCTGTGCTGTTTTGTGTATTGTAAGCGGGATACTTTGTGGCATTTGCGTATTAATGGCTTTCTTCTGGCGACTTGATCATGCAGCCCATCTTTCTTCACGTGCCTCCTTATTGTGCATCTTGAAACAGCCATACCACATGTTTTCAGAGAGTCCTGTATTTCACCTGAATTTATTTGTGGGGTTTTCTTTGCATCCCGAACAATTTTCCTGGCAGTTGTGGTTGAAATTCTAGTTGGCCTACCTGACCGTGGTTTGGTTTCAACAGAACCCCTAATTTTCCACTTCTTGATTAGATTATCCCTTTCCTTTTTTATACAGTTCAACTACCTTTTCCCGCAGACACTTTGTCAATTCTTTTGCTTTCCCCATGACTCAGAATCCAGAAATGTCAGTGCAGCACTGGATAAAAGATGCAAGGGTCTGCCAGGGGTCCAAAAATGCATTGACCTTTTATACACACACACAAATTACAAGCAAACAGATCACAGGTGAAGATCGTTACCTTATATAGCCATTCAAACCCCTTTGTGTTAACTTGTGTGCATGTTATCAGGCCAAAATCACCAGGATATGTAAACTTTTGATCAGGGTCATTTGGGTAGTTTCTGTTGCCATTATGATTTTAAAAGATTAAATAGTTGATTGATAATAAATGGCTTCAGCCAAACACTAACCATGAGTGAAAGAAATGTGTTTGTTTTCATTCATATTCTCTGAAAAAATGACCAAGAAATCATACATTCTGTCAGGGTATGTAAACTTATGAGCACAACTGTATACTGTATGTGAACAGAATTAATTATTTGTTATTTTTTTATTTATTTTAACACTTGATACATGTTATGCTATAAAGCGTAGAAAGTGTAGAAGTGTAAAGTGTAGAAATTTGACTTAACCGAAGACACATACAGAGATCTTGAATGAACCTTTTATTCCATGATTAGCATGCTTTACAAAGGCTTTATTTACAGGAAGATATCATAATTAGCACTTATGGGCACACAAAAATTGCTTGCTACAGCACAGAGATACTAGTTCGATTTGACATTAAACAAGCCAACTTTTTAACTAACAAATCAAGCTATAATTATTATACCAAGGTTATATTTACAGTATTTTGATTTGGACTATCCTTTATACAGGATATACATTATTTATTCAATACATAAGTTGCATGTGTAATAATTTTGTTTATGTTGCATTATTGATTGAATTACATAAAGCAGCAGCAAATATGATTTCAAAGAGAAAAATTTTTTTCAAAGACAGCAACTGTTTGGTGTAGCAGTGATAGAACATTATTGAGCCCTGGAATTAGCAGGGACAAGATAGGTAAAATCTACTGCAAAGTATATAGTTTGAAAAAATAAAACTAACACTATCAACTTCATCGTATGTCACATACCATATCTTATCTTCTTCATACCACACTGTATTTTGTAAAAAGTTTTTTTTTTAAATGTCATCCCAGATTGCACCAAAACATCTCAAAAACCACATATCCACACTCCAGAGATGAGGCAAGTATTAAGACAAACTAAAAAAATGTTTAAGGGACAACAACCAAACATGTGGCACAGAGGCTCAGAAAATACATAAGCAGTTTGATTGGGACCCAGAGCAGCAATGTAAGAAGGATATGTCAATTTTGTTTCAAGAAATAACTGAGTATGATATTCCAAAGACAGCCATAAATATTGTATAGACTTGCTGCATATTATGCAAGTATTTTTACTTGGCTACTATGTTATAGGAAGAGATGAGGCATATGTTATTCCAAAAGAAAATTATGTCCCAATCAAATGATATGCAGCATGCAGATTTTATCTTGATTAAACAAATACCAGTGTACTTTTGTGGAACTGGAGATGGAAAAAATAGTTCAGTAGATTTTTTAAAGCCTTTTTCAGTCTGCTATTTCAGAGGGAGAGACCATGCAGATTTCATGTTCAAACAAAAAAAAACAATTTGTCTATTTCTTAAGATTGAAGATTAAAACATTGCACACATTTACAGTTCAACTGTTAGAAATGCCATAATTTATGAGGGAGAGAGCAAGCACATTGCAACTAGAAATATACATTAATTTTTAGACTGAACATGGAAAACTGTTCCTTGTTCATTGGACTGAACATGGAAAAATGTTACAGATTTGAACCACAGATATTACACCTGTATACGCTGGCTTAAATCTCAGAATGTTTGAGCTGGCATATTACATATGGAAATAAAAACTTAGTGATTTGATTCAGAGACTTATAATGTCTAAATTTTACAGTTTAGCACCACATATATTAAGCCTGTATGGTCAGGCTCTAATTTCTGAGTGACTGAGCAAACATATTATGTCAGGAAATAAAAAAAATATGTTTTTGATTCAGAGTTTGAAGAGGGAAACAGAAAAAAATTGTGTCTCGTTCCGGAGTCTGCTGATGGAAACATTTTACAATTTAGCACATTGGCTATTTAGTCTTTTTAAATATGCCCCATTCTCATAGGGATCGAACTGGCATAATGAATGTGTAAAGAAACAAACTAGCGTCCATTTGTTTCAAATTTAAAAGAAAAAAATATTGCACAAATTTGCATCCCTACTTTTAAGATTTTTCTTAGATAAGCTGCATTTTCTAAAGGAAAGAACAAACATATTGCATCTGGAGATAAAAATAATCAGTTTTTAGGAGACTGAAGATGGAAAAATGTTACAGATATGTGCTTTTAGTCTTAAACCTGTATGGACAGGATGCAACTGAGCAGGAGGCATTTTGCATCAGGAAATAAAAAAAATACAGTCTTGGTTCAGAGACTGTGGAGGAAAGTTTTTTTTTTCAAATATTAAATTTTTACCAGAAACGGCAGTTCCAGGCCAATAAGGCAATAGTACAAAATAATATAATGCAAATGGTGCAGGGCTAATGAAAATAAATTAACACAAGTGAAAAAAAGACTTAGAAAAAAGACTAATGAAGAGTCCCAAATCATCAGTCCATATGTAGAAAAATGTAAACAAAGACCAATATCCATGCTCCGTGTGGATAAAAAGCTGTAAGTGAGGAGAGAGTGATAGTCCTTCACATAAGATAGAATCCTGCTCCATACCCAGTGAGAGTAAGTATATCCTGCTTATCAGCTGTCTGTCACCACTGAATAGTGGTCTCACTGAGCGCAGGGAATTGGGTTTCCCTAGGGATATTAATGCTTGCTGGAATCCCCACTATTCATATGGAACTCAGAAATGGAAACAAAAGCAAAAAGTGCTCCCATAGTGCAGTAATTTAAGCACTTGCTGATCAGCAAACGCCGATATACGTCCTCACTTTGAGGACAAATGTCGTTGTTATGGCAGCAGCTAGCTGCCATAATCCCGGTATCCCCATGTTCGGCCGGCGGTCAGCTACAAGATAAAAGTGGTCTCTGGTGAATTCTCCGCAAGATCACTTTTATCGGTGGTGGAAGAGTGGCCCCCCCTCCCACCACACTCCGGTCCCCTCCGCCGCTTACAGGAGCCATCGACAGCAGCGGAGGCAATTGGATCCTTCCTGTGGCAGTGCATGGAGATGAGTGAGGGGAAGATGGCCCCCACCCGCCTCCATGACACTGCAGGGCGGAAGCAACGTCAAAACATCACTTCAATATACACATAGCTCTTAAAGGGCCATTTTTTAAAATAATTTTTTAAAAACTAAAATAACATATAGGTTATACTTACCTGCTCTGTGCAATGTTTTTACACAGAGCAACCCTGATCCTCCTCTTCTCGGATGCCCTGCCGGAAAACCTGGCTACTCGCCCATATGAGTGCCCACATAAAAAGCAGCTTTCTATGGGAGCACTCATGTGGGCTTGTTCCCGAGCCGCCCAGTCTGCAACTATTGACATAGTCAGCGAGGCTCATCTCCACCCCCACTCCCCCCCCCATTGGATTGACAGGAGCAGGAGCCAATTGCAAAATAATTGTATTAATAAACTGAATTGAGCTGAATCACATTCTTAAGTATGTGATAGGGTTTTTGGAGGCAGAGAATATCCCTATTTCACCCAGAAATATTGGGTAAAACTTTACTTTTCCAGAGATCCTATATAAACATTGTACACATTTGAGGCACCAAATCTCACCCTGTTTTTTTTCCCCTTTGAATACTTTTTATTTATTTGTTGTATTATTATTACACAGTTAACAAAAAAAAGTTAGGAAATACAGCATTATAAAATATTGTGTATTGCCTTACAGTGCATAGTACTATTACTGATTTATTTACCCACTCCCTCCCAGCCCTCACTCACCCCCCCTTGCACACACACCACCCAGTCCTTAGCTATATATACATTCTAATGATTACTATAAAGGATCAATAAACAAAGACTCTCCAAAGGGACAGCAAAAAATACCAGAACGAGGGGCCTTCAAAGTCCTCAAAAGAGGAGGGCTGGGAGCGATAGAGATAGAGAAAAAAAAGAAAAAAAAAACGGGAGAAATCTCTATACATTCACCACCCTCCCCCTATGGGGGATCCCCCATCTCATCCAGCCAAGGTCTCCACGTTCCCTCAAACTTCCTATAATTTCCTTGCCTGATATATATCACTCTCTCATTATCAACTACAGTGGAACCTCGGATTACGAGCACAATCCATTCCAGGAGAATGCTCGTAATCCAAAGTACTCGCATATCAAAGCGAGTTTCCCCATTGAAGTCAATGGAAACGAAAATAATTTGTTCCGCGTTGACTTCAATGGCATGCAATACCGCATGCGGCGAGAGGTGGGGGGCGCCAGAGAGCCTCGGAAATGGCCAGAAAGGCCCGAGGACACCTCGGCAAACCTCGGAAAGACTCCGTTCCCGAGGTTTGCCGAGGTCAGCCGGCTGTCCTCTGGCCTTTGCATGGATTTCCGAACAGCGGCGATCGGCGCCGCTCGGTTCCGGCGCCCCCCAGCTCAGGCCAAACGCGGTATTGGACACGCTTTGGCCTGAATCGTGCTCATTTTACGAGATAACACTCGCAAACCGAGTTACGATTTTGAAAAATACAGTGTTCGCATTGCAAAACGCTCGTTTACCACGTTTACTCGTTTACCACTCGCAATCTGAGGTTCCACTGTATTGAGTTAATAGTCTCAACCCAGTTCTCCACAGTCGGGGGGGGTTAAGCGCCTGCCATTTTTGTGCAATTAATTTTCTGGCCTGGAATAGGCATCTTAACATTGCTTCAGTAGTGTCATTCGAGACTCTACCCCCCCTTCATGCCCCCCAGTAGACAGGTCTTGGCCGTCGGTTCTATTACAGTCTTAAACGTCCTGTTTAACGGGATGCAATTTGGGATGCACGAAGTAGGCATTTATTAAGCAAAAATTTAGTTCCTCAAATATTGTATGAAAATTGAACAGATTTAATGCATGGAATCACATCTTTTTTAAGCCAAGAAAACTTCAGAAGCATGTAGAAATAATATTTTAGCCAGGAATAAGCAATGTGACTGTCCTTTTTCAAAGATACTGTATTTTAATGTACTAGTGTGCTGAATTGCTGCTGCTACTTTTATATTAGTTATGATCTGTTGGAACTAAAATTGTCAGAATTAGACAAAAGTTTGAGGGATAACTCAAAAGTAAGCAGATGTTTTTGATGCTGTTGGTAGACGATTCTCTGGAAAGCACAGACTTCTCTCAAAGTAAGCTTTCTGCAGTTCACATATACATTTTAACAATTCTAGGGAACATGTTCATGCTGCTCAGATGGTCAAGATACAGTTTAACCCCCCTGGCGGTATTCCCGAGTCTGGCTCGGGGTGAGAATTTAGTACCAAAAGCGGTAACCCCGAGCCAGACTCGGGACCGCATCGCTGGATCCTGGAAGACGCGACTCACCTTGTCTCCGGGATCCCGCGATGTTCTCCCGCTGTGTTCGGCGGCCGGATCTTCCGCCCGATCCTCTGTGTGCCCTGGCTTCCGTTCCCTGCGAGCGTAGCGACGCAGGGGGTGGAACCGGCGGCAAATTCAAAATGTATAAAGCACAAAACACACTGACACATTGTAATCCTATTGGATTACATTACAAAATATAATAAATATTAAAAAATTGACCTCAGATTGCCCCCCAGTGCTTTGTCCAGTGCCCCTGCCTGCAGTTTTACTGTACTTTGTGTCTGGAAACTGCAGAGCGACCATGGCATCCAAAAAGCGCGCTTCAACATCAAAAGCGACATATGACCTGCTGGAAAACAGCGACAGCGAGACAGAATCGCTTGCAGATGTGAGTGATAGCGAATCATGGGGAAGTTCGTCATCAGGCACGGAAAGCGATTTCAGCGATGATCCTGCGACTTTGCCCAGCGATGTGCGGACTTGGTGCTCGATTGATTGCGGTACGGAGCACACAGCACCCCCAAGATTCCCGTTTACCGGAGCGCCTGGTATAAAAGTGGAGGTTGAAGATGACAGCCCCTTGGGATACCTCCAACTCTTTTTGACTGATGAGGTCATAGAAATAATTGTTACAGAGACCAATCGGTACCAGGAACAACAAGCTGCTATATCGCAGAGGTTTTCAAGGAGCAGAAAATGGGAACCAGTGACCAAGGAGGACATCTGGAAGTTTCTGGGACTAATTATTCTCCAGGGAGTGGTGGGGAAACCCCTGCAAAAGTGGTACTGGACAACCAACAAAATATTAGCCACTCCTTTTTTTGGCACCATAATGTCGGAATACAAATTTTCACTCATAATGAAATATCTGCATTTTCAAAATAATGACGAATTTGATGAGACTTCTCATCCAGCTCCAAAACTGAAAAAAATTTGGGACTTATATCAAATTATTCAGAAAAATTTCCAGCAGACCTATATACCAGACAGAGACGTCAGTATCGACGAAAGTCTTATGGCCTACAAAGGAAGACTTAGCTGGATACAGTACATCGCGTCTAAGAGAGCGCGATTCGGCATAAAATCATTCATGCTCTGTGAAGCCAGCACTGGTTATATATGGAATTCGGTCCTTTACACCGGGAAAGGGATGAAATTCCACGACAGATTCAGTCAATATGGAATGGCAACCGCTTCTGTTCTCACTTTGATTGAGCCATTGTTGAATCAGGGGTACTGTGTAACCACAGATAATTTTTATACTTCTCCAGAACTCTATGAGTTCCTTCTACAACACAAGACAGATGCTTACGGGACTGTTAGAGCTAACCGGCGTGACATGCCGCCAACCTTTGCCAAAAAAAAGCTCACTGCAGGAGAAATAGTTGCCTGGCAAAAAGGCAAAATTATGGCACTAAGATGGCGAGATAAAAAAGATGTGTGCCTAATGAGTACCATTCACAACACCTCTACTGTCATGGTACGTACAAAAGTTGGAAAAGATGTTATGAAACCTCAACTCGTAATGGACTACAACAACACAATGGGAGGTGTTGACAGAGCTGACCAGGCCATGACTTTTTACCCTGCTATGAGAAAGCAACAAAAAAAATATTATAAAAAAATCTTCAGGCATCTTCTTGAACAGTGCCTGTGGAACGCTTTCATTCTAAAAAAAAAGAGTGACAGGCCTGTGATTCATGCAGACTTCGTTTGGAAAGTTGCAGAACTCATATTTCTGAAGCACCAAACACCAACCACTGTAAATCGATCTGGACGTCGTGCTGCTGGCGTTGTGAACCCGGAACGTCTGACAGGTCGACACTTTGTGGACCACATTCCACCAACAGAAAAGAAGGCAGCACCCACAAGGATGTGTGTGGTTTGCTGCTCTAAACGTGACGACACAGGAAGGAAAGTCAGAAAAGAAACCCGGTTCTACTGTCCTGACTGTGACGTCGGACTTTGCGCTGTACCCTGTTTTAAAATTTACCATACCCGAGACGTTTACTAAAAGCAATATGACTACTAATATTGCACTCTTGTTTGGCCAAAAAAAATGTCAGTGTTTTTGATTTATATTATTTACTAAAATTTATTGAATAAAAAGTATTATTACCATTATATTATTATTTGTTATTATTTATAGTTATTTATTATATTATAATTTATGATTTTGTGTTTCAAACTTTATCATACCCAGGATGTCTACTAGACTCTTGTTTGGACAGATTTCAGTGAGTTATTCCTAAGAATTACAGGCCTACAATTTAAAACGCCACATTTCCATGCAAAAATAATGGTACCGCTTTCAGCACCTAAAATCTGAAATAATCATACCGCCAGGGAGGTTAACTGCTTTCTGCCTCGGCCATTGTAAAATGATGCCCAAACGGGAGCCCCATTGTTCTGGGGGGAGGTCATATGACCTCCACCCAAGAACGTGCCTCATGCAGGCCCCAAGGCCCGCACTCCAGTGCAATCTCTTACCTGCTGTGACACAGCGGATGACTGATGAGTGTACCGGCCTGCTGTTGGTTCCTTGTGATCACCGTGACCAATCACAGCAGATCACATTACAATTGTAAGCAATGAATGGCTTCAATTCATGCCATTCATTGTGTACAATTGTGCTACTAGCTGCGATTGGTCACTGTGATCACATGGTACAGACAGGGCCACACAGCCCAACTGCACCATGTGATTAGCTGTTGCCAATCACAGCTAATCACAACAATACTCACTGAATGAATCTATTTAATTCCCTAAAATGCTTGCTTATAGCAGTGAAATTCATACCTGTTATTGCAGGTTCATTTTGTACAAAGATCAGATTATTAATATAGCATCTGGCAGGGTAGAAACTAAAATGCAGCAGTACTATAATGAACTCATATGAAAATGCTTTTGTATGAAGCAGTGTATAAAAAAATCCTTATCACCTCCCCAGAGTAGTACAGTGTTATTGTGGCAATACTGTATTGCTCTGGTCACAGTATGTAACAAAAAGTAAATGTAAATTTACATACTGTCACTAGTCAGTGTCTCTGCTCACCACCACACCAGTTATATTATGATGCTGTATTGCACTGGTGACAGTATGTAAAAAATAACAACTTAAAAAAATGCACCATGCCTCTTACCAAATACCTTGGACTGTCAACTTTCCAAAAAGAGGCATTTGAGGTAATTTGTGGGATATATGTACTGTTCTGGTTCTAGGGCGTCAGTACATCAGCATTGATCAATTTTTAGCTACTGTATATATACCATAGTTTGTGGAATTTCCTACAGACTATATAATATAGATTGATTTGGGTTATTTTCACCAAAGAAATGTAGCAGAATAGATGTTGGCCTAAATTTATGAACAAAGAATATTTATTTGCAAAATTTTATAACAGGAACAAATAAAATAACTTTTTTTTCCAAACCTTTCAGCCTTTTTTACATTTTTTAACAGCCAATAAAAACCCCAGTGGTGATTAAATTCCACCTAAAGAAAGCTCTATTTGTGTGAAAAAAAAATGATAAAAATTTCATTTAGGTACAGTTTGCATGACGGCGCATTTGTCATTCAAAATGTGACAGCGCTGAAAGCTGAAAATTGGCCTGGGCAGGAAGGGGTAAAAGTGACTGGTATTGAAGTGGTTAAGCATCAAAAACTGTCTGATTACCACCTGTTGTAGATAAGTAGCTGGCAACACACCATACTTACAACCTTACAAATTATTCAATCCAAGTCATGGTTATTGTAATACCAATGGGCAATTTGTAAGACCTTGTCCACACTAGCACTGTCAAATCTGCATTCATATGTGTTTAGATGACATTTTAAAAAGCATCAGTATACATGCAAGTAATCATTTTTAATTTGTAATCATTTTTATTTAGTATTTCAAAGAGAAGTACATAAACCTGGCATTTGTAATTATAACAAATAATGTATGTTGGCTGCACACCAGGGTATAAAACTTTACATAAAAAAGGGTACATAATAAAGGGCAATAAACATCTCTAAACTACGTCCCTTTCTAACCAATGAAACCACAAAGCTCCTGATTCACTCCCTGGTTATCTCTCGCCTCGACTACTGCAACTCCCTCCTCATTGGCTTACCTTTAAATAGACTATCCCCCCTTCAGTCCATCATGAATACTGCTGCCAGACTCATCCACCTTACAAACCGCTCAGTGTCTGCTACCCCTCTCTGATAATCCCTCCATTGGCTGCTACTTGCCCAACAAATTAAATTAAAAATACTAACAATAAGTTACAAAGCCATCCACAACTCTGCCCCCAGCTACATCACTAGCCTAGTCTCAAAATACCAACCTAATCGCCCTCTCCGTTCCTCCCAGGACCTCCTGCTCTCTAGCTCCCTCATCACCTCCTCCCATATCCGCCTCCAGGACTTCTCCCGAGCCTCGCCCATCCTCTGGAATTCCCTACCCCAATCTGTCAGACTGTCTCCAAATTTATCCACTTTTAGGCGATCCCTGAAAACTTTCCTCTTCAGAGAAGCCTATCCTGCCTCCATCTAACAACTGCACTATTTTCTCCATTAGCTCATCCCCCACGGCTATTACCCTTTTGTATAACTTGACCTTCCCTCCTAGATTGTAAGCTCTAACGAGCAGGGCCCTCTGGTTCCTCCTGTATTGAATTGTATTGTACTTGTACTGTTCTCCCTAATGTTGTAAAGCGCTGCGTAAACTGTTGGCGCTATATAAATCCTGTATAATAATAATCAACATAGTTTATCCTCACTCGCCTAATAGAAATTTACAAAGCTAAGCAATGGGGAATGTAATGATTTTTCAATGGTGCTATACACACTGCAGTAACCTGCATTTACATGTGGTCAGTTTAGAGAATATAGAGTTCTGCCTGTCCAGGATCTGATTAGAAACTCTAAATGCATGACTAAACTTTCTTTAAAGCAGGAACATGTAAATGCAGGAAGAAGTTGTCTGGCAGGCATAAAAGTCATATATATTTCCCAGATAACTTTAGTATTTAGAAAATCTAAATGCAGGAGTGCCAGTGTGAATGAAGACTAAAAACAAAGATGGATAGCAGATCTACAGTGAGGGAAAAAAGTATTTGATCCCCTGCTGATTTTGTATGTTTGCCCACTGACAAAGAAATTATCATTCTATAATTTTATTGGTAGGTTTATTTTAACAGTGAGAGACAGAAAAACAACAAAAAAAATCCAGAGAAATGCATTTCAAAAACGTTATAAATTGATTTGCACTTTAATGAGTGAAATAAGTATTTGACCCCTTCACAAAGCATGACTTAGTACTTGGTGGCAAAACCCTTGTTGGCAATCACAGAGGTCAGACATTTCTTGTAGATGGCCACCAGGTTTGCACACATCTCAGGAGGGATTTTGTCCCACTTCTCTTTGCAGATCTTTTCCAAGTTATTAAGGTTTTGAGGCTGATATTTGGTAACTCGAACCTTCAGCTCCCTCCACATACAGTATTTTCTAAGGGATTAAGGTCTGAAGACTGGCTAGGCCACTCCAAGACCTTAATGTGTTTCTTTTTGAGCCACTCCCTTGTTTCCATGGCTGTGTGTTTTGGGTCATTGTCATGCTGGAATACCCATCTATGACCCATTTTCAATGCCCTGCCTGAGGGAAGGAGGTTCCTTCCAAGATTTAAATGTACACGGCCCCGTCTATTGTCCTTTTGAGGCGTAGAAGTTGTCCTGTCCCCTTAGCATAAAAACACCCTCAAAGCTTAATGTTTCCACCTCCATGTTTGATGGTGGGGATGGTGTTCTTGAGGTCATAGGCAGCATTCCTCCACCAAACATGGTGAGTTGAGTTGATGCCAAAGAGCTCGATTTTGGTCTCATCTGACCACAACACTTTCAACCAGTTCTCCTCTGAATATTCAGATGTTCATTAGCAAACTTCTGACGGGCCTGTACATGTGCTTTCTTGAGCAGGGGGACCTTGTGGGTGCTGCATGATATTCATCCTTCGTGGCGTAGTGTGTTACCAATTGTTTTCTTGCTGCCTTGAGAACAAGATTTTCCCATGTAGTTCTGGGCTGATTCCTCGCCGTTCCCACGATCATTGAAACTCCATGAGATGAGATCTTGCATGGAGCCCCAGACTGGGGGAGATTGACAGTTATTTTGTGTTTCTTCCATTTGCGAATATTCGCACCAACTGTTGTCTCTCTCTCACCAAGCTGCTCGCCGATGGTCTTGTAACCCATTCAAACCTTGTGTAGATCTACAATCTTGTCCCTGACATCCTTGGACAGCTCTTTGGTCTTGGCCATGATGGAGAGATTGGAATCTGATTAATTGATTGCATCTGTGAATAGATGTCTTTTATACGGGTAACAAGCTGAGATTAGGAGCACTCCCTTTACGGGAGTGCTCCTAATCTCAGCTCGTTGCCTGTTTAGAAGACACCTGGGAGCCAGAAATCTTGCTGATTGATACAGGATCAAATACTTATTCCATTCATTAAAATGCAAATCAATTTATAACTTTTTTGAAAACCCACCATTAAAATTATAGACTGATCATTTTTTTGTCAGTGGGCAAACGTACAAAATCAGCAGGGGATCAAATACATTTTCCATCACCGTAAGAGCAAAATGGCATCTAATAACATTTTACCTAAGCAGGACCATGCTCACCTAATTATATGGCTAAATAGCACCCATGTAAAATTCAGCAAAGTAGGTTTAGTAATGATACTTTATATACTGCATATATTATGGCTTGAGTGGGAGAAGGCACTTGGCAGGTAGTTCTTGTAGTGCCATAGATTAACATCTGCATCTATTCATGCAACAGTTTCAATGCTGTTTGGTATGGAACCTCATCTTCTGCTTTACCAAAAATATGTAGAAGAATATATATCAGCAAATAGTATAAAATATCAAATACCACCAAAAGAAAGCTCTATTTGTGGGAAAAAAAGAATGCCAATTTTATTTGGGTACAGCATTGCACAAATGCGCAATTGTCAGTTAAAGCGAAGCAGTGCTGTATCACAAAAAATGGCCTGGTCATTAAGGGGGAAATTCTTCCAGTCCTTAAGTGATTAACTGACAATTGCGCGGGCGTGCGACATTGTACCCAAACAAAATATATATTTTCCGCGGACAAATGTCTGTTGTCAGATTTTCCTAAGTTGTGTACACAAGTCCGTTGGACAAAAGTGCAAAGTACAAACACGCATGCTCGGAAGCAAGGATGAACCAGAAGCGGTCAGTCTTGTAAACTAGCGTTCGTAATGGAGAATTAACATTCGTGACGTGGCAAATTATGAAATCTCAAAATGCAGCGCACATTCTCTTCTTCTTTAATGGGATAATAATGAAGCTGCTTTGCTGGTCATACTGATGGAGTTATTGCAAACTAATTTTCAAAGGCTTTTTTTTTTTCTAGTGATATCACAAATAATATTATTATGCTTTTTTTTTTTATTTGGGCAAGTTACCACAACACCATTATCCCGTAGTTTTTAAGATCGAAGCTACAACTATGTTGGTGTTCCTTGTCAATTTTACATTGTATTTTTTTTTTTTTTTTTGTTTTCAAAAGGTTTTTATTGGAAATAATAAAGAAAAATACAAGTGCATAAAAAGTAGTATTAGATACAATATCCTTCAGGCTAATATAACAATAATGGAAGGCTATATAAGGAGTGTACATTCACAATAGGGTGTATGAGCAATTCGTCACCATTATGGTAGCTTGAATGACCTTCAGTCCTAGAAGGATGTCTTAATTCAGGAAAAATGTTGTACTAGGAACAAAAATAGGAGGGAAGAGCCAAAAACACAAAATAAACAGTGAAAAGAAAATAAGTTCAGCATAATCAAACTGGGTATAACACGGTCAGTCTTGAAGCCTGAAAAGGAACCAGGGGTTCCATTTAGCATCAAATACAGGTATAGAGTCATGTAATGTATGAAATATTTTCTCGGTAACCATCATAGAATCAATGCGAGAGATGATTTGTGCAAACGGGATTGAAGAGGATTTCCAGTGAAGGGCAGTGCCCCAGAGCATGGCCACACAAATTGAATGGATTAGTCTCAACAGGGGTTTGGAAATATCAGGGATATCTTGAAATAGGATACAGTGATGAAAGGTGAGATTGATATGATTTCCTACTAATTTGTCAATCAATTTTAGTATTTCCTTCCATGTGGGTTGTAGCTTCTCACACTCCCAGAATATGTGTATGAACGAGCCTAAGTGGGTGCAACCCCTAAAGCAATTGGGAGAAGTCTGTGGATAAATCTTATGTATACGGGCTGGGGTATAATACTATCTCGTTATGAGTTTAATGGCTGTCTCTCTAATTGTTAGGGATTTTGAGCATTTACGTATATTTAACCAACCCCTATCCCAGTCTATCTCATCTTGGTCAAAGGCTAGTTCTTGTTCCCATTGAGATCTGTACTTCAGGGCCAGAGAGTCATCAACCAATTCTAATGTGTTATGGATTTGTGAGATAAGGCCTTTTTGACGAGGAGCTGTGTGGCACAGATGCTCGTAAATTATCGTGTATTCTGCTGAGGGGGTGGTGTAATGTTGTTGAAAAAAATGTCGGATTTGAAGGAAGTGGTAGAATTCACTGTCTGGAATAAGCTAACGGGATTTGAATGATGAAAATGAAATAAATTTGGAGTCTTCTAGGAAATCTCCTAATGTGATCAGATTGTGTTGGGTCCACCCCTCAAATAACTCCGGGTGAGCATAGGCTGGGGGGAATCTAGTGTTCCCGATATAGGAGGCCCCAAGGGGGGACTGAGAGGAGAGATTGTATTTCCTCTTATATGTGTTCCAGAGTCTCAAGCCTATAGATACAATGTGGTTTTTGGTGGATATTTCTGTGAGGGGGGGACCTGAGGTCCACATTAATCCAGGTAAGTATAGTGGGGCAATAGAGTCCTGTTCAAATTTGACCCATGGGACCTTGGAGTCTCTAATGTTCCACTGGGCTTGTTGTGCAAGTCTGCTAGCAATATAGTATAACCATATATGGGGGACTCCCAGACCCCCCCTCTTTGGAGAACGATAAAGGATCTCCCTAGAAAATCTGGGAGGTTTGTCTTGCCAGATAAATTTATTAATATGAGTTTGAAGGGTGAGTAGGTAAGATTTTGACACTCTAATTGGAAGGGAGCGAAAAAGGTATAGTAACCTGGGGAGTATTACCATTTTTAGGGCTGTGACTCTACCAAGGAAAGAAATATGGAGTTGAGACCATGACTTAAGTGTTTTTTTCAGTTTAGATAACATGGGGGGTAGTTATGTTCAAATAGTCTGCCAAAGTCTCCAGCCAGATCCATGCCCAGATATGATAAACAGGTGTCTCACCACACAAAGTGAAAGGTATTTTTAAATTGTTGTACCTCCGCCGGAGAGAATACCACAGGGAGGGCGACCGATTTCGAGACATTGATCTTCAGGCCGGAGACTCCCGCAAATCTGCGTACATACAGAATTTGTAGGAAGAGGAGCCTTTGGTGTAACCCAATATATTTTGGTTGTTAAGTATAGCAATAGCCAGGGGTTCTAGGGCAAGGGCAAAAATTAATGGGGAAAGTGGGCATCCTTGCCTAGTACCCCTCCCTATGGGAAAGAAATCGTAATTACAGCCCGGGATTTTGATACCAGTTTTGGGGTTTACATAGAGGGCGCGGAACCCATGTAAAAATTCCTCCCGGAAACCCATGCGTTGTAGAAGGATATATAGATAGCTCCAGGAGACGCTATCAAAGGCCTTGTGTATATCAAGGCTGAGTAGAAAGAGTTTACGGGAATTCAAGTTGGAGTCTTGTATGATGTTAGAGGCTAGTCTAATGTTATCCGTTATGAATCTATGGGGTATAAATCCTGCTTGGAAGGGTGAGATAAGAGAGGATATAATGGATGCCAACCTGTCCGCCAGGATTCTACTGAAAATTTTTACATCATTATTCATGACCGAAATCGGTCTATAATTTTGGGGAAGTAAATGAATTTTATTAGGTTTGGGGATCAGGGACATATTTGACAACAGCATTTCATGGAAAATGGAAAGTTACCTCCTTGTAGGATCCAATTAAACAGTTGTACTAGGCTAGGGGAAAGTAGGGTGGCAAATTTTCTATAGTATATGGTCGAAAAGCCGTCCGGGCCTGGGGCAGAGCCTGTCTTGAGGGATTTGATAACATTGAGAACCTCTGACGGTGTGATAGGGGCATTGAGCTTCTCTATTTGGGTAGGAGAGAGAGTGGGTATAGGAATGTCCTGAAACCAGGTATCATCTGTCGAAGTAGGAGGATTTTGGGCAGGAGCCAATAGGGAGGAATAAAATTGTTTAAAAATGTGAAGCACCTCTTTGGGGTGGGAAGTGGACAGGCCCGTGTTTGAGATAAGTTTGTATACATGGGTGGGGCGGGAGGTCTGATTGAGCTTTCTTGCAAATAAAGTTGAGGCAGTGTTGTTATGTAGTAGAAATTTGGCTCTGGACCATCGTAGGGCTTTTTCCACCTTAGAGGACAGGAGGGAGTCTAATTCAAGACGCTTTTGATCTATCAATTTTCTGGTCGACTCTAGGCCCAACATGTTAGTATTTTTGTAAATGCGGTCTAGTTCAGTGGTTAGGTTCAAAATTTTTTGTCTGTGCATTTTGTTATAGGATGAGGCGATGCTGATTAGTTTACCCCTCAAAACCGCCTTATGGGCAGTCCATAAAATGGAAGGTGGAGTATCCGGGAGAGCATTCAGAGAAAAGTATTCCTCAATAGATTTAGCTGTCTCAGATTCTGCCGCAAAGCTTCATTCAATCTCCATGTATATGGTGTGGGGGCTAATCCAATGAATTTCGTTGTAAAGGAGATTACGTGGTGGTCAGACCAAACACAGGGGTGGATCTTGGCATCAGTGGAGTTTGCTAATATGATGGGGGTAGTGTAGATGTAATCCAGCCTGGCGTAACTATTATGGGGATGCGAGTAGAAGGTGAATTCCTTAAGCCCCATATTGTGCGTTCTCCAGGTGTCCACCAACTGGTGGTCCAAAAGGCCTTGGGTAAGAGACCTGGGGAAAGCTTTGGAGGCATTTGTGGAGGAGGATCTATCAAGTGTAGGGTTAGCCACTGAGTTGAAATCACCTCCTATTATGATATGGGGAGAGTTCAAGGAGACCAACTTATCAAAAAAGGTTTTAAAAAAGGTTGCGGGTGCGTCGTTGGGGGCGTATACACTGGCAATTGTAATTTCTCTGTTGTGTAACACACCTTTGATAATGACAAACCTGCTATCCTTATCTTTGAAGCATTGTTTGACCTCCATAGGGAGGGAAGCATGCAAGAATATGGCGGCACCCCTGCTCTTTGCTGGGTAAAGGGAGTAAAATGAATGAGGGAATATCCTATGGAAGAATTTCGGGTGTGAGGAGTGGGAGAAGTGTGTCTCCTGCAGCAGGAGAATTTTGGTGCCTAAGTGAACATACAGGTCAAAGGCCTTACGTCTCTTTATGGGGGAGTTAAATCCCTTCACATTATGTGAAATACATGTAATTACCATAATTAGTCATAACAACTCTATCGTATGTGAGAGGGTTCAAAGTTAACCATCCTAGGGAGTCATTCTGTATTTGTAAGCTAAGGCATACTTGGCCCAGCAGGGGTTCCGCCATAATTCCACACCGCACATTGTAAATACAATATCCCCTCTTCTCATAGAAAGTATAATCAAGAATAAACATGTAAATCTTGGATTTAGGACTTATGCAGAATAAAGTTACCAGGCTGTAAACTGACTGACCAAGAAAAAAAGAAGAATTGTAAACGAGTATGGACCAAAAAATAAAAAAACAACTAAGAGAACAAAAATAGGACATGGAGTTCAACGTCCAAATTGGATCAGGTAGAGCAAAAAAACCCCAGAACTTTACCTGACGAAAAATACAGTTTCAAGCGAGACAACTAGGTCTCGTACCCAGCAATTCTGCAAACACCTACTGGTGGGGTGCAGAGCAAGAAACCTGTGGGGCAAGCTGTCTAAAAGAGAACGGGTTCAAGTGATGAATGCAAAAAGGAGCAACGTCCCTTTTAAAAAAAAAAAAAAAAAAAAAAGGGAAAGAACCAAAAACCCCAAATGAAAAAACTCTTGCTGGGTGGGGTGGACATGGCATTGCTCCGAGGGACAGCCGCTCTTAATGAGGATGGAGAGAGGTAGGTGTGGGTCATCTCAAGGAACAAAAGAGTGGTAATCAGAGACGCTTTCAGCGTGGTTGCATGGCGGGGTCCTCTCCGATATCATAGCGGATCCTTCTTCTATCCCTCCTTGGTGGTGGGGTTTGCCAGATGGGAGCTTGGAGGGGTGTCGATGGAGGGCGACGGATTGCAGCTGCATCTAAGAGTCCAAGTTTCACCAGAATTTCTTGACCCTCTTGTAAGGAGGTAGCTGAGAAGGTGGTGCCATTATGGGGAACCTGCAACTTAAATGGAAATCCCCATCTGTAACGAATATGTGCAGATTGCAGTGCAGAAGTGATTTCCTTCAGGCCTCTTCGCCTATCCAAGGTGGCAGGGGAGATATCCGGGTAGATCTGGATAGGTTGGTCATCAAGTGTTATCCGTTGTTTGTAACGGGCAGCTCTCAGGATTTCCTCCTTAGTGAGAAAGTCCTTCATGCAGAAAACTACGTCTCTGGGGGGTTTGTCATCTGGAGGTTTTGGACGGAGTGCCCTGTGGATGCGGTCACATTTAAAAGCTGCAGAGTCATATTCTGGAAGGAGGGATTTGAATAGTCTAATTATGGTCGGGATTAAGTCTGTCTCTGTCTCAGGGATGCCTCTCAGACGCAAATTATTGCGTCTATTTCTATTGTCGAGATCTTCGACTTGTGCTTGAATCGCTGTTAGTGCTAGGGCTAGAGATTCGTGTTCACGACTGAGTTCATTATAGGCCAGAGCTAGTTCATCGTGTTTAGATTCAAGGAGCTCAGTGCGTGAGCATAAGGCCGCAATCTCCTGTGACAGAGTGTGGGATGTTTTGTGCAGCTCCGTTTGAAATTTGGTAGCCAGTCTGGTGTACATGGCTTTCAGCAAGACATCTAGGTCTGCCTTAGAAAGGGTGGCATGGTACTCACCCACAGTGCTTGCGGATGGAGAGGGATCCAATCGTGGTGGAGGAGCCGGAGCAGGAGACTCCCCTTTCCCAGCCACGCCATCTTGAGGCATGCTGAAACTTTCCCGCGTGCGGAGGAGATAGTGGGTCAGGGTGTTTTGAGAGGATCCTCGGGATTTCCTTCTCCTCGACGGCATGCACCGAGTATTTGTGGCTTGAGGGGTGCAAAAATTGAGATATGATGTGCAGATAATAGCCCTCAGGAAGCCTTTATAGTCCCGGGTGGAGCGGAGCTACTGAGTCAGGCGTCCATCTTCCTCGGCACCGTGCATGTGCCCCCTACATTGTATTTTTTTAAATGTAAACTGCCTACTCCCAAACTGTCATTTGAAGTAAAACACATAGCCAAGTATTATTCTGCACAATTCTTTTATTGTGCATTAAAAAAAGAAAACAAATAAAATTAGACATGCTATCTGCCAATAGAACTTAACCAAAAAGTGCATTCTATGCATCCAAATATATAGAAAATATACCAAATCAAATCATTATTATTCAACCAAAAATTAAAATAAAAGCCTCATGCATGTGTCCTGCTTCTTAATATAGGGAGTCAACAATGCCAAGAGTTGGTGAAAGCCGGGATCCGCCATCCAGAGATAATTCCGAAAATCATCTGGATTATTCTCCTGGAGCTCCTGCAGCAAAGGCATATGACATAATTGGTCACGATTAATAAAGCAACCAATTTTTGGTCCAAGAACTCCTCCTCCTCCTGTTTCTAGACTGGACTTGAGTAAAAGCAATAACTCCAAGGCCAATAATAACTAACACAATATCTCCTCCAATTCCACAACATGTCTGGTTGATGAACGACCTTTGAGAAACTAAATGAAAAGCGCAAACTGAAAAGCGCAAAATGAAAAGCGTGAAATGAAAAGTGCGAATCAAAACTCACCAAACTTCTACTAACACGAAATTAGCAGAAGGAGACCAAAGGGTGGCCCTAAAGAGCTGTAAAACCACTTTGTACGTCAGTACGTTCGTGTTTGTAGGCCGTCAATTCCTTGCCGTTTGTATGCAAGACAAAATCCAGGCACACGCCTTCAGACAAAAGTCAGAGGTTTTGTCTGCGGAAAATCTGATCATGTATACGAGGCTTAAGTGACACTTTTTGGTGACCAGTGACACCAATACAGTGATCAGTGCTATAAAAATAGACTGATCATTGTATAAATGGCACTGACAGGGAATGGGTTAACACTAGGGGGTGATCAAGGGGTTAGGTGTTCTCTAAGGAGGTGTTTCTAACTGTATAGGGGGCAGAATGATGCTAGGAACAGCTGATCTCTCTCTCCTCCCCTGTCAGAACGGGGATCCGCCTTGTTTACACTGGAAGATCCCCATTCTGCCTCTATTTCCGCCGGACCTTCGGGAGAGCTCCCGCTGCACACAGCAGGCACGCGCGCGCACAAAAATTAGTGCACGGACCGCCGTACATGTACGGCGATTCGTGCAGTGAAACCAACCTGCCGCAGTATAACTGCGGCGGCTGGTCAGGAACTGGTTAAGGGGGGATGACAAGGGGTGTGTCCTATGCCTACATACATTTGCTAATAGGTGTCCCTTGTTCCTATCTCAGAAAGTTGAGAGGTATGTCACTATAATATAGGTACACGGATTGTCATATGTTCAATTCATGAGACATATTTGATGTAAAAAAGTAGTTCATTTCAATGACAATGCAGTTTTAGGCCTGTGCTAAAGTAAACACAACAGCTATTTTAAACTAAGCCAGACTCTGTCACCTGAATAATACAAAAAGGACTACGTTTCCAGCATTATAAAATTGTATTATTTAATAATATAGGTAATGTTGGTTACTATTCATATGCCGCTATAACTAAGAAAAACATGAGGCTAGTTTCTATAAACATTAATAGTTTCCCACATCTTTGTTTAGAGAAAAGCCTGAGGATTTCTAAACTTTAAAATCTCATTCATTCCAAAAGAATGGTTTCACAGACGACTTCATAAATCTTTGCCCCTGGATTTCCATGCGCCAGCACTTTGGGCTTGTGGAATTTGCAGGTGACTATTTTTAATGTAAATATGACTCTCACTAGGAATTAAAAGTGTAAATTTCAAGTGGAGGATACCACTATGTACATATTTAATGTGAAGCGTTTACATTTCAGAAGCAATCAGTTTCACCCTATACTTGTGGTACTAATACTAAAATGTGTTTCTTCTAAACATTGCGTGTCAATTCCTAATGAGTAAAAAAAAAAAAAATAACAATTAACTCTTTCTTGTCTGTGTGGAATTAATACTCTGACATATGCAATCAACATCAGACTAAAGCTACAAATGCATAAAGAGAATATTATCCATTAGTAATTAAAACAAAATTTATAATAATTATTTAAACAAGAGTCATATGGAGGTAATATTTACAACTTTTATTATATGCACTGTATAATTAGCAAATGCATTAAAAATCATAAAGTTGTTCTTTAGAGTAAAACAAAATGTACACAACTGGACGGATTTACTAAGGAAGTTGAGAATCTTCAACTAGAAAATTGTGTGAATGTTAACATCAGTTATGCAATCATGGGGAAAGCATTTACACACAACTGGGTAATCAAAGTAAACTGTATTGGATATAAATTAAATAATTTTGAGTGAAGATTCAGAAATCCTTTCTGAAATCAGCCTCAGTATTTACCTGTAATAATTCTATACTGTATACAGCATTGAATCGTTTTTCATCTTTAAAATATTTGTAATCTGTTTTCAGTTGTCATTAAAACATCTCATCACCTGTCCTTGCCTTACATTGGCTTCCCAGAATGAGAGATACAGTGGGGACGGAAAGTATTCAGACCCCCTTACATTATTCACTCTTTGTTATAGTGCAGCCATTTGCTAAAATCATTTAAGTTCATTTTTTTCCTCATTAATGTACACACAGCACCCCATATTGACAGAAAAACACAGAATTGTTGACATTTTTGCAGATTTATTAAAAAAGAAAAACTGAAATATCACATGGTCCTAAGTATTCAGACCCTTTGCTCAGTATTTAGTAGAAGCACCCTTTTGATCTAATACAGCCATGAGTCTTTTTGGGAAAGATGCAACAAGTTTTTCACACCTGGATTTGGGGATCCTCTGCCATTCCTCCTTGCAGATCCTCTCCAGTTCTGTCAGGTTGGATGGTAAACGTTGGTGGACAGCCATTTTTAGGTCTCTCCAGAGATGCTCAATTGGGTTTAAGTCAGGGCTCTGGCTGGGCCATTCAAGAACAGTCACAGAGTTGTTGTGAAGCCACTCCTTCATTATTTTAGCTGTGTGCTTAGGGTCATTGTCTTGTTGGAAGGTAAGCCTTCATCCCAGTCTGAGGTCCTGAGCACTCTGGAGAATGTTTTCATCCAGGATATCCCTGTACTTGGCCGCATTCATCTTTCCCTCGATTGCAACCAGTCATCCTGTCCCTGCAGCTGAAAAACACGCCTACAGCATGATGCTGCCACCATCATGCTTCACTGTTGGGGCTGTATTGGACAGGTGATGAGCAGTGCCTGGTTTTCTCCACACATACCACTTATGCCCCGTACACACGGTCGGATTTTCGGTCGAAAATGTCCGATTGGAGCGTGTTGTCGGAAATTCCGACCGTGTGTGGGCACCATCGGACATTTTCCATTGGATTTTCCGACACACAAAGTTTGGGAGCAGGATATAAAATTTTCCAACAACAAAGTCCGATCGTGTCAATTCCGACCGTGTGTGGCCTGTTCCGACGCACAAAGTGCCACGCATGCTCAGAAGAAATTCCGACACGGAACAGCTCGGTCTAGTAAAATTAGCATTCGCAATGGATACAGCACTTTCGTCACGCTGCAATGTTAAAAATGGTTTAATACAGCGCACTCTCTTCTTCTTTATAATGTGACAAGAATTAAGTAGTTTTGCTGCTCATATTCACACAGACTTCTCACAAACGTATTTCTTTACAATTTATCGGGATTCCCTCAATATATTTTGATTTGTCACATCTGACAACATTATTTTGGTGTATTTTTTTTGGTTTGTATTTTTTTCAAGGCTTATTTTTTGTTTTTGGGATTTTTATTTGTACTCCTGAAAATTTTTGTGTGTGTTTTTTGTGTCAAGTTACCACAACACCATTGATATGTTGTTCTATTTAATCTGTAGGAGATTGTTTGGTGTTGTCCCTTGTTAATTTCACATTTTATGTTAGAAATGTACCTGAATTGTCACCAACAAACTGTCCTTTTTGGATGAAAACACACATAGGAGAGTATAATTTTCCAACAAATAACTTTTATTAAGGGCTCACAACTAAACAAAGAGGGAGGCAATGCTGGAGAAACTGCAGAAATGGGTGAAGCCTTGGACCCCCAGGGCAGACATCAACTATTTTCTAGCAAAATTGGTGGCCTGAGGAGTCCTTATCTAAGGGAGTGCAGTCTGGTCCAGAAGTCCCAGAGATCCGGAAAGCAGCAGATGACATCTGTGTCCCGAGGCTGTGGTCAAATGAGAGACTGAAGCTTTTGTCAGACCAGACTGAACCCAGGGCCATCACTCTCTTGTCTTCCTTCCACGCTTCCTTCCACGCTGTGGCTCTGGTGGTGGAGTTGTGGCAACAGGAGGAGGAGGAGGGTCCAACTCAATCACATAGGTCTTGGGTGTTAGTTCCCCACTCACCCCCTTAGTTAGGACTTTATAAATAAGTTGCTCACACAGGAGGCATTGACCCTCCTGCATGCCCTGCAGTTTTGTGGCAGCCATGCAGGCAAAGGCCTCTTCAGGAGTGGGTAAGGCTCGGAGGGACGCAGAAGCCTCCTGAATGAGCCTGAGCGCTGAATCCTGCATGGGAGTCGCCTTCCTCGCTCTTTTATATGGAAGGCGGAGGGGAGGAATCTGCGATTCAGTCAGGCTGCGACTGGTCCCAGGCTTCTCTTGGCTGACACTTAGCCCCGCCTCCTCCTGGCTGCCACTAATCCCCACCTCCTCCTGACTGCCACATTCCACAACCTCCTCCTGGCTGAGGTCTTCCTGTGTATGAAAAAGGGACATAGTTTTAGTTTTTTATTCATCAATCACACACAATTTTCACCTCCTGACTGTTGCAAATTGAATGTTAACAAATATAACAGACTATCCTTCTGAGCCCAGCATTTTTCATTCTTGTCCCAATTATTTTTGCCCACTACTGTCTATTGATATGTAAAACACTTTTTTCAATGAGCAATTACTGATCAATAATAACATCTAATAAACATCATTTATTTATAGACCATAAATCTGTAGAAGAATGCTCTACCTGGCTCAAGCTGGGCTCTTCCACTTCTTCCTGGCTGGAAGGCCCAGGTTGGACATCGGAAGCCTCATCTGGGGTGGAAGGAAGAGTGGAAGGAAGGGTTGAGAGGGATTCCCTGACTTCAGTGTGGTCTGACAGAAATCGCAGTCTCTCATAGTACCACAGCCTGGGGACATAAACCTCATCTGCTGCAGCTCCGGATCCCTGGGAATCTGTGACCTTCTTGCGCTCCTTAAGATAAGTGCTCCTCAGGCCACCAATTTTGGTTTTTAAATAGGGGATGGTTGCTGTGGGGACCACCGGCTTCACCAACTCCAGCAGTTTCTCCAGCGCTGTCTGCCTCTTTTGTTTATTGTTGTAATGGGGGTGTCTCACCTGCCACAGACAGGGCAGCTCCCTGTATTTGTCTATGAACAGGGGGAGGAAATTGTGGTCGTTGAACCCATCCATTTTCTCTGCAAGACACAACACAAGACAAACCCTAAGGTCAGGCCAAACTCTCCTAATCTTGTTACAATATAGGCTTCAATTTCGAAGCAGTATAGGCCCAAGTTTAGATCTTACCTTCGTTATTACGATCGGCGCTTTCGATGCTCCTTCCTCCGCTCACAGATCGTACGTAATACGCACGCGTGTTACGCTTTATACACACTGCGCATGCCTGTAACTCCACCCACCCCTGACGTTCTTTCTAGTCTATTCCCCGCCCCTTTTCGTTCTGCGCAGTGGGGGAAGAGCACATGGCGGATACACAGCAGGTGCGTGCTAATTATAGCAACGAGGAGGAGGAGGAGAGCAGCCCGGAGCCTGAAACGTCTGGATCCAGAAGGAGATTTAAGGCCTCAAATATGTCCTTTGGGGAGATGTTGGAGATGGTGGACATCCTGAAGAGGGCCGACTATGAGGGGAAGTATGGACCTTACCCCAACCCCAATATCAGAAAGGCCAAGATAATGGCGAAAGTGGTCAAGAGTCTGCACCGGCATTTCGGGGTACGACGAACGAAAGATCAGCTCAGGAAGCGGTGGTCGGACTTGAAATTACGAGAACATGAGCAGTACAGAAAGATCCAGAGAGTGCTGCAAAAAAGTAAGTAGTTGTGCTGTGTTCCTATTCTTTATGTTTATGACGTTCGTGCTGCTCCATGTGCTTTTCTTACAAGTGTACATTTTTAAATGGCAAATTTCATGTTCATGGGTACATTATTCGTTCGTATCAAACATTTTTCTTTCGGCCTATAAAACACCATTGTTTAGGCCATATGCATTTGGCCACAATTTTTACGCCCTACTTGTCAGAAACTATTTTGGTTGGGTAGATGTCTTTGTTACTAGAATGAAATGCAAACTAGATTCTGTGTAAGGAGAGGACACTGGAGCACTAGTGTGGGACACAAGAACACCATTTTTATTAGGGGGCCACACAGGTGCTCCAGTGTATACTATAGGGGGGGAGCTACATCTGTGAAGCTTGTACCAAACAGGTAAAGTATTGAAGCTTGACAAAGGACACTGAAAATTCAACATTTTGGAACTCTGCCAAAATAGACAATTGTACCCCACTTCTAAGCAATGTTTTATATTCATGGTTCTGCCATCAAATATTTGTGTGCTAAGTATAGCATTTTTGTTTGACATAGGGGAGAAAAGACTCGGAGGACACCCCTCATCCGAGGAGACCAGAGACCCCCCACCTCTGGAAGAAGGGGAAATACCCCCAACCCAAGAAGTGCAGGAGGAGGAAGAAGACGTGGTGGAAATTTTCACCACAACAGGTGAGTGTCTGTGACCACAGGCTCAGGTAAGAGATGGATGCCGGCAGATATTTGATACCTTTTTTTTGGGTTTCTCTCTTTTTAGGTGATCGTGATGTTGTGGATCCAGATCCTTTCACATCAGAAAGTGCCCAGATCCTGATCGGGGAGCTCATGGGGTGTAATTTAGAATTGGAAAACCTCAAGAAAAACATCAATGATGTTATTCAAAAAAATAAAAACCTCATTGATGTTTTGGGGCGAGTTTAAAACCCCTCCCAATCCCTTTGTTTTTTTGTGTGCTCCAATGTTCAAAATGTTTGAAAGATTTGTAGAAAAGCCTAATTTGGAGGATGCACACAGTGTGCCAACATGTGCTATCTGCCATCACGGGAGATCAATGGACGCGTTTTGGGGGTGCAACCCCTTCCTCAATAATAAAGTAGCTGTGAGGAAGGGGTTTCTCCCCCCAAAACACGTCCCTTGATCCCCCGTGATGGCAGCTAGCACATGTTGACATTGGTAAATTTGTGTGCATCTTCCAAATTTGGCTTTTCCTGGGGTGACTTCACCCCATCTGAACGCAATATCAAACACAGTTCCTAAATACTCATGTCTGATATTGCCTTCAAGTTTTACCAAATGTGAACTTTGTAAGTTCAAGATTTGTGTCTTTCTTGTTGGTTTTACACATGCCTGTTTTATCTTAAATGGACATTTATCTGTTTTATAATGCTACCCCAAAAATTGTTATACACCAAACATGTTGGTTTGTTAGAAAAACCTTTTCTAAATGCACATGTGATTGTGCAGGTATTAAAGAGATTGTTAAGCAAGAATGTGTGGATTATTGTGTCAACGCTAAAACACTTTGTTGGTGATGTAATTGGTGTTTTCTGTGAAAATGGGGGTTATTTCCTAAGGGCAAATCCTCTTTGCACTACAAGTGCAGTTTCAGTGCACTTGTAGTGCAAAGTGTCTTTGCCTTTAGTAACTAACACCCAACAGTGCTTTGTATAAGGTTACCCAATCACGCCATTTTCTGGACTCAACACATTTCTGTCAGGGTCAGCTAAAACAAACACAAGCAGTAAATGTCCACAAAGATTTTCTTTTTTTTGCTTTTTTATTTGATAAAGGCTTCACAAATTTGCTGGCATATTGATGGCCCCCCTACCCGCAAAGAACTCCAGGTATCGTAACCGGACATCACGGGCACTCAGGGAGGGCAAGCCAGGACGGCCACTTTCAAGCGCCGTCAGTGTTGTTTCATGGATCATTCCGGCCTCAGGCCCAACTGAGCCAGCATAGTTGGCCGAATGTTTGCGTAAAAAGTTATGGAGAATACAGCACGCCAGGATTATATGATTAAGTTTATACTCCGCCATATGGATGGGTGTCAGAAATAGGCGGAACTGGCTTGCCAGGATTCCAAATGTGTTCTCCACCACTCTTCTGGCTCTGGCCAGCCGGTAATTAAAAACCCTCTGTTCCAGGGTGAGGGTCCTCATAGGGAATGGCCGCATAAGATGGTCCCCCAGTGCAAACGCTTCATCAGCAACGAAGACGAATGGGAGTCCTTCCACATTGTCCTCTGGAGGTGGCAAGTCCAAGCTTCCATTCTGGAGACGCCTGTAGAACTCCGTCTGGGCGATGACTCCACCATCGGACATCCGGCCATTCTTCCCCACGTCCACATACAAGAAGTCGTAATTAGCCGACACCACCGCCAACATCACAATACTATTGAACTCCTTATAGTTGAAATAGTATGACCCCGAGTTGGGTGGTGGGATGAGGTGGACGTGTTTCCCATCAATTGCCCCTCCGCAGTTAGGAAAGTCCCACCACTGGGCAAAGTGGGAGGCCACAGTCTGCCATTCCTGTGGCGTGGAAGGAAACTGTTGAGGAAAACAAAAATAAATTAATATTTTTGCACATAAACATGGCAAGCAGATTAGACACAAACATTCTTGGCCAACCTCCAGATAGCATTTATTAAGGGGAATTTAAGAAACACCAAAGTATAAGGTACACCTATCATATCCCCCCCCCCCCCCATGGGCCATTTCTAACATTATAGGGGGGGATCTTGGACAGGTAACCCTCTTTACTTCATTGAGAGATGAATGCATAAATACAGGGTATTACTTGGAACAGCCCCTCCTTAGTTACACTATTGGCAGCCCACTGGACAGGTAAGAAGTGTCATAATACAAAGATCTAAATACACACTGTACACATTTGAGGACATTTGGACATTCTGCTATTACCTGTCAAGATAATAATAGGATATAAAAAGTTTAAACAGTACCATTTGAAAGTATACAGGGAGGCCCTTGCACTACATGCTTTGGGTAATTCATCCATAAATCTGAGCACAAAAAAGATGGGTATAGTGTGTATGGGTTTGGCAAAGTCAGAAGATAGATGATTGAGGATAGATAGAGAATTGGGATCAGCTGACTTAGCAGTTGGGGGGAGGGAGGGTTACTAAAAATGATTTGGGGACACCACAAAAAAAGCCTCTGGCACTCTGCCTGAATTTAAATCACAAATCACATTAAAAAACATTTTAGGGGGTGTTTGGGGTAAAGCACTACTATGGAGCTGACAAAATACATTGTTAAGTGACTACATGAGGTGAATATAGGGCAGGAGAGCATGCTGGGGAGGTTATTGAAGGCCAATCTGTATGAAGGACCTAAAAAATTAATTACATAAAAATCCAGCATGCATGAGGACAAAGGGGACATTCACAGCATATTCCAATCATGGTAATTAGGGAATGAGGAAAGAAATACAATATATTATCAATCATTTAATACAATCAAATGTGATATTAAAGGATAAAAATCTTACCTTCATATACTCCTTCTGCAGGACCTGGATGATGGCAGAACAGGTCTCTGGGATAATGATCCCCAGAGCCTGGGGGTAGATGCCTGTCGAGAACTTGAGGTCCTGCAGGCTTCTCCCTGTCGCCAAGTACCGCAGGGTAGCGACCAACCTCTGCTCCAGAGTGATGGCTTGCCTCATGCAGGTATCCTGCCTGCTAATATAAGGGGTCAGCGAAGCCAGCAGACGGTGAAACACGGGGTCCGTCATCCTGAGAAAGTTCCTGAAATCATCAGGATTATTCTCACGGATCTCACGGAGCAAAGGCATATGAGAGAACTGGTCACGCTGAAGCAACCAATTCTTGGTCCATGAACTCCTCCCCACCCTGTTCATGGACTGGACTTGTGTCAAGGTCAGGACCCCAACACCAAGCCCCCGCACAGCACGAACTCTACGAGGAGTAAGTATACGCAACATGGCTAGAAAACGGTCGGCTGCTCAGAACGAAGTAACAGAACGCACTGAAGAACAGCAAGGCCTGTGAAGAGCGGCCTGAAAAACAGTAACGAACGAACAAGAACACAATGACTACTTAAAGTCACGCGGAACTTGCTTGCACGCACTGAAGAGCAGATACAAACCCACAAGCACAAACTGAACTGCAGAAAACGATCTGAAAGCCACGAGTCTGAAAAAGCGCGAATCGTCTCTCACCAAACTTTTACTAACATGAGATTAGCAAAAGGAGCCCAAAGGGTGCCGCGCTTGGTTCTGAACTGGCCTTTTCTAGTCTCGTCATACGTGCTTGACGTCACCGCGTTGTTGGCGATCGGAAATTCCGACAACTTTGTGCGACCGTGTGTACGCAAAACAAGTTTGAGCCAACATCTGTCGGAAAAAATCCTAGGATTTTGTTGTCGGAACGTCCGAACAAAGTCCGACCGTGTGTACGGGGCATTAGGATTAAGGCCAAAAAGTTCTATCTTGGTCTCATCAGACCAGAGAATCTTATTTCTCACTATCTTGGAGTCCTTCGGGTGTTTTTTAGCAAACTCCATGCAGGATTTCATGTGTCTTGCACTGAGGAGAGCCTTCCATTGGGCCACTCTGCCATAAAGCCCCGACTGGTGGAGGGCTGCAGTGATGGTTGACTTTCTACAACTTTCTCCCATCTCCCGACTGCATCTCTGGAGCTCAGCCACAGTGATCTTTGGGTTCTTCTTTACCTCTCTCACCAAGGCTCTTGTTCCCGATAGCTCAGTTTGGCCGGACGGCCAGCTCTAGGAAGGGTTCTGGTCGTCCCAAACTAAGGATTATGGAGGCCACTGTGCTCTTAGGAACCTTAAGTGCAGTAAAAAATTTTTTGTAACCTTGGCCAGATCTGTGCCTTGCCACAATACTGTTTCTGAGCTCTTCGGGTAGTTCCTTTGACCTCATGATTCTCATTTGCTCTGACAGGCACTGTGAGCTGTAAGGTCTTATGTAGACAGGTGTGTGGCTTTCCTAATCAAGTCCAATCAGTATAATCAAACACAGCTGGACTCAAATGAAGGTGTAGAATCATCTCAAGGACGATCTGAAGAAATGGACAGCACCTGAGTTAAATGTATGAGTGTCACAGCAAAGGGTCTGAATACTTAGGACCATATGATATTTCATTTTTTTTTTTAATAAATCTGCAAAAATGTCAACAATTCTGTGTTTTTCTGGCAATATGGGGTGCTGTGTGTACATTAATGAGGAAAAAAATTAACTTAAATGATTTTAGCAAATGGCTGCAATATAACAAAGAGTGAAATATTTAAGGGGGTCTGAATACTTTCTGTCCCCATGGTATACCCTAGTTTTTTAAGGCCCTATTTACACTATTGCATTTTAACGCATACGTTGCAATGTGCTAAAACGCATGTGTCCAACTTCACCATACAAAAAAAAATACTGCCACTTTCTATCACAGAGCTGCAGTGCAGTGCATTTTTTACCACTTCAGCCTTGGAAGGATTTGCTCCCTTAATGACCAGGCCATTTTTTGTGATAAGGCACTGCGTCGCTTTAAGTGACAATTGCATAGTCATGTGATGCTGTACCCAAACAAAATTGACGTCCTGTTTTCCCCACAAATAGAGATTTCTTTTGGTGGTATTTGCTCATCTCTGCGGTTTTTATTTTTTACGCTATAAACAAAATTAGAGCGACAATTTTGAAAAAATAAAACACAATGTTTTTTGCTTTTTGCTATAATAAATATTGAAAAAAAGATTAAAAACACAAAATTCTTCATCAGTTTAGGCCAATATGTATTCTTCTACATATTTTTGGTAAAAAAATTTGCAACAAACGTATATTGATTGGTTTGCGCAAAATTTGTAGCGTCTACAAGAGAATAGATTTATGGCATTTTTATGGCATTTTTATTTTTTTACTAGAATTGGCAGTGATCTGTGATTTTTAGCAGGACTGCGACATTGCGGCGGACAGATCTAACACTTTTTTGGGCCCTTTGACATTTATACAAAGATCAGTGTTATAAAAATGCACTCGATTATTGTGTAAATCACACTGGCAGGGAAGGGGTTAACACTAGGGGGCGATCAATGGGTTAAGTGTGTTCCCTAGGTGTGTTTCTAACTGTGAGCACATGGCATGCCCATGGCAGCACATTGAAATGCATATAACATGCACTTTGATGCATTAGCAACAGATATTAACAAGCCTTGGAATAATGCAGAAAATCCACACAGTCAGGGCGGTAGAATATTACACAGCTCATTGACTTACCATAGTTCTGGTGTGGGTGTACTTACCTAGAAAATATATCACAAAAAATGATTGCAGCTGTAGAGAACAGACTGAAAAAAGCAAGTAATAACCAATCACCTAAGCAGTGTAGCAAAGTATAAAAATATGCAATACTTTATTAATCAACTGCACAATAAAAATCCTTCAACAATGAAAATGAATATTACCAACACCTTCCAATAGTGATATAACAGTATTGCCAGCCCTTAAATATTAAAATAAACAATCCGGATTGTAGCATCCTAATGGTCAATAATACATGTCTGACAAGCCCTATGGGGCTGAGATGCCCAACAGGTGTCACTTAATTAGGGGCAAATGTATTATGCAAATTGCAATGTGTAAACTCTAGGTGATCACATGAAGCAACTACATTCCTCTTATAGACTAAAGCTGGAAATCCATGCTATCATTTGGGATGTAGTACACTTAAAATGATGACGTGAGCATCTTTGTTAGTCCATAAATAAAGATAAGCGTACAAGCAGAAAGTAAATGCTATTGGTAAAGAGTCTCACAGAGGCGCATATGTTTTAGCACATAAGCTGAGGCTCGGATGCTATAAGAAATACTTCATCAAAACAGTTCGCTGATAGCATAGGCAAGCAAGATGCAATTACATGTGGATGGGAAATATCCCTTTAGTTAGGCTAGGGTAACTTTCCCTAGTTCATAGATTGCTGTTTTCCACATGCAATTTACAAAACAGATTGAGAAAAAAGTTAGTAGAAGGGCAAAACAGTATTGTTAGAGTCCACTAAGCAGAAAGAAACACATGTAGCCAGAGCTAAGTATTGGTTATGTATAGTTCACTCATGGGTGTATCTGCCACTTATGGCTTCCTATCGCTATTTCCGTGTGTCTTCTATTTCTCAAATCAGACCGCTTGTCTGTTGATTTCTCAATTCACTTCCAGCCTGCCATAATGTTGTAGATAATGTGCAGATGACACATCCACTCTGGAGGAAAGCCTCTGATGTTTCCGGTTAGTGTAGACAGCATACTCAGCTCAATTCGGCCATCATTAAACAGACATAGGAACTTTTGCAAACTATGTCTGGCCGCGATAACGTCATCACGTTGAAGTGATTTGTTTGGCCAGATTGTTCATTTTAATATTTAAGGGCTGCAAATATTATCATGTCATTATTTTAAGGTTTGGTATTATTCCTTTTCATTGTTGAAGGATTTTTAATGTGCAGTTGATTAATAAGATTTTGTATATTTTGATAATTAACAAGCCTTCGTTAATGATTTTTAATCTTATCCACTCCAAATTCTAAATACAAAATGATTTGAAAATGCATGTCAGCATACATCAAATTAAATGCACTAAGAAAATGCGCATTGACATTTGACACTAGTACCCTAAAACAAAGGGTAGTACTCTTGTTAGCTGATGTCTCCTTTATTGATTAGCTCTGCGAAACGAATACAGTAGCTTTTCAACGAGTGTGTGAGTGCCAGATTCTACTTCCTTCGGCTCCCTCCACAGCTGTCATGGCTGCTTAAATTGCTTGAGCTGCATGCTGATAGTTGCTTATGAGGGAATTAAAATGTTTTCATCCTAGATCCATAACAGCTCCAAAAAAGTATTTCCAGAACTTGCCAGAGCTACAGAATGATAACACTTTCATTGATTTATTCATACTATCAGCAATCAGCTCCTGTTTTCAAGCTCTGCATGGTCATTATTAATGTGCAACTTTGCACAGATTCTCTTTAGAGCTGTGTGCAACCAGAAGCTGTATCATACCTGAGATAGTGACCCCAGCACCCTGCAAAGCCACAATGACCTGGAAAAAGTGTGTGGGCCGCTCAGGCTCAATAGGGAGGGGGTATGTGAACAGTGCATCCGCAGCTGCTGCTAGAGTGCTGACAGGGGATGGAGCCCGTCCTGGCTCCTGCAAAGGTTCAAGAAAGGAAGGGTAACCCCTGAAAGTCGCACATCAATGGTGTCCTGATGCAATGAATGGAGTGGCAACCTCAGCCTGGACTCCGACCAGGCATCACCCCCAACGCATTGCACTCCGCCCCCAGAGCTTAGTCATTGGGAACACTGCAAAGCCACACACTGATAATAATAACTTATAACCCACTGATAATGATAATGTTAATGCAGCAGCTAAAAGCTGGAGTCACTTGCTGACAGTATAAATAAATTAAAGCGTTTTCATTCTATGGCACTGACAGCTCTAGAAACTCATTCATGGATACTTTCAGTAAGCTGTTCAAGCACTGTCAGTAGAAGGCATGACAACTGTGGGCAGAACTAGAAGTAACAGGATCTGATACTTCAAGAAGTGTTGGATTACTATTTATTTTGCAGAACATATGGATAAAAAGGCAACCAAATAAAAAAGCACACATTTATCTGTTATGAGTGTTTTAAGAAATACATCTAAAAAAAAAAGGTTGATCTGGCGGAAGGGGGTTTTTAATTACTGCGCCACAAAGTAGAGTTTCACAGACACATATAAACCTCAGCAAAAACATTTAGAAAAAATTAAAACTCCATTACTCCATTACATTTACTTCTCTGCTTACAGACTATAGACAGAACTATGACCCTTTAAGCCTACCTCAAAGAACAACCTATTTAAAATAGTCGGGAATGACTTTTAAATAGTGAACGCTCTTGTAAGATGTATATAATATGTATTACCATTTAGAGTTCAGGGGTCAAGAGAATATATTATAGTGCATTGGTGTCAGGAGTATGTAACATACAGTCCAGCATACAGAGTGCAGCAGCCAGAAGTATGTAACATTTACCATGCATGATGTATACCAGGGATATGCAATTAGCGGTCCTCCAGCTGTTGCAGAACTACAAGTCCCATGAGGCATAGCAAGACTCTGACAACCACAAGCATGACGCCCAGGGGCATAGGCGTGATGCGACTTGTAGTTTTGCAACAGCTGAAGGTCCGCTAATTGCATATCTCTGATATATACCATAGCAGGACAGTGTACAAAGTATGGAGATTATGAAATTGTAATGTACGTGTTATGTTACTCAATCCTGACTGCTGCACTTTGTATGCTGTGTTGTATGTTGCACACTCTTGATTGGTTCACTCCCAACAAAGGTTAGAAGTGCTTATTACATAGCACAAAATCAAATCCTCAAAGCCACTGTCCACCATTATTTCTGAACCTATAGTACACCCCTAAATTCTGTACTTCCTGTCCACCATTTACTTCTGAACTCCCTCAGTCATCATTCACCTTTGTACTCCCATCATTCACCTTTGTACTCCCATCATTCACCTTTGTACTCCCTTGTCCACCTCTCTCTCTGTACCACCTCATTAACCGATCACCCCTGCATCTCATCTACTGCTCCCCTTTGCACCACTTTTCCACCACTGCTAACCTGCACCCCTGTGCCACTACTTCTCACTTCTGGAACCCTTTTTCACTACTAAACCCATTCTAATGCCCCGTACACACGGTCGGACATTGATCGGACATTCCGACAACAAAATCCTAGGATTTTTTCCGACGGATGTTGGCTCAAACTTGTTTTGCGTACACACGGTCGCACAAAGTTGTCGGAATTTCCGATCACCAATAACGCGGTGACGTCAACCACATATGACGAGACTAGAAAAGGCCAGTTCAGAACCAAGCGCGGCACCCTTTGGGCTCCTTTTGCTAATCTCGTGTTAGTAAAAGTTTGGTGAGAGACGATTCGCGCTTTTTCAGACTCGTGGCTTTCAGATCATTTTCTGCGGTTCATTTTGTGCTTGTGGGTTTGTATCTGCTCTTCAGTGCGTGCAGCGAGTACCATTGACTTGTCATTGTGCTCTTGTTCGTTCGTTACTGTTTTTCAGGTCGCTCTTTACAGGCCTTGCTGTTCTTCAGTGCGTTCTGTTACTTCGTTCTGAGCAGCCGACCGTTTTCTAGCCATGTTGTGTATACGTACTCCTCGTAGAGTTTGTGCTGTGCAGGGGCTTGGTATTGGGGTCCTGACCTTGACACAAGTCCAGTCCATGAACAGGGTGGGGAGGAGTTCATGGACCAAGAATTGGTTGCTTCAGCGTGACCAGTTCTCTCATATGCCTTTGCTCCGTGAGATCCGTGAGAATAATCCTGATGATTTCAGGAACTTTCTCAGGATGACGGACCTCGTATTTCACCGTTTGTTGGCTTCGCTGACCCCCTATATCAGCAGGCAGGATACCTGCATGAGGCAAGCCATCACTCCGGAGCAGAGGCTAGTCGCTACCCTGCGGTACTTGGCGACGGGGAGAAGCCTGCAGGACCTCAAGTTCTCAACAGGCATCTCGCCCCAGGCTCTGGGTATCATTATCCCAGAGACCTGTTCTGCCATCATCCAGGTCCTGCAGAAGGAGTATATGAAGGTAAGATTTTTATCCTTTAATACCACATTTTATTGTATTGAATGTTTGCTAATATATTGTATTTCTTTACTCATTCCCTAATTACCATGATTGTAATATGCTGTGAATGTCCCCTTTGTCCTCATGCATGCTTGAATTTTATGGGGTTTTTTTTGTCCTTCATACATATTTGCCTTCACTTACCGCCCCAGCATGCTCTCCTGCCCTATATTCACCTCATGTAGTCACTTAACAATGTATTTTATCAGATCCATAGTAGTGCTTTACCCCAAACACCCCCTAAAATTTTTATAAATCTGATTTGTGTTTTAAATTCAGGCAGAGTGCCAGAGGCTTTTTTTTGTAGTGTCCCCAAATCATTTTTATTAACCCTCCCTCCCCCCAACTGCTAAGTCAGCTGATTCCAATTCTCTATCTATCCTCAATCATCTATCTGCTGACTTAGCCAAACCCATACACACTTTACCCATCTCTTTTGTGCTCAGATGTATGGATGAATTCCCCAAAGCATGTAGTGCAAGGGCCTGCCTGTATACTTTCAAATAGTACTGTTTAACCACTTGCCGACCGCCTCACACCTATATACGTGAGCAGAATGGCACGGGCAGGCAGAATCACGTACCCATACGTGATTGCCTTCCCGCGGGCGGGGGGTCCTATTGGACCCCCCCCGGTGCCAGCGGTGGTCGGCATTTGTCTGGGAGCGTTGAGAGGCGAGGGGGAGGCCATCCGATCGTGGCCCCCCCCTCGCGATCGCTCCCAGCCAATGAGAAACATCCCCTGCCTGTGTATAGTACACACAGGCAGAGAATGTGATGTCATCTCTCCTCGGCTCGGCAGTTTCCGTTCCGGCGCCGAGGAGAGAAGACTTCACAGTGAGTGAACACACACACACAGTAGAACATGCCAGGCACACATAACACCCCCGATCCCCCCCCGATCGCCCCCCGATCACCCCCCAATCACCCCTCCCCCCCATGTCACACTGACACCAAGCAGTATTTTTTTTTTTTTTCTGATTACTGCATGGTGTCAGTTTGTGACAGTTAGTGTGGTAGGGCAGTTAGTGTTAGCCCCCTTTAGGTCTAGAATACCCCCTAACCCCCCCTAATAAAGTTTTAACCCCTTGATCACCCCCTGTCACCAGTGTCGCTAAGCGATCATTTTTCTGATCGCTGTATTAGTGTCGCTGGTGACGCTAGTTAGGGACGTAAATATTTAGGTTCTCCGTCAGCGTTTTATAGCGACAGGGACCCCCATATACTATCTAATAAATGTTTTAACCCCTTGATTGCCCCCTAGTTAACCCTTTCACCACTGATCACCGTATAACCGTTACGGGTGACGCTGGTTAGTTCGTTTATTTTTTATAGTGTCAGGGCACCCGCCGTTCATTACCGAATAAAGGTTTAGCCCCCTGATCGCCCGGCGGTGATATGCGTCGCCCCAGGCAGCGTCAGATTAGCGCCAGTATCGCTAACACCCACGCACGCAGCATACGCCTCCCTTAGTGGTATAGTATCTGAACGCATCAATATCTGATCTGATCAGATCTATACTAGCGTCACCAGCAGTTTAGGTTTCCCAAAAACGCAGTGTTAGCGGGATCAGCCCAGATACCTGCTAGCACCTGCGTTTTGCCCCTCCGCCCGGCCCAGCCCAGCCCACCCAAATGCAGTATCGATCGATCACTGTCACTTACAAAACACTAAACGCATAACTGCAGCGTTCGCAGAGTCAGGCCTGATCCCTGCGATCGCTAACAGTTTTCTTGGTAGCGTTTTAGTGAACTGGCAAGCACCTGCCCCAGGCAGCGTCAGGTTAGTGCCAGTATCGATAACACCCACGCACGCACCGTACACCTCCCTTAGTGGTATAGTATCTCAACAGATCGATATCTGATCCGATCAGATCTATACTAGTGTCCCCAGCAGTTTAGGGTTCCCAAAAACGTAGTGTTAGCGGGATCAGCCCAGATACCTGCTAGCACCTGCATTTTGCCCCTCCGCTCGGCCCAGCCCAGCCCACCCAAGTGCAGTATCGATTGATCACTGTCACTTACAAAACACTAAACGCATAACTGCAGCGTTCGCAGAGTCAGGCCTGATCCCTGCGATCGCTAACAGTTTTTTTGGTAGCGTTTTGGTGAACTGGCAAGCACCTGCCCCAAGCAGCGTCAGGTTAGTGCCAGTACCGCTAACACCCAAGCATGCAGCATACGCCTCCCTTAGTGGTGTAGTATCTGAACGGATCAATATCTGATCCGATCAGATCTATACCAGTGTCCCCAGCAGTTTAGCGTTCCCAAAAACGCAGTGTTAGCGGGATCAGCCCAGATACCTGCTAGCACCTGCGTTTTGCCCCTCCGCCCAGCCCAGCCCACTTAAGTGCAGTATCGATCGATCACTGACACTTACAAAACACTAAACGCATAACTGCAGCGTTCTCAGAGTCAGGCCTGATCCCTGCGATCGCTAACAGTTTTTTTGGTAGCGTTTTGGTGAACTGGCAAGCACCAGCTGCCTAGTACACCCCGGTTGTAGTCAAACCAGCACTGCAGTAACACTTGGTGCCGTGGCGAGTCCCATAAGTGCAGTTAAAGCTGGTGAGGTGGCAAGCACAAGTAGTGTCCTGCTGCCACCAAGAAGAATACAAACACAGGCCCGTCGTGCCCATAATGCCCTTCCTGCTGCATTCGCCAATCTTAATTGGGAACCCACCACTTCTGCAGCGCCCGTACTTCCCCCATTCACATCCCCAACCAAATGCAGTCGGCTGCATGAGAGGCATTTTCTTTATGTCCTCCTGAGTACCCCTACCCAGCGAACCCCCCCAAAAAAGATGTTGTGTCTGCAGCAAGCACGGATATAGGCGTGACACCCGCTATTATTGTCCCTCCTGTCCTGACAATCCTGGTTTTTGCATTGGTGAATGTTTTGAACGCTACCATTCACTAGTTGAGTATTAGCGTAGGGTACATCATTCCACAGACTAGGCACACTTTCACAGGGTCTCCCAAGATGCCATCGCATTTTGAGAGACCCAAACCTGGAACCGGTTACAGTTATAAAAGTTACAGTTACAAATAAAAGTGTAAAAAAAAAAAAAAAAACAACACATACAAAAATATAAAATAAAAAAATAGTTGTCGTTTTATTGTTCTCTCTCTCTCTATTCTCTCTCTATTGTTCTGCTCTTTTTTACTGTATTCTATTCTGCAATGTTTTATTGTTTTTATGTTTTATCATGTTTGCTTTTCAGGTTTGCAATTTTTTATACTTTACCGTTTACTGTGCTTTATTGTTAACCATTTTTTTGTCTTCAGGTACGCCATTCACGACTTTGAGTGGTTATACCAGAATGATGCCTGCAGGTTTAGGTATCATCTTGGTATCATTCTTTTCAGCCAGCTGTCAGCTTTCATGTAAAAGCAATCCTAGCAGCTAATTAGCCTCTAGACTGCTTTTACAAGCAGTGGGAGGGAATGACCCCCCCCACCGTCTTCTGTGTTTTTCTCTGGCTCTCCTGGCCCAACAGGGAACCTGAGAATGCAGCCGGTGATTCAGCCAGCTGACCATAGAGCTGGTCAGAGACCAGAGTGGCTCCAAACATCTCTATGGCCTAAGAAACCGGAAGCTACGAGCATTTTATGACTTAGATTTCGCCGGATGTAAACAGCGCCATTGGGAAATTGGGAAAGCATTTTATCACACCGATCTTGGTGTGGTCAGATGCTTTGAGGGCAGAGGAGAAATCTAGGGTCTAATAGACCCCAATTTTTTCAAAAAAGAGTACCTGTCACTACCTATTGCTATCATAGGGATATTTACATTCCTTGAGATAACAATAAAAATGATTTTTTTTAAAAAAATGAAAGGAACAGTTTAAAAATAAGATAAAAGTAAAAAAATAATAAAGAGAAAAAAAAAAAAAAAAAGCACCCCTGTCCCCCCTGCTCTCGCGCTAAGGCGAACGCAAGCGTCGGTCTGGCGTCAAATGTAAACAGCAATTGCACCATGCATGTGAGGTATCACTGCGAAGGTCAGATCAAGGGCAGTAAATTTAGCAGTAGACCTCCTCTGTAAATCTAAAGTGATAACCTGTAAAGGCTTTTAAAAATGTATTTGTTTTGTTGCCACTGCACGTTTGTGCGCAATTGTAAAGCATGTCATGTTTGGTATACATGTACTCGGCCTAAGATCATCTTTTTTATTTCATCAAACATTTGGGCAATATAGTGTGTTTTAGTGCATTAAAATTAAAAAAAGTGTGTTTATTCCCCAAAAAATGCGTTTGAAAAATCGCTGCGCAAATACTGTGTGAAAAAAAAAATGAAACACCCACCATTTTAATCTGTAGGGCATTTGCTTTAAAAAAATATATAATGTTAGGGGGTTCAAAGTAATTTTCTTGCAAAAAAAATTATTTTTTCATGTAATTAAAAAGTGTCAGAAAGGGCTTTGTCTTCAAGTGGTTAGAAGAGTGGGTGATGTGTGACATAAGCTTCTAAATGTTGTGCATAAAATGCCAGGACAGTTCAAAACCCCCCCAAATGACCCCATTTTGGAAAGTAGACACCCCAAGCTATTTTCTGAGAGGCATGTCGAGTCCATGGAATATTTTATATTGTGACACAAGTTGCGGGAAAGAGACAATTTTTTTTTTTTTGCACAAAGTTGTCACTAAATGATATATTGCTCAAACATGCCATGGGAATATGTGAAATTACACCCCAAAATACATTCTGTTGCTTCTCCTGAGTATGGGGATACCACATGTGTGGGACTTTTTGGGAGCCTAGCCGCGCACGGGGCCCCGAAAACCAAGCACAGGATTTCTAAGGGCGTAAATTTTTGATTTCACTCTTCACTGCCTATCACAGTTTCGGAGGCCATGGAATGCCCAGGTGGCAAACCCCCCCCCCCCAAATGACCCCATTTTGGAAAGTAGACACCCCAAGCTATTTGCTGAGTGGTATAGTGAGTATTTTGCAGACCTCACTTTTTGTCACAAAGTTTTGAAAATTGAAAAAAGAAAAAAAAACATTTTTTCTTGTCTTTCTTCATTTTCAAAAACAAATGAGAGCTGCAAAATACTCACCATGACTCTCAGCAAATAGCTTGGGGTGTCTACTTTCCAAAATGGGGTCATTTGGGGGGGTTTGTGCCACCTGGGCATTCCATGGCCTCCGAAACTGTGATAGGCAGTGAAGAGTGAAATCAAAAATTTACACCCTTAGAAATCCTGAAGGCAGTGATTGGTTTTCGGGGCCCCGTACGCGGCTAGGCTCCTAAAAAGTCCCACACATGTGGTATCCCCATACTCAGGAGAAGCAGCTAAATGTATTTTGGGGTGCAATTCCACATATGCCCATGGCCTGTGTGAGCAATATATCATTTAGTGACAACTTTGTGCAAAAAAAAAATAAAAAAATTTGTCACTTTCCTGCAACTTGTGTCAAAATGTAAAATATTCCATGGACTCAACATGCCTCAAAGCATATAGCTTGGGGTGTCTACTTTCCAAAATGGGGTCATTTGGGGGGGTTTTGTGCCATCTGGGCATTTTATGGCCTTCAAAACTGTGATAGGTAGTGAGGAGTAAAATCAAAAATTTACGCCCTTAGAAATCCTGAAGGCAGTGATTGTTTTTCGGGGCCCCGTACGCGGCTAGGCTCCCAAAAAGTCCCACACATGTGGTATCCCCATACTCAGGAGAAGCAGCTAAATGTATTTTGGGGTGCAATTCCACATATGCCCATGGCCTGTGTGAGCAATATATCATTTAGTGACAACTTTTTGTAATTTTTTTTTTTTTGTCATTATTCAATCACTTGGGACAAAAAAAATGAATATTCAATGGGCTCAACATGCCTCTCAGCAATTTCCTTGGGGTGTCTACTTTCCAAAATGGGGTCATTTGTGGGGGTTTTGTACTGCCCTGCCATTTTAGCACCTCAAGAAACGACATAGGCAGTCATAAATTAAAGGCTGTGTAAATTCCAGAAAATGTACCCTAGTTTGTAGGCGCTATAACTTTTGCGCAAACCAATAAATATACACTTACTGGCATTTTTTTTTACCAAAGACATATGGCCGAATAAATTTTGGCCTAAATGTATGACTAAAATTGAGTTTATTGGATTTTTTTTAGAACAAAAAGTAGAAAATATCATTTTTTTTCAAAATTTTCGGTCTTTTTCCGTGTATAGCGCAAAAAATAAAAACGGCAGAGGTGATCAAATACAATCAAAAGAAAGCTCTATTTGTGAGAAGAAAAGGACACAAATTTCATTTGGGTACAGCATTGCATGACCGTGCAATTATCAGTTAAAGCGACGCAGTGCCAAATTGTAAAAAGTGCTCTGGTCAGGAAGGGGGTAAATCCTTCCGGGGCTGAAGTGGTTAAAGTTTTTGTATCCTATTATTATCTTGATAGGTAATAGCAGAATGTCCAAATGTGCTCAAATGTATACAGTGTGTATTTATATCTTTGTATTCTGACACTTCTTACCTGTCCAGTGGACTGCCAATAGTGTAACTAAGGAGGGGCTGTTCCAAGTAATACCCATTATTTAGGCATTCATCTCTCAATAAAGTGAAGAGGGTTACCTGTCCAAGACCCCCCCCTATAATGTTAGAAATGGCCCATGAGAGGGGGGGAGGGGGAATATGATAGGTGTACCTTATACTTTGGTGTTGTAAAATTCCCCTTAATAAATGTTATCTGGATGTTGGCCAAGAATGTTTGTGTCTAATCTGCTTTCCATGTTTATGTGCAAAAATACTAATTTTTTTTGTTTTCCTCAACAGTTTCCTTCCACGCCACAGGAATGGCAGACTGTGGCCTCCCACTTTGCCCAGTGGTGGGACTTTCCTAACTGCGGAGGGGCAATTGATGGGAAACACGTCCACATCGTCCCACCACCCAACTCGGGGTCGTACTATTATAATTACAAGGGGTTCAATAGTATTGTGATGTTGGCGGTGGTGTCGGCTAATTACGACTTCCTGTATGTGGACGTGGGGAAGAATGGCCGGATGTCTGATGGTGGAGTCATCGCCCAGACGGAGTTTTACAGGAGTCTCCAGAATGGCAGCTTGGAGGTGCCACCTCCAGAAGAGAATGTGGAAGGACTCCCATTCGTCTTCGTTGCAGATGAAGCATTTTCACTGGGGGACCATCTTATGCGGCCATTCCCGATGAGGACCCTCACCCCGGAACAGAGGGTTTTTAATTACCGGCTGGCCAGAGCCAGAAGAGTGGTGGAGAACACATTTGGAATCATGGCCAGCCGGTTCCGCCTATTTCTGACACCCATCCATATGGCGGAGTATAAACTTAATCATATAATCCTGGCGTGCTGTGTTCTACATAACTTTTTACACCAACATTCTGCCAACTATGCTGGCTCAGTTGGGCCTGAGGCCGGAATGATAAATGAAACAACCCTTACGGCGCTTGAAAGTGGCCGTCCTGGCTTGCCCTCTCTGAGTGCCCGTGATGTCCGGTTAAGATACCTTGAGTTCTTTGCGGGTAGGGGGCCATCAATATGCCAGACAATTTGTGAAGCCTTTATCAAATAAAATCCAAAAAAAAGCAAATCTTTGGTGACATTTACTGCTTGTGTTTGTTTTAGCTGACCCTGACAGCAATGTGGGGAGTCCTGAAAATGGCGTGATTGCGTAACCTTATACAAAGCACTGTTGGGTGTTATTTACTAAAGGCGTAGACACTTTGGACTACAAGTGCACTTGAAACTGCACTGAAACTGCACTTGTAGTGCAAAAAGGATTTGCCCTTAGGAAATAACCCCCATTTTCACAGAAAGCAGCAATTACATCACCAAAAAAGTGTTGTAGCGTTGAGACAATAATCCACACATTCTTGATTAACAATCTTTTTAATACCTGCACAATCACATGTGCATTTAGAAAAGGTTTTTAAAACAAACCAACATGTTTGTTGTATAACAATTTTTGGGGTGGCATTATCAAAAATAGAAATGTCCATTTAAGTTAAAACAGGCATGTGTAAAACCAACAAGAAAGACAAAAATCTTGAACAAAGTTCACATATGGTAAAACTTGAAGGCAATATCAGACATGAGTATTTAGGAACTGTGTTTGATATTGTGTTCAGATGGGGTGAAGTCACCCCAGGAAAAGCCAAATTTTGAAGATGCACACCAATTTACGAATGTCAACATGTGCTAGCTGCCATCACGGGGGATCAAGGGACGTGTTTTGGGGGAGCAACCCCTTCCTCTCAGCTACTTTATTATTGAGGAAGGAGTTACACCCCCAAAACGCGAGTTGGTAGATAGCACATGTTGGCACACTGTGTGCATCCTCAAAATTTGGCTTTTCTAAAAATCGCTAAAACATTTTTAACATTGTAGCACACAAAAAAACAAAGTGATTTGTAGGGGTTTTAAACTCTCCCCAAAACATCAATAATGTAATTTTTTTTAATAACATCATTGATGTTTTTCTTGATGTTTTCCAAAGCTAAATTACACCCCATGATCTCCCCGATGGGGATCTGTGCACTTTCAGAGGTGAAATGCCCTGGGTCCACAACATCACGATCACCTAAAAAGAGAGAAAACCACAAAAAAACAGGTATTATAAATATGCCGGCATCCATCTCTTACCTGAGTCTGTGGTCGCAGACACTCACCTGTTGTGGTAACAATTTCCACCACGTCTTCTTCCTCCTCCTGCTCTGCTTGGGTTGGGGGTATATCCCCTTCTTCCCGAGGTGGGGGGTCTATGGTCTCCTCGGATGAGGGGTGTCCTCCGAGTCTTTTCTCCCCTATGTAAAAGAAAAATGGTATAATTAGCACACAGATATTCGATGGCCGAAATATAAAGATGAAACATTGCTTGGAAGTGGTGTACAGTTGTCTATTTTTGCAGAGTTCCAAGATGTAGCATTTTTATTGTCCGTTGTCAAGCTTCAAGACTTTACCTGTCTTGTACAAGCTTCACAGATGGAGACCCCCCTATAGTATACACTGGAGCACCTGTGTGGGCCCCCTAATTAAAAGGGTGTTCTGGTGTCCCACACTAGTGCTCCAGCGTCCAGATGTGAAACAGCTGCTGAGTGTCCTCTCCTTACACAGAATCTAGTTTGCATTTCATTCTAGTCACAAACCCATCTACACAACCAAATATTTTTCATACAAGTAGGCCCTAAAAAATGTTGGCAAATGCATATGGCCTAAACAATGGTGTTTTATAGGCCGAAAGAAAAATGTTTGATACGAACAAATAATGGGCCCATGAACATGAAAGTTGCCATTTTAAACTGTACAACACTTAAGAAAAGCACATGGAGCAGCACGAACGTAATAAAGACAAAAAGAATAGGAACACAGCACAACTACTTACTTTTTTGCAGCACTCTCCGGATCTTTCTGTACTGCTCGGGCTCTCTTAATTTCAGGTTCGACCACCGCTTCCTGAGCTGATCTTTCAATCGTCGTACCCCGAAATTCCGGTGCAGACTCCTGACCACTTTCGCCATGATCTTGGCCTTTCTGATATTGGGGTTGGGGTAAGGTCCATACTTTCCATCATAGTCGGCCTTCTTCAGGATGTCGACCATCTCCAACATCTCCCCAAAGGACATATTTGAGGCCTTAAATCATCTCCTTCTGGATCGGGACGTTTCCAGATCCGGGCTTTCCTCCTCCTCCTCCTCGTTGCTATAATTAGCACGCACCTGCTCTGACTCCGCCATGTGCTCTTCACCCACTGCGCCGAACGAAAAGGGGAGGGGAATAGACTAGAAAAAACGTCAGGGGCGGGCGGAGTTACACGCATGCGCAGTGTGTATAAAGCATAACACGGGTGCGTAGTACATACGATCTGTGAGTGGATGAAGGAGTATCGGAGGCGCCGATCGTGATAACGAAGGTAAGAGCCAAAATTGGGCCTATACTGCTTCTAGATTGAGGCCTATATTGTAACTAGATTAGGAGAGTTTTGCCTGACATTAGGGTTTGTCTTGCGTTGTGTCTTGCAGTGAAAATGGATATCTTGAACGATACCGACTTTATGGCAATCTTCATTGACATGTTCAGGGAGCTGCCTTGTCTGTGGGAGATCAACCACCCACATTATAAGAACCAAACAAAGAGGAAGGCAGCACTGGATCAATTGCTTGAAATTGTGAAGCAGGTGATCCCCACGGCAGACACCGCCTATTTGAAGATCCCAATTGGTGGCCTGAGGAGCACATATGTAAGGCAGCGCCAGAAAGTCCAGGATTCGCAGAGATCTGGAGCAGCAGATGACATCTATGTCCCCAGGATGTGGTACTATGACAGGCTGCATTTTCTGGCAGGCCAGACTGAACCCAGGTCATCACTCTCCAGTCTTCCTTCCACGCTTCCTTCCCCCCCAGCTGAGGCTTCTGACGCCCAACCTGGGCCTTCCAGGCAGCAACATGTGGAGGAGCCCAGCTTGAACCAGGTATAGCATTCTTCTAAATATTTCTGCTTGTCCAATCAATGATGTTAACTAGATGTTAGTTTGGAGTAATAATTTAGGATTGTGATTGATGAAGCAAAACATTAAACCATGTCCCTTTTTCATACACAGGGAAGTCTCAGCCAGGAGGTGGCTGGGCCGAGCAGGCTGCCTGATATGCAGAACGTGGCAGGAAGAGGAGTGCCCAAGAGGAGGCTGCCATAGGCCTCTTTTGGAAGGCTACAGAGGCCCTGGGAGCCCCCCACACTGTGGAGGAGGACTTTGCTGGCATAATTGCGTGTAAAATGCAGCGGATGGAGGAGGGCCAACAGCTCATGTGTGAGTCATTGAATTTGGAAGCTCTAAATAAGGGGTTGAGGGGCCAAATAACATCTGATACCCACATTTGTGACCTCACACATGGTCCTCCTCCTCCAGGTCCTTCTACTTCTCCTCCTCCTCCTCCTCCAGGTCCTACTAGTCCTCCTCCTCCTCCTCCAGGTCATACTCTTCCTCCTGCCACATCTCCAACAGCAGAGCCACAGCGAGGAAGGAAGCGTGGAAGGAAGACCAGAAAGTGATGACCCTGGGTCTGGTCTGGCAAAAGATGCAGCCTCTTGTGGTACCACAGCCTGGGGACACAGATGTCATCTGCTGCTTTCCGGATCTCTGGGACTTCTGGACCAGACTGCACTCCCTTAGATATGGACTCCTCAGGCCACCAATTTTGATGTTCAAGAATTGACGTCTGCCCTGGGGGTCCAAGGCTTCGCCAATTTCTGCTGTTTATCCAGCGGTGCCTCCCTCTTTGTTTGGTTCTGAGCCCTTAATAAAGGATTTTTGGTTTCAATTATACTTGCCTATTTGTGTTTTCCTTCAAAAAGGACAGTTTGTTGGTGAGGACTCAGGTACATTTCAAAACTACAATGTGAAATTAACAAGGGACACCAACACCAAAAATACAAGATAATAATGGTGTGGTGGTAACTTGACACACAAAACACACACAAAAATATTCTGGAGTAAAACTAAAAATAAAATAAAACAAAGATCAGCCTTGGAAAAAATACAAACCTAAAATAAAATAAAAATCTGCCTTTAAAAAAAAAAAAAAATATATATTTTTGTCAGATGTGACAAATCAAAATATATTAAGGGAATCCCGATAAATAATAAAGAAAGAAGTTTGTGAGAAGTCTGTGTGAATATGAGCAGCAAAACTACTTCATTCTTCTCACATTATAAAGAAGAAGAGAGTGCGCTGTATTAAACCATTTTTAACATTGCACCGTGACGAAAGTGTTGTATCCATTGCGAACGCTATGTTTACCAGACCGAGCTGTTCCGTGTCGGAATTTCTTCTGAACATGCGTGGCACTTTGTGTGTCGGAACAGGCCACATACGGTCGGAATTGACGCGATCGGATTTTGTTGTCGGAAAATTTTATAGCCTGCTCTCAAACATTGTGTGTCAGAAAATCCGATGGAAAATGTCCGATGGAGCCCACACACGGTCGGAATGTCCGACAACACGCTCCGATCGGACATTTTCCATCGAAAAATCTGACCGTCTGTACGGGGCATTACACTGACAAGCAATTCAGTCTCCTGCTCTTCCTACTCACACTTACATACAATGGAGCCGCATGCTCCTTTTACTTCTCACATTCACATATAATGTAGCCCCCTGCCCACCCTCCTCACACTTACATACAATGAAGCCACCTTCCTCGATTCCCCAAATTCACATACACTGCAGTCCCCCTGCCCTCCAATACACAATGCAGCTGTTCTCCGCATATATTTCAGCCTCCCAACACCTACAGAAAATACGGCCAGTCCCCCTTCATATGCAGTACATATAATGCAGCCCCCCTCTTCTCACATACATATACTGCAGCTCCTCCCCCAGCAGCAGTACCTTATATTTCACACTGCTGGAATACACAGGTGCAAACTCACATAACAAGAAGAGCACTGCTGTTTTTTTGGAAGGAATTTGATACAAAATGTAAATCTTTCCCCTTCCACCTTTTAAGGATGACCTTAGAACATTGAAATACATTAATAACCTTATTTATATCAAACTGATCTCTTTTACAAGTGTGTCTAAAAATATTTAAAAAAACTTGATGGACTAATTTTTGAAGATATATTTTAACAGGGTTTTTTGTTTATCTGCAGACTTCTACACCTTTTTTAAGCCAGCTATGATAGTTGTACAAATCTATCAACATAACCATTCTTCACCAAAGTTTGTATTGCTGATTGTAGCGTGAAAGTAAAGCCCATATTAAAGATGTTACTATAATACATTTTACAGAACTGTGAAGAGTAATTCTGAGAGTGCAATCCATTTATCAGATAGTTTTAAATTTAATGAAGTTACAAAAACACTATGACTAATGTATTTGATACAACATTTACTTTGTGTATTTTTAATTTGAACAAAGTCAGTTATCTTATAATTAGCATTATAAAATATGATATGGGGGAGGGTGGAAATCAATACATCAAAAAAATGATGAAAAAGTCCATATCCTAACAAGGAAAATAAGAAGTCCCACTAGGTTTAAACAGACTATACAGCAACTGGATGGTGTAGCTCCTGAAATGATGGGAATCAATATGCAGATCCATACATGGCAGAGAACATAAAAAGGCAGCAAACATCAACAACAAGATGGTGAGTATATGCTCTTACCAGATCTGGTGGACTCTAGTGTCAGCGACATAGAGTCATCAAAGCAGTGTGCCACATCTGGCAGGTGTATGGATGTCCAAATGGATGGAACCTCAACACAAAACCCAAGGGCACTCCTCTGGACTTTTGGATCCAACACGAATGCAGAAACCATGGAGTGAAAACACAGAAGGTGGATGAAGCCAGGAGGAATAGCAGCTCACGCCAGGAGGTAATGCTTGTGAAGATCTCCAAACCCAACGCCACTTCAGGGGCTCAGGAACATAAATCTTGAAGGGTAGGTATGGCCAAGTTATGATGTCCACTCATAATAGGGAATCATGTGGAGAAAAAATAATGCTTCCATATGGTGCAGATAAAAACAGGAGGTAATTTATTTATAAAAAAAACAATAAAATACATGTGATCACAATAAAATAAAGGGCAATATGAAGAGTGATGAGAACGCCCTACGTGTTTCAACCAAATGGTCTTCTACTGGGGCATAAATCACCTCTGCATATTGCCAAATATATATAGAAATGATAAACAGTGAGGACCAATCAGCAAGGAAAACAAAACACTTTGTCTCATTGGAGGAGAAAAACATCTGACCATCTGAACAAAGTGGTGGAGTCACATGAGCCAATGGTGTGTAAGGAATGTAGAGCATGTGGACTGGATGGCCAATCAGTGAGTAAGCCGGAAGATCGCACTTCCTGGCGATGGGTCCACATGGCAAACAAAGGGAAGTGGCGTCATGACCCAAAAGCCCGTGAAGACGCAGATCTAGATCACGTGATGCCTGAAAAGTAGCATCACGTGAATGCATCGGATTGGACAAAAATAGTCATCTGACTAATGTAAACAAAATCCTGCAGACCAATAGTAGTGAGAATATGCAGGTCACTACAAAGGGAAGTGGCGTCATGATGTGATCTAGATCCGCGTTTTTGCGGGCTTTTGTGTCATGACGCCACTTCCCTTTGTTTACCACGTGGACCGCACAGGAAGTGCGATCTTCCGGGTTACTCACTGATTGGCCATCCAGTCCACGTGCTCTACACTCCTTACACACCATTGGCTTATGTGACTCCCCCACTTTGTTCAGATGGTCAGATGTTTTTCTCCTCCAATGAGACGAAGTGTTTTGTTTTCTTTGCTGATTGGTCCTCACTGTTTATCATTTCTATATATATTTGGCAATATGCAGAGGTGATTTATGCCCCAGTAGAAGACCATTTGGTCGAAACGCGTATGGCGTTCTCATCACTCTTCATATTGCCCTTTCTTTTGTTGTGATCACATGTATTTTATTGGTTTTTTATAAATAAATTACCTCCCTTTTTTATCTGCACGATGTGGAAGCAATATTTTTTCTCCACATGATTCCCTGTTATGAGTGGACATCATAACTTGGCCATACCTACCCTTCAAGATTTATGTTCCTGAGCCCCTGAAGTGGCATTGGGTTTGGAGATCTTCACAAGCATTACCTCCTGGCGTGAGTTGCTATTCATCCTGGCTTCATCCACCTTCTGTGTTTCCATTCTGTGGTTTCTGCATTCGTGTTGGATCCGAGCGTCCAGAGAAGTACCCTTGGGTTTCGTGTTGAGGTTCCATCCATTTGGACATCCATACACCTACCAGATGTGGCACACTGCTTTGATGACTCTATGTCGCTGACACTAGAGTCCACCTGATCTAGTAAGAGCATATACTCACCATCTTTTTGTTGATGTTCGCTGCCTTTTTATGTTCTCTGCCATGGATGGATCTGCATATTGATTCCCATCATTTCAGGAGCTACACCATCCAGTTGCTGTATAGTCTGTCTAGACATAGTGGGACTTCTCATTTTCCTTGTTAGGATACGGACTTTTTCATCTCTTTTTGTTTTTCATTCCTCTGATGTATTGATTTCCACCCTCCCCCATATCATATTTTATATTGTTTTATATGATTAGCACTAATCAGATGCTTTTTTGTCACGCGCTACATTGTTATCACCATTTTGTCCAGTGTATTAGTCGCACCTTATGTAGCTGCTCTTCACCACAATTTATATCATAGTTAGCGCAGTGTTTTTCTTATCTCCATTTATAATTAGCATTAGACACAGTAGATTGCATGTGTGTGTGGAGGCGCAGCATGGTGCGGCAGCAGTAAACACTCCAGTGTTGCAGAGAACAGAATTTGTATTAATGTTAAAGATTAGCAATTCACAACAAGCCCAGCGACAAGGTGCCTGAATAGGAACACCCACAGAATTCAACAGCGATGTGTAGCAGAGCAGGTCTTGGATGTGCTGTCCTGAGAGGCAGACTACAATGGTTGGTCCGTACCCAAATAGGAAGGTTTCCAAGAAGGATGATGTGTCCCTATCCTTTCTTTACTTGTCCGGAATCTCTCATTGTCGCTAATCACTATCCCTGTCAGACGAGCGATCTGTCCCTACACTACCTAAGTGCAAAATGAGCACCAAGCCTGGGAGCCAGGGCCTTAAATAGGCTCTGCCTGACCCAAGATGGCTGTCAGAGTCACATGGGGCTGCAACATCCAATCAGGTAGCTTCCCCAGTGACCCAGGCAACCATAGAGGATCCATGTTCTTCTTGACTTCCTCTACAAATGCAATGCTTCTATGGTTGAACGCCACCTACAGTGGAGAAAATAGACAGCACCTGCCTGCACGCGTACGTAAGAAAAGCTGGTCTGGATTAAATGCATGTACACCAAGAAAGTCTATAGTACAAAAAAATAAAGCATGTAAGTGCTAAACTGTACACATACAGTTTGCAGCCCTCAAAATCTTCACAGGCCTGCTTGCATTTGGTGAGTGGAAATAAGCTGAGGGTGAGTGTGGAGCCATATAAGTAGGCTAGCGAACTGGTACAATGCTGGGAATTGAAGTAATGTGATGTCCATCATTGAAGCCGATCCAAGAGGCAGGACTTTGCTTGACAGAGAACAGCGTTTAAGATCAAAGCTGTGTCACAGCGGGAGATCCCCTCTCTGTGAGATCAGGCCGGCTCTCCTCCCGATTTCTCCCTGTGACCCCCATGCATTGATAGGCTGCATTGATGAGCACTGATGGGCACTGATAGGTTGCATTGATGGGCACTGAAGGGCACTGACAGGCTGCATTGATGGGCAATGATAGGCTGCAATGATGGGCACTGATGAGGCTGCACTGATAGGCACTGATAGGCACTGATAGGCTGCATGGATGGGCACTGATATGCTGCATTGATGAGCACTGGTGAGGCTGCACTGATGGGCACTGATGAGGCTGCACTGATGGGCACTGATAGGCTGCGCTGATGGGCACTGACAAGACTGCACTAATGGGCAGTGATAAGGCTACATTGATGGGCACTGATGAGGCTGCACTGATGGGCACTGATAAAGTTGTTAATATTTATTTTTTAACTTAATTCTGCATAAAACATTTGACAGTGCCATTTTGAGAGATAATTTACGAGGTGTTTAGGGATGGAATTAGGGGCAGGGCAGGGTAGGGGTTTGGTAAGGCAAGTGGTGGCGAGTGACTCTTAAGGCCTAGCTGTTGGCTCAGGACTTAACATTTTGAGCCCTGCAGTTTGTATACAAATCACATATAAATACAGGTATGTGTTGTTAAGTCTGCATGAGCAGATATGAGCTGTTATCTGGTTTAACCACTTCACCCCCAGGAAGATTTGACTGTTCAATGACCAGAGCAGTTTTTACAATTTTCTGTTTACCTGGTGTCACGGAACGTCCCACACTCCGCTTGAGTGCTTCCGTCATATACCACTTCCTCCCAGTCTGTATACAGATATCAGATATTCCAACCTCTCTGAGCAGAAAACAAGGCGACACTTGCTTCACTGCTAACATGGACTGTTTACTATGAATCAAAGTTACAAGACTTTATATGCCGTTGGAACCTCCTCTACCAATACAACTGTAACTTAATTAACATGAGCTAATTATCTAATCCTTTATACAGCCTAGGTGACTGAGACATGACCTTTCGCCCAGACTTGTGGTCACCGAGCTTCACACAGTTAATTAACACAAACAACAATGGGTGAAAAGACTCTTAGAGCCACACTAGACTTATTTACAATAAACACATTATAGCAGAATTGATGACATTAGCATTTAACAGTACGAGTCCCAACGGTATAAATCAGTCACCATTCTAATATGGCATATAAAGGGTTCCCAGAGTCTGTGTGTTTTTGGGGGGACATGGAGCTGAATCCAAAGTAACACCAACCCCAGGGTCCCCAGGCATACAGCTCACAGAGAACACCATTCCCCCAAATGCTAGGGCCCATAATCAAAAGGCAACAGGCCCGCACCCAGTCCTCTCTAACAGCCTCTGTCCCGGCCAGGTCCGTCACACCTGGTAATTGTGCAGTCATGCAATGCTGCCTGTACCCAAACCAAATTTGCGTCCTTTTTTTCCCACAAATAGAGTTTTTTATGGGATTTTTGGATTGCCTCAGTAATTTTTATTTTTTGCGATATAAACAGAAAAAGACCTAAAATTTTGAAAAAAATATATTTTTTTTAATTTTTCTTATAAAAAAATCCAATAAACTAAATTTTAGTCATACATTTAGGCCAAAATGCATTCAGCCACATGTCGTAAAAAAAAAAAATTCTAACACATGTGGTATCCCCATACTCAGGAGAAGCAGCAGAATGTATTTTGGGGTATAATTCCACATAAATGCAATGTTTGAACAATATATCAATTAGTGACAAATTTGTGTAAAAAAAAAAAAAAAAAAAAACTAAATAAAAATTTTAATTTTCCCGAAACTTGTGGCAAAATATAAAATATTCCAAGGACACAACATGCTCCTCAGCAAATAGCTTGAAGTGTCTACTTTCCAAAATGGGGTCATTTGTGGGGTTTTTGTGCTATCTTGACATTTCATGGCCTCAGAAACTGTGATAGGTGAGGAAGTGAAATCACCATTTTACGCCCTTAGAAAGCCTGAAGGCGGTGATTGGTTTTCAGGATCTTCTACGCGGCTAGGCTCTCAAAAAGTCTCACACATGTGGTAACCCATACTCAGTAGAAGCAGCAGAATGTATTTTGGGGTGTAATTCCACATATGTTCATGGCATGTTTGAGCAATATATAATTTAGTGACAACTTTGTGCAAAAAAAATAGTTTGTAATTTTCCCAAAACTTGTGGCAAAATATAAAATATTCCATGGACTCAACATGCCTATCAGCACATAGCTTGGGGTGTCTACTTTCCAAAAAGGGGTAATTTGGGGGCTTTTGAACTGTCCTGTCATTTTATGCACAACATTAGAAGCTTATGTCACACATCACCCACTCTTCTAACCACTTGAAGACAAAGCCCTTTCTGACCCTTTTTGTTTAAACGAAAAAAATATATTTTTTTTGCTAGAAAATTAATTTGAACCCCCAAATATTATATTTTTTTAAAGCAAAGGCCCTACAGATTAAAATGGTGGGTGTTGCAATTTTTTTTTCACACAGTATTTGCGCAGAGATTTTTCATACGAAATTTTTTGGGGAAAAAAAACACTTTTTTAAATTTTAATGCATTAAAACACACTATATTGCCCAAATGTTTAATGAAATAAAAAAGATGATCTTACACTGAGTACATGGATACCAAACACGACATACTTTAAAATTGCACGCAAATGTGCAGCGGCGACAAACTACATACATTTTTAAAAGTATAAAAAAGTATTTAAAATCCTTTACAGATTACCACTTTAGATTTACAGAGGAGGTCTACTGCTAAAATTACTGCCCTCGATCACACCTCCGTAGTGATACCTCACATGCATGGTGCAATTGCTGTTTACATATGACACCAGACCGATGCTTACGTTTGCCTTTGCACTTGAGCACGGGGGGGACAGGGGTGCATTTTTATTATTATTTATTTTGCTTTTTTTTATTTTTAAACTGTTCATTTCATTTTTTTTTAATCATTGTTAGTGTTATCTCAGGGAATGAAAATATCCCCTATGATAGCAATAGGTAGTGACAGGTACTCTTTTAAAAAAAAAAAAATTGGGATCTATTAGACGCTAGCATTAGACCCAAGATCTCTGTGATAAAATGCTTTGCCAATTTCCCAATGGCGCTGTTTATATCCGGTGAAACCTAAGTCATGAAATGCTTGTAGCTTCTGGTTTCTTAGGCCATAGAGATGATTGGAGCCATTCTGGTCTCCGATCAGCTCTATGGTCAGCTGGCGGAACCACCTGCTGCATTCTCGGGTTCTCTGTTGGGACAGGAGAGCCCAAGAAAACCATGGAAGACGGTGAGGGGAATTCCCTCCCACTGCTTGTAAAAGCAGTCTAGAGGCTAATTAGCCACTAGGATTGCGTTTACATGAAAGCCAACCGCTGGCTGAAAAGAATGATACCAAGATGATACCTAAACCCGCAGGCATCATTCTGATATAACCACTCAAAGTCCAGCAACATACCAGTACGTTGTTGGTACTTGTTGGGCATATATTGTAATGTTCTTTTTTTTCATGCAGCCTGTGGGCTGAACAAAAAAAAGAGATTGATCAGTAGGAATGCCCACCATTAGAATACCGCCCTTCACCCACCCACTTCTAATGATGGTCATACATGCACCACTTTTTTTTAACTGTGGTGATAAAATCACCTCCTACACCGCTGGAGTCGCTGATTTTCGTATCGTCAGAGCAAACGCTGTTGCTGTCAAGATAAATAAATCAGTGCTGTAGCTGAATGGTGTACCTGAAAAGCAAACAATGGTAATGATAACACATGAACTCAATAAAACAAGTTGATTTTTTAATGCAATCTGTGCCTAAAAAATATATGCTGAAGCATTGGGGCAATCCGCCCCTAATGTTAGGAGCAAATCGCTCCTCCACCCCTGCCCCCATGCTTCGGCATATATGTTCTTTTTTTTAACTGTGGTGGTAAAATCACCTCCTACAGCGCTGGAGTCATGGCTTTACGTATCGTGGGAGCAAACGCTGTTGCTGTCAGAATAAATAAACCCGTGCTGCAGCTGAATGGCGTACCTGCTAAGCAAATGATAACAATAAAACAAAATAACATTACAGTATAATAGTTATGCCGCGTACACATGATCGCAAATTCCGACAACAAAATCCATGTTTTTTTCCGACAGATGTTGGCTCAAACTTGTCTTGCATACACACGGTCACACAAATCTTGTCGGAAATTGTGAACGTCAAAAACGCGGTGACGTACAACACGTACGACGAGATGATAAAAATGAAGTTCAATAGCCAGTGCGGCTCTTCTGCTTGATTCCGAGCATGTGTGGAACTTTCTGTACCCACGATCGGATTTTACGACAACGGATTTTGTTACCGTAAAATTTGAGATCCAGATCCCAAATTTTGTTTGTCGGAAATTCTGACAGAAAATGTCCGATGGAGCCTACACACGGTCAGAATTTCCGACAACAAGCTCCCATCGAACATTTCCCATCGGAAAATCCGACTGTGTGTACGCGGCATAAGACATGCAATGCCTGCAAAGCAAATACAATAAAACATAGTAAAAATAAAACATTAAACTTCTAAAATACAGTAACAATAGAGAGAGAACAATAGATATAGAACAATAGAGAGCGAACATAAAGGAGAGAACAATAGAGAGAGAAGAAAAATAACACCACAACTATTTTTGGCTTTTTATTTATTTTTTTTTTTTTTTGTTTTTGTGTGTTTTTTTTTGCACTTTTATATAAACTGTAAACATTCCAGATTAGGGTCTCTCAAAATGTGATGGCCATCTCATCTTTTGAGACCCTGTGTAAGTGTGCCCTAGGACTGTGCAATGCTGTACCCTACGCTAATACTCCACTAGTGTGTGGTATCTTTGAAACATTCACCAGGTTGGTCAGGACAGGAGGGACAATAAAAGCAGGTGTAACGCCTATATCTGCGTTTTCTGCAGACACAACATCTTTGTTAGGGGCAACTCTTAAATAAGTTGCTTTAAGTTTATATTGCTTTGTCAAATTATTGCTTCTATAAGAATAATGACACGGAGTCAGATATGTCTGTGTCACAGTCTGGAGCAAAAGAGGACCGCGCCCTTTACTTCTTTCAAAGGCCTTTTATAGGCAGCTCTACAAGCAGTAATCTTATCGGCATTACCATATGAGGTTAAGGTACAAAAAGTTTCTTATCAGCAATCACGTAATGATTATTCAGCAGGTTCAAATTCCATCTAGATACAGATTGATAAATGAAAAGGCACAAACAATTTATTTAAGTAGAACTCTAAATCATTATTTCAACCCTATCAATTTCCCCCTTTGACATCATCCTCTCCCTCCCCCTGTGTCCTCATGAACAAGTTCTAGTCAGCTTTTCCTAGAGTACTATCCCTGACCGCGGGTTGTCAGAGGGGAAAATCCCATCCCTCCAGGTGTTGCTCACATCCTAAATTCAAGAAGAGGAGTTTATGGGAGATGGGTGATGTCAATTTACCTTAATAGCCCCTTTCTATTCTTTTTATCTTTTTCTGTATTCTCCGATATATGCATATATTGGTGACAGTGAGTATCATTAATGTCAATATTATAATTACCATAGGACTGAATAACCAACTGAATATGCTAGTTGCCGTGGGAGACATACCATTAAAAATATCGTACCATTGTGGAGTTATGTCATGTTGTATCTGGGAGGATAGATGTACGAGTCTGCCTTTGTCTATTGCAGCGGATATAAGATTATTCTGCAACGTGTGTTCAAGCGTTTCAATATACTGCCTCAAAATTTCTGATTGCTCCAGAACCTCTCTTAGTGGATCTAATGAAATGACGAAAGGTGTAGTATCAGTAAGATTGGATACTTTATAAATGGAGGAGAATACTTTTTCTGCATCTGGCTCGAAGAGGTATGTATCATTACCCAACTTTAGTAACTTTATATTCTTAATACATCCTGAAAAGGGACCTGATCTATTTAATGCTGACATGGTATAGTTACTACTTGTAATAATACATATGTGCTGGGGTCCTATTTCAATAGACCCCAATAAATCTATTACTTTCATTCACCGGTGTTCTCTGGAGCCGGCATATACTAGTCTGATAGTTTAACAGGCAAGGTTCATACACCGGAGAACTTCTCCCACACACCATTCCTTTGTTCGTTCTTCCACATAGGCCAAGATTATGGGTTCTGTTTTGCTTATCTACATACTTTCCATAGATTTCAGGATACCAGAACTCATTTTTTATGATGAGGGGCATTACCACTAATTTGCACATTTCTACTATCTCCTCCACCCTGTAAGCCTCAAACCTGCCCGTACACCACCCATCTTCACATTCTATTTCATTCCCTTCTACTTGGAACCATACGCCATCATTATCTAGTCCCTTGAAGTATTTCATCCAGGTGTGATAATTTCCTAATTGTAGCTCGGTTCTAGCCCGGTTTATTTGTATATGGTAGGATAGAAGATTAAAGGAACACTGGGTAAAATTTATGAATTGTTGAGTCTGATTCCACAGCCCGAGTTCACTTGTTATTGTATAATTTATTAATCCCCCTATAAACTGTAGTAAGGGTATTTCTTTAAGTTGGGTTTCAAAAGCTGTGGGTAGCCATTTACTTGTAATTGTCAGACTATCTGCTATATGTCCTCCTGCATGTTTCCATCTATTATTCATTTCTTCTATTTCTATCGAGTTTAGAACTCCCATCCCTGTACCTGACAGTCCCAGTAAAGTGTCATACCATGCTCGTCTGTACCTACATTTTGGAATTTCAGGGAAAGTTACATTAAATTTGATTTTTGTCTTTTGTTGTGATACTGATACATTGATACAAGTGTGGGGCACGGGTGTTAGCATTGATGATTCAAATGTGGGAACTACTTCTTCCTCCATTTGTATATGGAAACCCATAGGACTGTGCATTCCAATACCACCCGTCCGTTCTGTTTTCTCTCCACCAGGAGGCACAGAGAAAGGTACTTGATTGATTAACCCCCCTAATGTCCGTCAGATTGAACATTTCTTCGGATACATTTCCTCCCTCCGACACTGTTACCAGTATTTGATACATTTGGCCCAAGACTTGTTTTTGGGCCTGTCTCCATATCTGAGAGGGTTTTAATTTTTGACATCTATGGTTTCTGGTATAATTAAAAGGGAATCCCATACTAGTGTTTAATTGAAACGTTATATCTACCTTTGATGATGGGTCTGCCCTTATCCATCCTATGTTTTCATCAATGTGCAACGGCTTCCTATGTCCTTTGACTGTGAAATTACCCACTACTATGTACTCGTCCATTGTATATCCTGAAACATTCGCTACATTAGGATCGTCTATAACCCATTGTAAATTGGCTTCCTCTACCTCAATTACATTAATACCAGGAGTCCATGCATATATTTGCAAAACAACAATCTTCAACAAACAATATGTAAGTAGATATTTCATCATGTTGTTTTCTCGGGTTGTTTCTTGCAATGTGATGCGTGTATCCAGGTAGGTTTTCCTTCCAGCTTTACTGAAGTGGCCGTGGTCAGAAGCACTTGATAAGGACCTTCAAACCTCGGCTCCAATGTCTTTCTGGTGTGTTTCTTTACATATACATAATCCCCTGGTAGCAGAGTATGTGTACCTGCTATTGAATTAAGGTCTGGAAGAGAAGAATACACACTTTTGTGGATCTTAGTTAGACGTTGTAATTGTATTACATATGCAGTCAAACTATCACATTGCAATTGCATACTCTGTGGAAAGTATAGACCTAATCTAGGTGCACTCCCAAAAAGTATTTCATATGGGGACAATCCTGTTTTCCCTGTTGGAGTATATCTTATGGAGAACAAAGCCAAAGGCAAGCATTCTGGCCATGGCGTGTTTAACTCTTGCATGGCTTTTTGTATTTTCAACTTTATTGTCCCATTTACTCTTTCCACTGATCCTGAACTCTGTGGGTGGTAAGGGGTGTGGAAACTTTGTTGAACCCCTAACATGGTCATCACATTCTGCATGATTTCTCCTGTAAAGTGTGTCCCCCTATCTGATTCTATGGTTTCAGGAAGACCAAACCTAGGTATTAACTCAGTGATCAGTTTCTTAGCTGTGGCTTTTGCTGTAGCTGATTTTACTGGATAGCTTTCAGGCCAACCTGAAAATAAATCGATACACACGAGGACAAATTCAAAGGGACCTCTCTTAGGCATTTGTATGTAGTCAATTTGCAGTCTCTGGAAGGGGTATTGGGCCCGGACCTGGTGTTTTTGTGGGGTTTTTACTCTCTGTCCTGGGTTATTCAGGAGACAGATTTGGCAGGCTGCACAGTAGTTTCTCGCAGTACTACTGAATCCAGGAGCGAGCCATCCTTTTGTTCACAATCCTATACATGGAATTGGAACTGACATGTGTGGGTAGGTGAACTGCCGCTGCCATTGCTGGGTACAGAGAGGCAGGTAGGCATACTTTGCCTCCTTCCCTCCATACATTGTCAAGGTCTGGTGCTGCTCCCATCCTGACCCACTTATCTTTCTCGCTCTCCCCTGCTTGCTCCTGTAATTTACTCAGCTGCTGCCATGTTGGTTCTGGGATACTCACCTCTACCGCTGCTAAGGTCTCAGGGCTTCCTTCCCCTAGAGCTGCCTGTTTTGCAGTCAAATCTGCAAATGCATTTCCTTTTGCCTCAATTGTTTTTGCGCTCGTGTGTGCCGCTATCTTCATAATGGCCACTCGTTTAACCTTTTGAAGATTGTTCAGGACTCTCTTAATCCCTTCTCCATGTTTTACAGGTGTACCTGCTGCTGTTAGATAACCTCTAGCCCTCCATATGTGGCCATATCATGCGCTACACTATAAGCGTAGGCAGAGTCAGTGTAAATATTCCCTTCTCGTCCTTTTAAGTATTCTAGGGCTTGTTCTAAAGCTTTTAATTCTGCTTCCTGTGCTGACATGTGGGCTGGTAAGGGCTGTGCTTCAATCACCTGTGTATCAGTCACTACAGCATACCCTGTGTGATATTTACCCTTGTCATCAGCAAACCTACTGCCATCTATGTATAAAGTGTGCTCAGCATTTAAAATCGGTGTATCTGTAACATGTGGGAATCCCATTGTCTCCTGTTCCATGAGCTGAAAACAATCGTGCTCATCTATCTCTTTAAACAGAAGGGTGTCAGTTTCGTCATCATGTTGTTCCTTATTAGCACTATTATTCCCCCTTGCCAAATCTGGTGACTGAAGAGGCAAAAAGGTGGCCAAATTTAAAGTTGTACAGCGCTGAAAAGTGACATTTGAAGGTAAGAGTAAAGTACACTGTAACCTCAGTTGTCTGGCCATTGAAATGTGTTTGGGCTGAACTTGAGACAAGATTGCATGTATGTCATGTGTGGTGTGTACTACAACTGGATTGTCTAGAACAATTTCTGATGACTTATCTATGATTATTGACACTGCAGCTACCGCCCGTTCACAGGACGGTGAACCTCTGGACACTGGATCTAGTGCTGCTGAAAAGTAAGCGACTGGTCTTTGTTTTCCATGTGCCTGTGTCAAAACACCTGTGGCGTGTCCAGTGATCTCGGCAACGTACAGATTAAATGTCTTGGTATAATCTGGGATACCAATAGCCGGGGCAGAAATTAATAGCTTTTTCAAAGTGACAAACGACTCATAAGCTACTTCTGTAAGCACATACGGTACAATTTTCAAACAATCGTATAATGGCTGCATCAAAGCGCTAGCGTGTGGTATCCATTGTCTACAATATGACACAATACCTAAAAACATACGCAATTGTTTGAAATTCCGTGGGGGTAACATTCCCTTTATCACTTGAACCCTCTCCTCAGTGAGATGTCTTGTACCCTGTGATATACAATGTCCCAAAAAGATAACCTTTTCCTGACACATTTGTAATTTGTTCCTATTAACCTTGCAACCCTTTTCTGCTAAAAATTGCAACAAATTAAGGGTGGTATCCAAACAAGTTTCCTTGTCCGGGCAGCATAACAATAAATCATCCACATATTGTAGCAATACACAAGAATCTGGTGGTACCCATTCTCCCAACAAGTACTGGCTATATCTTGTGTGGTTTACATTCTATGTCAGTATATGGGGGTGGGATGGTTGAACTAAGATTATTTAAAATTTCATCATTTTTTGTTCTTCTGTCTTTCATATCCCAACCATCACAATCTGGATTATATTTCCACCCCTCTTCTTTTGCTCTATTTGAAACCTTAATTAAGCATTGAACCTGACGCTTTTCTAACACCTCTCCTTGTCTGTCCTTTTTTATTTCACTCCATACATCCGGGTCTAAACCCGCTGCTCCTTTCACCTTAAATTTACGAAAGACATCCTTTAAGTCCCGCGCTTCATCTTTCCCACAGATGTTTTTAATTATCTGTGGCACCGTATAATGCGCCACAATTCCCTGATGGGGTTTCGTATTCTGCTGGCCCATTCTGACAGTCCTGCCTAGGTAGCGTGTGGGACACTTAGTGTACAATATAAAACACTTAACCAAGTTACACTAGTTCCTCGTTGCCTTCCTCCTAGGTTGCCAGAATACTAAAAACCTCTCCTAGATGAGATTTCTGAAATCGAATTGTTTTATATGCTAGCCGACTGACAAATATTATGACCAGACTGACGGCTACAACATATACAAGCATTCCTTTGAGTGGCCAGGTATCCGACTAGATCTCCGGGCTTATGGAGACCTTATTTCCCCCCCGTATCTGGGATCCCTCTCATACACTCTTATCCCTGCTTTATGGAGCAGACAGGGCTTATACTTTCAACCCGTCTATGGTTTATGAGTTAGATGTGAGGTTAAGCATAAGCGTCAGACCCCCAAGCTCATGTGAGGTAAGGGCGCATTCCGTTGCTTAGTTCGGCAATCCCCTTCTAACTCATACCATCCTTGACTAGGCTCATTCACTTTTCCAACAAGACAGACAGACAACAAACAACAAATAATTCCAGCAATATAAACCAAAATATGCAGTAATTCTAGACTCACCACTACAGAGGCTGGTGTTTTAAAACCAGGAGAATCGTAACTGACAGATTACAAATGATAGGCACAAATCAGGGGAGCACAGAATATAAGAAAAATAAAGCTTTTTCTTACCTGGCCAGGTTTTCGATCTGTGGTTCCCGGAATGCCTGTCCTTTCGTTCCTTCAGCGTAGCTCAGCCACCTCTTGTAGCAACTTGGTGGGTCCCTGTTCGGGCGCCAAAATGTTAGGGGCAACTCTTAAATAAGTTGCTTTAAGTTTATATTGCTTTGTCAAATTATTGCTTCTATTAGAATAATGACACGGAGTCAGATATGTCTGTGTCACAGTCCGGAGCAAAAGAGGACCGCGCCCTTTACTTCTTTCAAAGGCCTTTTATAGGCAGCTCTACAAGCAGTAATCTTATCGGCATTACCATATGAGGTTAAGGTACAAAAAGTTTCTTATCAGCAATCACGTAATGATTATTCAGCAGGTTCAAATTCCATCTAGATACAGATTGATAAATGAAAAGGCACAAACAATTTATTTAAGTAGAACTCTAAATCATTATTTCAACCCTATCATCTTCTTTGGGGATTTCTTTGGGTAGGGGTACTAGGGAGGACATATGGAAAATGCCTCTCATGCAGCCGGCTCACTGCATTTGGATTGGGAAGTTGGGCCACAGCACCGTCTGGATACAGAAGGGCTGTAATGATCTCTTCCTGGAATTTAAGGAAGGATCCAGGTCATCCTGAAGCTTTGTATAGCACATAAGCATTCAGCAGAGCCAATTGAAATAAATATACAGACACTTTTTTATACCAGCATCTGGCCTTACGGGCAATTAGGTACAGCGCCAACAACTGGCTGTTGAGGTCCACCCCTCCCATGTTAAGGTTGTATTCATGGACACAGAGGGGTTTCTCCACAACACCAGTTGCCGTTTGAATTTGAACAGTGGTATCTGCGTGAAGGGAGGACAGAACGAAAACATTCTGATTATACCTCCACTTCACAGAGAGCAAATTATTACATCTCAAGCAGGCTCTCTCCCCCAGCCTAAGACGGGAGTCTACAAGCCGCTGGGGTAAGCCTCGGTGATAAGATCGCACAGTGCCACATGCGCCAATTCCATGATCAAACAAGTGACTAAAAAGTGTCACGCTTGTGTAGTAATTGTCCACATACAAGTGGTACCCCTTTCCGAATAAGGGTGATACCAAGTCCCACACAATCTCTCCAGCACTCCCTATGTAGTCTGGGCAGTTCTCCGGCTCTACATAACTATCTCTTCCCTCGTAAACCATAAAACTATATGTATAGTCTGTTGCCCTGTCACAGAGCTTATACATCTTGACCCCATATCTGCCACGCTTGCTGGGAAGATACTGTTTAAATGACAAGCGGCCAGAAAATTTAATCAACGCAGACAACTTGTTCGGGAGTAAACAAGGCTGCAAACTGCTGGTTGAAGTGGTTTACAAGAGGCCGAATTTTGTAGAGCCGATCGTATTCAGGGTCACCCCGAGGACCCCGCAAGATCTGCTTGTATTGTGTCCTGGTCATGGAGGCAGAGAACAAGGGCATATGTTGAAATGGATCAGTGGACCAATATGACCGCAACTCACTTTTTTTAGTTATGCCCATGAGGAGGGATAGGCCCAGGGAGGTCTTAAATTCGGAGACCGTAATAGGTCTCCAATCTCTGGCAAGTGTCAACTGGAGATTAGCGGCTATGAATTAACCAGCATACAAATTGCTTTGGTCCACAATAGATCTATAGAGATCTTCCATGAAAAACAGCAAATAAAAATAAAGTGACGTAAAATGAACTGTTTCCACCCGAATTCCAGGTTGGCCAGTGAATGGGGAAGTACAGGTGCTGGAGAAGTGGTGGGCTCCCAATTCGGATTGGCAAAAGCAGCAGGAAGGGCACTATGGGCTCGAAGGGCCTGTCTTTGTGTTCTTGGTGGCTGCGGGACACTAGTTGTGCTAGCCACCTCACCAGCTTGAACTGTACTTATGAGACTCGCCACATCACCAAGTGTTACTGCAGTGCTGGATGTACGAACAGGATGTACTAGTCCTCTGGTGCTTGCCAGTTCACCAAAAGGATGAGCGGCACTAGTACTGGCTCTCTGCTCCATACAAGAGCCCTGCAGTTCTTGCACCTCAACAACAGCAGAAGAACGGGGTCGGGTACGCCTGACCTTGGCAGGGACCACTACTCCATCATCAGAGCTATCTGTCAGGGTGCCGCTGCTGTCTACAGGTTCATATTCTGAGCCTGAAGCTGACAGATGGGTGAGTTCCTCTTCACTCTCATCTGCCATGCTCAGAAACGTGTAGGCCTTTTCACTAGTGTACCTTTGATTGGACGTTTTGGCCTCTAAATTTACTGATACAACTAGTGAGAATCACAGGAAAAAAGAGCACCTAACTGTCAGCGACTGCTTCAAACGCTACCAAAAAAACTGTTAGCATTTGCAGGGATCAGGCCAGACTCTGCAAATTCTGCAGTTATGTGTTTAGTGTTTTGTAAGTGGTTGATTTATACTGCACTTGGGTGGGCTGGGCTGGGTGGAGGGACTAAATGCAGGTCCTAGCAGGTATCTGGGCTGATCCCGCTAACACTGCATTTTTGGGAACCCTAAACTATTGGGAATGCTAATATAATTCTGATAAGATCAAAGATCTGTTCAGACACTATACTACCAAGGGAGTTGCATGGTGTGTGCGTGGGTGTTAGCACTGCTGGCACTAATCTGATGCTGCCTGGGGTGACGCAGACCCTAACTGATGCTAAAACTTGATATCACCCGCCAGGTGATCAGGGGGTTAAACCTTTTATTAGGTAACGTACGGCGAGTGCCCTGACGCTATAAAAGAATAACTAACTAACAAGCGTCACCTGTGACACTAATACGGTGATCACTGGTGGCGGGGTGATCAAGGGGTTAAACCTTTATTAGGGGGCTTAGGGGGGTCCCTAGACCTATCTGGGCCAACTACTAAGTACCCTAACGTTGGTTAGTGTCACAAATGACACCAGTACAATGATCAAAGAAAAATATGAACACTGCACTGGGTGACACAGTGACAGGGAGTGAAGAGGTTAACTGGGGGGGGCGATCGGTAGGTTAAATGGGTGCCTACGTGTACTGTGTCAGTGTAGTGTAGGTGCAACTCACGTTTGGATGTCCTCTCTCCTCTTTCTGGAACAAAAAAGAATTCCAGAGAGGGAGATGACATTACTTCCCCTGCCTGTGTTTACACTTACAGGCAGGGGAAGCATTTCATTCGTCAGAATCGATCAGCAGGTCCAGGCCAGAAATCATTAGCCTGGGCCTGGAGACTCATCGGTTCTGAAACAAATCCGATCGTCATGAACATCGTAAGGTAATGTCGTTTCGCCCACCCGTGCCATTCTGCCGCAGTAAAACTCAGGTAAGCTACAAATCCATAGTGAACATCTGGTTAGTCTAAATCAGCCTAATTCACTATAAATATTTAAATATACTAAAATCTGAATATAATTTAAACACTGTATTTATGTAAGTAAAACAACTTTTTATACTTTGCTGAAGCACTACAAGAGTATATGGAGACTAAAATGTTGCTTCAAGAGCTCATCTTTTTTTAGTTCATCGTTGCTCAAACAAGCATAATCATAATTATTGTTCATGTTTGCTTGTTTTATAAATAATGTTTTTGCCTGGTAGGTGTACTAGAAGACTTTTTAGGGGTTTTTAACTGGCATAGCTCTTGCTTCTTCCAGACATAAGGAAACCGATAACAATCACTCTCCACATCTCGGTTAACAAATCTAAACACTATTTATTTAATTGGTGTGATACCATTTCATCAGTAACAGCTGTTTGAACACACAATAACATTACAATATGGTTATTTGAATGACTCTAGAAGCAATCTTTTACATTTCCGTAAAGCTCCTAGCCAAACATTTAATTGGAAGATTACTTGGATTTCTTGCCTGTATAATTTAAACAAATGGAAAGTAAAATATAGGAACTAGTAGGAAACAAATCAAGTAGGAGAACTATGCACTGATGAACTTTATATAAAGAATACTAACAAGAAATGTTTTTTTTTGCATTATTTAAAATCTCTGTTTAATTTTTAGACCTGGATTGCAGAATTCAAAGTTGAAAACTGTTCGGTCTTTCAAATAGCTGGAATAAGCAGTCTAAAACAAAGCAAAAAAATAAACCCCTTTTTTTTTATTGCATTCGGCCATCTATCTGTCACCCCAATCAGCAAATGAGACATCACACAGTGATGAAAAAAAAGTAAACAGAAAAAAAAAGTAAAAATGACTTGGCATACAAAGATTTCTATAGTATTATGTATGAAATAAAGCATTTGAACTGACAGTTGTCAGTTCCACAAATTTGAATGACTTAGGCTACTTTCACACTGAGGCACTTTACAGGCGCTATAACACTAAAAATAGCGCCTGCAAGGTGCCTTGATGGAGCCTCTCTTCTCACCGCAATGTGAAAGCCTGGGGGCTTTCACACAGGAGCAGTGCGCTGGTAGGACGGTAAAAAAAGTCCTGCAAGCCGTATCTTTGCAGCGCTGTAGGAGTGGTGTATGCAATGGGCAGTGCCGGCAAAGCGCTGCGGCATCAGGTTTAACCCTTTTTTCGGCCGCTAGCAGGGGTTAAAAGAACTTTGCTAGCAGCCGAAAACCTCTGCAAATACGACAGTAAAGCGCCGCTAAAAATAGTGCCACTTTACCGCCAACGCTCCCAACGCCCCACTGTGAAAGTACCCTAAAGTCTATAAAGACTAAAAATGGAGCAGTGATGCAAATCTTACCACCTGAGTCTCTAAGATTATAAATCTTCACCACAGGGCAGATAGTATAACCATTCAAATTAATAATCCAAGCTGGGCTCTACAACCTAGCTGATCAGGACTCAGGAGCATATACAGTTTAGGAGACTCATCTTTCAAGCAAATGTCATTGACATTGAGTCCTGAGGTTGGTTTGAGAAGGCTGACCAATTGAGCTTAATGAAAGGATTCTAAAAAATGAGAGAAAGTTCATACTGTTGTAAGCTGATATCATGTCATTGGTCCACTCATACCAAAATAGCAAAAGAATATTAATTTCCATATCAATGTTTCTTTCCTTTCATCCTAAAATTTGTTTATTCTGGCATCCTTGGTTTCCATAAAATAATTTGAACATGTGTCATACTCAATTGTAAATTACATCCAGGGCACATTTATCATATAAACGCTATATGAGAATTCATAATCAATTTTGGCATATTTTATTTCCTGGCTTCTGGAGTCAATTACTTTTTTTTGCAGTTAAATACAATTTATTAATTCATGTGTACATTTACATAAAACTTACATAAATTAATAAATTGTATATTTCTGTAATAAAAAGATATTCTGAAAATCATGCCATAATAATGTGAAAAGGAACAATATATCAGATATTTTAAAAAAGACCTAGATAAGATAATATAAGCACATTTTATACATTATTTTGTAAAATTGTATATGTTATTATAAGTTGAGTCTAATAACATCTAGAGCAAAACTGAAGATGTGTTTTTCTAAATGCACAATTAGGCCATCATTTTATCTTTATGAGATATGTTTAGCATGTATTTATTTATTTTTGTTTTTAATTTCTATTAGTGTTGGGCGAACGGTTCTGCCCGAGCATGAATTCAGGCCAAAGATTGGCTGTTTACCCATTCAACAAACACCCGAATTGTCAGGGCGTTCAACCATTTGTTCAACCCACCGAGCTCCCCACAATGCACTGCGTGCCGCACAGTGTATTGGAAGCCCTGATTGACTGAAGCAATGAAGGATTTACCCAATTAGGGCACAGAACACTGTCAGAGCCATGATTGGAGAAAATAATAATGAATGTGCCCAATCATTGCTCATTGCTCATAGACCCACCCCCCTCTATAAAAGGATCCTACCCACAGCAGCTAATTGCAGTGTGATGTTGGAGTTGAGATAGATAGAACAGGGCTCTGTTCATTGCTACTAGCAAGTTAGTGTGCTATTGTGATTCTATTGTGAGTGTTTAATGTCTGTTTAGTGTGAATATTTATTTATTTTTATTTATTTATTTATTTCAAGGTACTTATATAGCGCCGTCAATTTACGCAGCGCTTTACATATATATTATACATTCACATCAGTCCCTACACCCTCAAGGAGCTTACAATCTAAGGTCCCTAACTCACATTCATACATACTAGGGCCAATTTAGACAGGATCCAATTAACCTACCAGCATGTCTTTGGAGTGTGGGAGGAAACCGGAGTACCCGGAGGAAACCCATGCAGGCACAGGGAGAACATGCAAACTCCAGGCAGGTAGTGTCGTGGTCGGGATTCGAACCAGTGACCTTTCTTACTGCTAGGTGAGAGTGCTACCCACTACACCACTGTGCCGTCCAAATATAGTTATAGTGCAGTGTATGTGTAGTGTGACCATTTATTTTTACTTTAGTGTCAGGTTAGTAATACAGAGCTGGTTAACTGCAGTATATTGAGGTGGTTAGTGTACGTTTAGTGCAGTATATTGAAATGTGTTAGTGCACATTTACTGCAGTATATTAAACTGCGTTAGTGCACATTTAGTGCAGTATATTGACGTGCATTAGTGCACATTTACTGCAGTATATTGAGGTGCGTTGGTGCACATTTACTGCAGTATATTAATGTGCGTTAGTGCATCTTTACTGCAGTAGATTGATGTGCGTTAGTGCACGTTTACTGCAGTATATTGAGGTGCTTTATTGCACCTTTACTACAGTATATTAAACTGAGTTACTGCATGTGTACCGCAGTATATTGAGGTGCATTAGTGCACGTGTACTGCAATATATTGCGGTGCGTTACTGCATATTTACTGCAGTATATTGAAGTGAGTTAGTGCATGTTCACTGCAGAATATTAAACTGTGTTACTGCAGTAAACGTGCACTAACGCACGTACTGCAGTATACTGAGGTGCGTTAGTGCAGGTGTACTGCAGTATATTGAGATGCATTACTGCACGTGTACTGCAGTATATTGAGGTGTGTTAGTGTATGTTTAGTGCAGTAAATTGATGTACGTTAGTGCGTGTTTACTGCAGTATCATGACGTGAATTAGTGCAGGTTTACTGCAGTAAATTGAACTGCATTATTGCACGTGTGCTGCAGTATATTGAGGTGCGTTAGTGCACGTTTACTGCAGTATATTGGGATGCACTACTGCATGTTTACTGCAGTATATTGACGTGCATTAATACACATTTACTGTAGTATATTTAACTGCGTTACTGCACGTGTACTGCAGTATTATGAGGTGTTAGTGCACGTGTACTGCAATATCATGGTACTTTACTACACATTTACTGCAGTGCATTGACGTGCATTCGTGTGCATTTACTGCAGTATATTGAACTGCGTTACTGCACTTCTACTGCTGTGTATTGAGGTGCATTAGTGCCTGTTTACTGCAGTATATTGAGGTGTGCTAGTGCATGTGTACTGCAGTATATTGGGGTGCGTTACTGCACATTTACTGCAGTATATTAAACTGTGTTACTACACGTGTACTGCAGTATATTGAAGTGCGCTAGTGCACATTTACTGCAGTATATTGAGGTGTGTTAGTGCACATTTACTGCAGTATATTGAAGTGCATTTTTACAGCAGTACATTGAAGTACCCTAGTGCACTTTTACAGCAGTATATTGAAGTGGGTTTGTGCAGTTTTACTGCAGAACATTGAAGTGCCTTAGTGCACATTTACGGCAGTATTTTAAAGTGCTTTAGTACACTTTTACGGCAGTATTTTGAAGTGCCTTAGTGCAGTTTTATGGCAGTATTTTGAAGTGCAGTACATTGAATTGCATTAGTGCAGTTTTACTGCAGTATATTGTAGTGTGTCAGTGGAGTGAGTCTGTGTAGTGAGTACTAGGGATGAGCTTCGAGTTCGAGTCGAACTCATGTTCGACTCGAACATTGGCTGTTCGCAAGTTCACCGAACAGCGAACAATTTGGGGTGTTCGCGGCAAATTCGAATGCCGCGGAACACCCTTTAAAAGTCTATGGGAGAAATCAAAAGTGCTAATTTTAAAGGCTAATATGCAAGTTATTGTCATAAAAAGTGTTTGGGGACCTGGGTCCTGCCCCAGGGGACATGGATCAATGCAAAAAAAAGTTTTAAAAACGGCCGTTTTTTCAGGAGCAGTGATTTTAATAATACTTAAAGTCAATCAATAAAAGTGTAATATCCCTTTAAATTTCGTACCTGGGGGGTGTCTATAGTGTGCCTGTAAAGGGGCGCATGTTTCCTGTGTTTAGAACAGTCTGACAGCAAAATGACATTTTGAAGGAAAAAACTCATTTAAAACTACCCGCGGCTATTGCATTGCCGACAATACACATAGAAGTTCATTGATAAAAACGGCATGGGAATTCCCCAAAGGGGAACCCCGAACCAAAATTAAAAAAAAAAAATGACGTGGGGGTCCCCCTAAATTCCATACCAGGCCCTTCAGGTCTGGTATGGATATTAAGGGGAACCCCGGCCAAAATTAAAAAAAAAAAATGACGTGGGGTTCCCCCTAAATTCCATACCAGACCCTTCAGGTCTGGTATGGATTTTAAGGGGAACCCCGCGCCAAAAAAAAAAAAAAAAACGGCGTGGGGTCCCCCCAAAAATCCATACCAGACCCTTATCCGAGCACGCAACCTGGCAGGCCGCAGGAAAAGAGGGGGGGACAAGAGTGCGGCCCCCCCTCCCTCCTGAACCGTACCAGGCCACATGCCCTCAACATTGGGAGGGTGCTTTGGGGTAGCCCCCCAAAACACCTTGTCCCCATGTTGATGAGGACAAGGGCCTCATCCCCACAACCCTGGCCGGTGGTTGTGGGGGTCTGCGGGCGGGGGGCTTATCGGAATCTGGAAGCCCCCTTTAACAAGGTGACCCCCAGATCCCGGCCCCCCCCCTGTGTGAAATGGTAAGGGGGTACATAAGTACCCCTACCATTTCACGAAAAAAGTGTCAAAAATGTTAAAAATGACAAGAGACAGTTTTTGACAATTCCTTTATTTAAATGCTTCTTCTTTCTTCTATCTTGCTTCATCTTCTGGTTCTTCTGGCTCTTCTGGTTCTTCTGGTTCTTCCTCCGGCGTTCTCGTCCAGCATCTCCTCCGCGGCGTCTTCTGTCTTCTTCTCCTCGGGCCGCTCCGCACCCATGGCATGGGGGGGAGGCTCCCGCTCTTCTCTTCTTCTCTTCTTCTCTTCTTCTTTTCTTCTTTTCTTCTTTTCTTCTCTTCTTCTCTTCTTCTTCATTTTCTTCTCCGGGCCGCTCCGCAATCCATGCTGACATGGAGGGAGGCTCCCGCTGTGTGACGAAGCTCCTCGTCTGACAGTTCTTAAATAACGGGGGGGGGCGGGGCCAACCCGGTGACCCCGCCCCCCTCTGACGCACGGTGACTTGACGGGACTTCCCTGTGGCATTCCCCGTGACGTCACAGGGAAGTCCCGTCAAGTCACCGTGCGTCAGAGGGGGGCGGGGTCACCGGGTGGCCCCGCCCCCCCCCCCGTTATTTAAGAACTGTCAGACGAGGAGCGCCGTCACACAGCGGGAGCCTCCCTCCATGTCAGCATGGATTGCGGAGCGGCCCGGAGAAAAAAATAAAGAAGAAGAGAAGAAGAGAAGAAAAGAAGAAAAGAAGAAAAGAAGAAGAGAAGAAGAGAAGAGCGGGAGCCTCCCCCCCATGCCATGGGTGCGGAGCGGCCCGAGGAGAAGAAGACAGAAGACGCCGCGGAGGAGATGCTGGACGAGAACGCCGGAGGAAGAACCAGAAGAACCAGAAGAGCCAGAAGAACCAGAAGATGAAGCAAGATAGAAGAAAGAAGAAGCATTTAAATAAAGGAATTGTCAAAAACTGTCTCTTGTCATTTTTAACATTTTTGACACTTTTTTCGTGAAATGGTAGGGGTACTTATGTACCCCCTTACCATTTCACACAGGGGGGGGGCCGGGATCTGGGGGTCACCTTGTTAAAGGGGGCTTCCAGATTCCGATAAGCCCCCCGCCCGCAGACCCCCACAACCACCGGCCAGGGTTGTGGGGATGAGGCCCTTGTCCTCATCAACATGGGGACAAGGTGTTTTGGGGGGCTACCCCAAAGCACCCTCCCAATGTTGAGGGCATGTGGCCTGGTACGGTTCAGGAGGGAGGGGGGGCCGCACTCTTGTCCCCCCCTCTTTTCCTGCGGCCTGCCAGGTTGCGTGCTCGGATAAGGGTCTGGTATGGATTTTTGGGGGGACCCCACGCCGTTTTTTTTTTTTTTTTTGGCACGGGGTTCCCCTTAAAATCCATACCAGACCTGAAGGGTCTGGTATGGAATTTAGGGGGAACCCCACGTCATTTTTTTTTTTTAATTTTGGCCGGGGTTCCCCTTAATATCCATACCAGACCTGAAGGGCCTGGTATGGAATTTAGGGGGACCCCCACGTCATTTTTTTTTTTTAAGTTTGGTTCGGGGTTCCCCTTTGGGGAATTCCCATGCCGTTTTTATCAATGAACTTCTATGTGTATTGTCGGCAATGCAATAGCCGCGAGTAGTTTTAAATGAGTTTTTTCCTTCAAAATGTCATTTTGCTGTCAGACTGTTCTAAACACAGGAAACATGCGCCCCTTTACAGGCACACTATAGACACCCCCCAGGTACGAAATTTAAAGGGATATTACACTTTTATTGTTTGACTTTAAGCATTATTAAAATCACTGCTCCTGAAAAAACGGCCGTTTTTAAAACTTTTTTTTGCATCGATCCATGTCCCCTGGGGCAGGACCCAGGTCCCCAAACACTTTTTATGACAATAACTTGCATATAAGCCTTGAAAATTAGCACTTTTGATTATTCATGTTCGTGTCCCATAGACTTTAACGGTGTTCGCATGTTCGAACGAACTTTTTTCCTGTTCGCATGTTCTGGTGCGAACCGAACAGGGGGGTGTTCGGCTCATCCCTATTGAGTACTCAAGTTAAAGTGCACCAAACACCACTTTCCATTGATTAAAGTGCATCCAAGTACACATTTCCCCTTCTCTATTACATTTCGGTAATAAGCCCCCCCATCATGTCTGAAAGGCCAATAAGGAGAGGCAGATGTACCCATGGCACTGTGAGGGGGCCAGGAGCATCTGTGTCCACAGGCAAAGGTGGAAGTGGTCTGTCCTTGGGCAGGGCATCATTTCCCCCCTTTAGTGATGTTGCTTGTGCTATCCAGTCACAGCATGCAGAGGAGGTAGTGGACTGGCTTACTAAACCATCCTCATGCTCATTTCCCCCTAAGGAAAGACTAGTTCATAGTCCAACGCAGCTGCCAGAGTGGCTTATTCTACCTCCTTGTCCACAGCTACTCCTACCACAGCCCCAGCATCATGCATGAAGGAGTCAGAGTTATTTGAACACAGCATCAGCCACTTGCTCCTTGACGATGCACAGGCATTACTTGATTCTGATGTTGGTTCTGAGGTTAAGGAAGGTAGGAACATGAACCTACAGTGAGGGGAGAACACTGGTAAACAACAAACTGGCAGTCATGTTCCCCCAGTCACAGCATATTGCCAAGTTGGCTCCAGGGATGTTGAGGATGGGGGGGATAATGAGGATGAGGCCACTGATGCGACTTGGGAGCTGGATAGAGCAGAGGAGAAAAATGAGGGGGAGGCACAACTCCAATGAGGCAGACATCATGGAAGAGTAGAGAGCAGCCACCCTGTTCCATTACATTGTGTAGCTGTTATTTCCCGGCCCACTTACCACAGCTCAGCTGCCTGGGCCTTTTTTATCACATGTGCAGCCGATCGCACTGTTTGTAATTTGCAAACTTTGCATCAAGCAGATAAAGCGTGGCAAAACACCAACATGTGTGTACCACATGCTTGACAAGGCATTTAACCACCCACCACTCAGCCCATTGGCAAGAGTACCTGAAGGCACACAAAAGGGAAGCAATTCTGCTCCTTATTAGTCCTCCTCCTTTCAGGTCTACTCCCGCTATATCTCATGACCTCTCAGCAGCCTCCACTGACAGGGATGATGGTATAGCGAAGGGTGTCACAGGTCCTTGCAGCATGTCTGCCAGCAGCACACCACCAGCTGTAGACTATAGTAGGAAATTTCTATGCCCCAACTGTTGCAATGAAAAAAAAATACAGTCACTGCCACCCACATGCCCAGCGTCTAAATTCAAGCTAGTCAAAGCTGCTGGTTTTACAACTCCTGCCTTTCTGCCTGGTGGATTCTGCCCCTCCTGTGATTTTGCAGAATGTGCCGTACCACAATGGCAGGTTCCCAGTCACTATTTCTTTGCACATAAGGCTATTCCAGCTCTGTACCATCACGTGGAAGGCAATGTCTTGGGATTATTGAGCAAGGAAGTCAGCCGCAAGGTCCACGTTACTGCTGAGATGTGGACCAGCAAGCATGGTCAGGGATGTTATATTTTATTCACAGCACACTGGGTAACTCTGCTTGCAACTCAGAAGGATGCAGGAGAGTGCTCACTGCTGCAGCTTGTTTTGCCGCCACATTCCCATACAGCTGGTGGTGATGATGCAAGATTTGTCAGCTCCACCCCCTCCTTCTCAATGCCCTCCTCTGCTGAATTGTCCTATGAACCACCAGTACCCCCTAAACATTCAAGAGACTATTCATTGAGTCAGGCTAAAAGATGCCACGCAGTGCTTCAGCTGGTCTATCTAGGGAACAGGAGCATCCCCAGAGCAGAGATTCTTTCAGCTCTATAGTGGCAGGCTCAGAGGTGGTTCACGCCACATCAGCTGAAACCAGGAATTGTGGTGTGCGATAATGGCACTATCCTCCTGTCTGCCCTTAGACGAAACGAAAGTTAACAAACGTACCATGCCTGGCACATGTCCTCAATTTTTTGGTGCAGCATTTCTTAAGCAGGTACCCAGTTTTGGAAGATCTGCTAAAGCAGGCCAGAAGAGTCTGTAGCCATTTCAGGTGGTCACACACAGTCAGTGCTCGGTTGGCTGAAATTCTGCGGGATTTCCACCTGCCCGTAAATGGCCTGATTTGTGACATGCCTACCAGGTGAAACTCAACTTTGGCAATGCTGCAACGGCTGCATTTGCAGCAGAAGGCTGTTAACAAGGTCCTGTGTCAGTATGGCACAACAACAGGCTCAGGCCGGCTCAGCTTTTTTTCCTCACGTTAATGGGTGCTGATATAGGATGCACCCACTGTACTGTCACCATTTTTGAAGGCGACAAGTATGGTGGGCCGTGACAATGCATGCATCAGTGACACAATCCTTGTTGTGTTCATTCTGCAGCATACTCTGCATGGCATTATGGACAGGGTACTTGAGGCAGAACATCGGGAGGAAGAGGAGGACATCCTTTTCTCTCAAGGCCATCTTTATGTAGACACCATTCTTATGATGCCACAGAACACACAAGAAAAGGAGGAGGAGGATTATGGCAGTTTTGGAGGCATTGAAGCAGCGGAAGACATACTTCAAACCTTAAGTGATGGTTTTCTGTCCCCAGAACCCTTGGAAGTAATAGGAGTTCCAGATACTGTAATCCTCAGTGGCCCCGAGGACTCTGTTTCTTATGCTTCCGAAAACTTGGGCTGCATGGGCTCCCTCCCGCCAGAACTTGCCCAGTATGCAATTAAGCTGCTGGGCTTCCATGCATCCAGTGTGCTTTCTGAATGGACACTCAGTGCTACCAGAGGTTTTGTGACAGATAAAAGAGTGTGTCTGTACACAGACTCCGTTGACCGGCTGACATTTATCAAAATGAATTATTCCTGGATTAGCAGCAGCTATCAAGCCCCTGATGCCAATGTTGCCGATTAAGTACTTTTGGGATGTGGAATCTGTGCAAGACCTTCTAGGCTGCCTAGCTTTGTGGGTGTTGATTTTATCGTGAAGAAACTTTTTGGTATAGATTTCATGGGCACAATTAACAGCCAAAGACCAATTTTTCCGCACCTGTTTGACAGGTACATATCATTTAAATTTTTGACAGCAAGGTCAATTCTTGCTTTCATTAAGAGTACTTCTATAGAGTTACAGTGGGAAGGGACCACCAACATCCGAAGACCAAAATCTGCAAAACAGACACCAGAATTTATCAACAAAAAATCTCTAATCTTATTCCAAGTGCACTAAATTGTGATCTTATCATACAGACTGGCTGCCCAACATGTTTTTTTATAAAAGAAAGAAAGCTTGCAGGGAAAATGTCATTTTTTTGGCCATTATAAATGTCCTTTTTTCTGCAGCGGGTTCTATATAAGGTACAGATGCACCACTTTACAGGCAGACTAAGGGGATATCCCAGGCACTATTTTTAAAGGAATTTTTCATTTTTATTATTTCACTTTAAGCATCAGTAAATCATTGCTCATTTAAAAATAAAGTTTTTTACAAACATTGTTTTTATTTATACATGTACCCCACAGCAGTACCTGGACCCCCATAACGTTTGTATGCCCAAAAACTTGCATCTAGGCCCTCAAAATGCGCTATTTTGATTTTTCCATTTCCGGTCCTGTTTACATTCACGTTTACCCCTTGATTGCCCTGGATGTTAACTCCTTCCCAGCCAGTGTCATTAGTAAGGTGACAGTGTATATTATTAGCACTGATTACTGTATTAGTGTAACTGATGATGTCAGTGGCAGTTAAGCAGTTCCCCTCCAGCGCCAGTTAGTGTCAGATTGCTTACCACACCATTGCAGTCCTATTATAAGTCACTGATCACCGCCATTAGTAATATAGAAAAAATACAGAGTACATTTTGCCCGGAATTTATGAAGAAAGTAGATTTTTTTATTGGATCTGTTTTATAGCACAAAGTAAAAAATATAGTTTTTTTAAAAACATTTGGTCTATTTAAATTTATTTCACAAAAAAAAAACAATGGTGATTAAATGCCACCAAAAAAAACTTTTTGTTTGAGTAAAACAACTAGCTATAGCACAAAATTTCCATATAACTGCACACAAATGCACATGATATGAGTACCCAACCCCCACAACAGTATATACGCACCAAAACAAGCTGGAATTCTAAAGCTTAAAAATCTGGCGGTGGACAGAGGTTGATAAGGGGACAGCATATTGAGTCTTTACATCTCCAGGTAGTATGACCATCAACATTTGCCTCTACAACATATAGAAAACTCAATATAAGAAACCTATAGACTTGAGGCTATCCCAAGAACAAAAAAAGTTTGTAGTGACAAACAGTGCAGTGTTTATTGGTGCTATTTCCAAGTCTTTATACAGGTGCTGTACAGTGTCCCACCAATCCACATCCTAACTAACAGGCTGAGCAAGCCTAATGCTTGTCAGTTCCCACATACAATTTTGCAGCTTCCACCAACTTACTCTCGCTAACACGACTTATCTGTTCCCCAGGCTCAAGAGTACTGACTCTGATCTCCAGATGAGCCTAAATTGCAAAACAGGAGAGGTGCAAAACCCAAACTGGACAGAGAATCAGAGGCGTCCAAAAGTGTACGAGAGGAGTCTGAGAGATGTGTAAACCCTGAACGGGACTCTTCCATGCTCCCTTTGAGACACCCCACCACAGACCTGGCCCAAAACATTGTGCTGCCTGAGCCCAAGAATGAAATGCTGCCCCCCCCCAAAAAAAATCACGCCACCAAAAGGCTCCCACATCCATTATTTTATATCATGACAATTAAAGATAAAATTAAATGTATCAGGAAGTCAGATTTACATGCAACAGTGGTGGTGGTGTGGGGGGGGGGGTTCAGTCAGAGGCAGATGTGTTGATGGGGAGGAGGGGGGTTCAGTCAGAGGCAGATGTGGTGGTGGGGAGGGAGGGTTTAGTCAGAGGGTGGTGGAGATGGGATCAATGGCACTGACGCTTGCTTACAGTGTCAGTCGTGCCTCCAGCAATGCCTTTTCCAACATGTTGGCCATCAGCTGACTTTCTCCTGCAGTTTCTGCCTCTTGTTCAGACATGGCATTTGTCTCCAGCAATGGGGGGGGGCTGCGGAGAGGATGGGTGGGCAGTCTGCTGTGTGGGTATGGCAGCGAGTGCTCTTCCCAGGGCTTGACTGGGACAAAAATTTGGCCCTGGACTTCATCCAGACCGGCCCACTTTACTCCAAACACCTGGTGTTGGCGCTTCAATCATCCCGGCACCATGGCTGTTATGGTGTCAGGATTATTGAACCACATTATTTTGATTATTACATTGTAATATATAATGAAATAGTTAAACTCACCATAATGCAGAATCAGTGGGAGCCTGAGCGCGTCACTTGCCACTGTCTCCTGCCACCAGATGCAGCGTATCACTTGCCACATCACTTGCCACCAGGTGCAGTGTATCACTTGCCACTAGATGCAGTGTGTCACTTGCCACGTCACTTGCCACCAGATGCAGCATGTCACTTGCCATGTCACTTGTCAGCAGATGCAGCTTGTCATTTGCCACCAGATGCAGCTTGTCACTTGCCACGTTACTTGTCAGCAGATGCAGCGTGTCACTTGCCACATCACTTGTCAGCGGATGCGTGTCACTTACCACGTCACTTATCAGCAGATGCAGCTTGTCACTTGCCACATTACTTGTCAGCGGATGCGTGTCACTTGCCATGTCACTTGTTAGCAAATGCGTGTCACTTGCCACGTCGCTTGTCAGGGGATTCTATGCCTTTGGACTGGGAAAGGCTGGCCAGCTACAAGAGTCTGGGAGACTGAGGAAGCCAGTAAGTCCAGGGGGGCTGGAGAGAATCCAGAAGTCTCTGTTGGGAGCAAGCAAAGGAACTGCTGGCCAGAGAGCCAGGTAGCACCCTAGGTGAGTCAATATTACTTACCTTAATGAAAACACCAACAATGCAATTGTAGAATTCATAATAACTTCTGCAAGTTCCAGAGTCTAATAAATAACATCCAATGTAGCAGTTACTCATACTCATATAGATTTTCACAAAATATCAGTAATGCACTGGCACTAAGTTTGTGTGCTTCCCTCAGGGTTATAAACGTCATCCAACAAGTAAAGGAGATATTCAGGAAAACAAATCCCCTAAGGCTCCTAGAGCAAAAAATCTAAATATCAAGAATAAGTATGTTAAAAAAACAGCATTCTCTCCCATGCAGCACATCAACATCACTCACCTAGGTGAAAGTCAGAGACAAACGTCCACCGCCAGCCAGCCAAGGATAGCTAAAGGGTATCCCATACCCCTAAATACAGTACCCGCTCCCATCCGGCACGCCCTGCCAATCAAACAGTCTACAACTCCACGGCCGGTGGGTGAGGTCACAACATCCGATCTCAAACTGCGCATTTGCTGGAAGCACTAGGTGTTTTTGTGGGGGTTTTTTGTGTGTGTGTGTGTTTTTTCTCCCTTCTTCCCTCTAGCTTGTTTTCTACCTCCTGATGGTTAGAATGTTTTTGGATATTTGAAATGATATGTTGTATACAAGCCTGCATATATTTTTATTATATTGTTCTTTTTTCTGAATTTTAGAGTTATGATAAGACTTTACAAGGAAAGTGTCATATATTAATACAGAGTCCTGAAGAAGCAGCTTGTGACCGTAAAATGCGTTGACCATGTAGTATGTGACAGTTGGTTACAAATATGTGAAAATAATCTTTTCCTGTTGTATGATACACAATGAATTCTGTCTTTTTACTCTTTGATAGTTTTTTCATGCTGTTTTGAATAAATGAAGATTGTAATAATTATGGTTGTTTTCATTACCAATAATAACCAATGGCACTTTCTAAATTTTGATAGAGCCAACTTTTCTAACCTGCGCTCAATACTACAAGGTATTAAATGGGATCGAATTCTAGAAACAATGAACAATGAGGAAAAATGGGAGTGCTTTAGGAACATACTAAATAATCGTATAAGCCAGTGTATGCCAATTGGAAACAAATATAAAAGGTTAAATCTGGGTGGCTAAACTTTAACATAAAAAGGCATATAAAAGAAAAACAAATGGTCTTTAAAAATATAAGGCAGAGGGATCAGTGTCAGCATTCCAACACTACAAGGATTGCAATAAGAAATGTAAGAATGCAATTAGGGCATTTGAAATAGACCACAAGAGACACATAGCTGAGGAGAGTATAAATAAAAAAACCCCAAAGTTTTTCAAATGTAAAACCAGTAAGAAAGCGAGATTAGAACATATTGGCTCCATAAAGGATGATCAGGGAAAGTTGATTACAAATGAAAATGAGAAGGCATTCTTCTCCTCAGTTTTTTACAAAGGAAAATGAGGGTTATAGTATTCAGGACTGTATTTTTAATAAAACAGTACAGAATGTACCCTTATGGCTAACAGAAGCCAGGGTCCAAAAAAACCTTTAAAAACTTAATGCAAATAACTCACCAGGACCCGATGGCTTACACCTGAGAGTCCTCAAGGAACTTAGCCAGATTATAGCCAGACAGTTATTCCTAATTTTTATAGACAGCTTAGTGACTGGAATGGTGTCAGCTCATTGGTGAAAAGCCAATGTGGTACCAATATTTAAAAAAGAGCCAAGACATATAATTGGTAACTACAGGACAGTCAGTCTAACATCTATTGTATGTAAACTATTGGAGGGGATGATAAGGGAGTATTTTCAAGAATTTTCTTTTGAAAGCGAAATCCTTAGTAGTAACCAGTATGAATTTATGAAGAATCGTTCTTGCCAAACCAACCAGTTTACACTCTATGAGGAGGTGAGCTGTAATTAGGATAGAGGAAGGCCTGTGGACATGCTGCATCTAGATTTTGCCCAAGCATTTGCTAAAGTAAAGTAAATGCTTAATTTAAAAATTGAGCTCTGTTGGCATTGACAGAGGGTGGTGATAAATAGCGTATCTTCGGAATGTTCTGGAGTTGTAAGTGGGGTACCCTAAGGCTCTGTCCTGTACCAAATCTGATGATGTTGAGGTTGATATAAATAGTTCAATCTCAGTGTTTGCTGACAATACAAAAATAAGCAGGGTACTAACTTCACAATAGGATATAGAAACTTTACAGGAAGACCTCATTAAAATAAAGGGGCGGGCACTTAAGGGCTATAAATGTGTATGCAAGATACTCAATAGGGAGAGTACCTCTGAGGGTCCTAGTAGATGACAGGCTCAACAACAGCATACAATGCCAAGCTGCAGCAAGCTAGGCTTGCGGGATATTAACATGCATTCTACCAGTTTACAAACTCTGGTTCAGCCACATCAAAATATAATATAATACACTTTTTTTTAAGTTTACCCTTACTGTCAAAATGCAGAAAGAAATTATTTGTTTTTCTATCAATTCATTTGTTTTCACATGACACATTGCCTCATGCACAGAGCTATTAAAAGAAACATTAAATTATGTTAGTTAGATAAAACTTACTTGGGATGGAATGTGCTGATAACCACTAATGAGACACTTTAAATTTTGCCAGGGAGAATGCACCCATATCATTCACTATATTTCATGAACAAGATAAAGCCAAAAATCTATTATAATGCCACTCTTATCATATTTGCAGACCTTTCCACATGCACAAACCTTGTCCTATTTGAAATGAAAGGAAAATATTTCTACTTCACACATTCTTTAAGTCACAGGAATCTCAATATGGGTCTCACTTTATATATTAAACTGTTAAAATAACAGTTTTTTATTTATAAAATAAGGGGGGGGGGTGACGATTCATGTACTAAGTGCTGTCATCTCCTTTTGGGGGTTTTAATAAGTAACATGTGCTCCTGATGAGCTGACACCACCAGGCTCAAAGAAGTATGTTTCCTGATTTGGTTTGCGGCAACTAATGTAGTCGTTTACTGTTTAACGAAGCATGCAGTAGCTGCAGGGTATCTGTGGAGCTGAATTTCATCAAGGTAGAACATTGCAAATAAGTCTGTGGTAGGGAAGGTGATTTTGTCTTTAGTGGCATAAAAAGTGCTGAAATGGATGCAGTTTATCCATGATATTCTAAAAAGGCCAACATCTTTTCCAACTAGATATTTTTAAAGAAATGTTTTTATCAGTATCAATGAAGCAGATGGCAATCCTGCATCCTATATATTTGTCAATGTCATTTAGGTATAACACTACCCTAAACTGTTGTCAATTTGTGGAATTTGTACCCAAAAAATACCTTATTCGAATGTATCTGAGGGCAGTCACAAAAGTGCTTATTCCCCTGTTCTTTTTTTGCCGGGATACCAGTATATCACTTACTGTGACATTGCATTCAAGACAACAATTCCCAGTAACCATTGCAGCACCTAGAACAACACTGCTGTCATTTAGGTGTGGGAGTGGCCAATCTCTTGCTCCCCAGTCGCAATGTTATGCTGCTGGTGGAAGAGGTTGTATCAGCACACAGCACTGCAATTCAGCTGTGGAAGCTTGGGTAAAAGGGTGACAAAGCTGTGTTTAATTCCACAGACATCGTATAGCTTTGCCACTTTACATTAGGAAGCAGATTTTCAGCATTTTCAGGACCTTGTCACACTGGAATTTCTGCCACTGGAAACACCACGACAGCAGCAGAATCAATAATATGCAAGTGATATAGAACAAAGTGTTGCGCTAAAAATGAAAAGTGATAAGTATAACGTGAAATACCTAAGTGAAATAAACACACTGATTTAACGTAAAAAAATGTCCATCATTGTAGTCAATAAGTGAATAGGTCCATTGTGATCTTTAACTGTGAAACTAATGAAAATGTCATCATCAAGAGAAACGAAAAACAGTCTGAACTGTCTTGCACTCCGAGACAGTATAAACAAAAAAATGGTATGGTGATGGTTGTTGATCAATCAGATGTAAATAGGGTCTGCAAAGATCCGACAAAACTAAACTTAATCCACCTCAGTGTCCTATAGAAAAAACGTGTGAAATTCCCACAACCAGTAAAGTTGGAGGCTTAACGGAGGGTTTGAACCCGAAACAGCGTATACTGTAAGGGTCAAACCGGCTTGTATTGCCCACCGGCAATGGGGGGGGGGGGGGGGTCTTGGCAACCTGGAGAGATAAGGGTCCCAACTGCTTTCATAGAAGTATCCTACCAGTACGGGTGGTCACATATCCCAGAATGCGGCCCATGTAGAATAAAATAGGGGCCACATAGTGTAATTCCATAAACACAAAATAAATTTATTGTAAAAGAAATGCACTTACATTTAAGAAGTTTAAAAAGCGCTTGTAATAAAAAGAAGGCGGCAGTGGAGTCCTCCCTAGATTTTCAGCATTTTCATGACCTTGTCACACTGGAATTTCTGCCACTGGAAACACCACGACAGCAGCAGAATCAATAATATGCAAGTGACACCCTCCATAGAGGGCATCACTCCCCCTCTGGCTGAAACACTGCAGAACTTCACTCAATAGTCATAGAGCAGCTGCAGGACCACAACACAATGGTTCACCTAGGAGAAGGAAAGAAGCCAACAACTCACCAATGACAGCACTGCCAGTGTGACATGGCCTAAAGATTGGATCCATACTAGGACCTTGTGTCAGATTCCCCATATACAAAGAAGCATATTTTTGATGGAATTTCGCTGATCTTGTTGCCTGCCTCCGTGTAGGAGACATGTTGTATGCAGTCACGTTGCTGAAAGTCGAAATAAAAATACAGCAAGAAAAGCTAAGATTGGAGTGTGGCTGTTATTATTTTTATATCTATTGATGGAAAGTACAGACAGGCTATAGGAGCCGGTACCCAGATTGTCCCCGTATTATTATTAGAGTGAGTCTTAAGCGGGGCTATGGATTTGGGTATGTTCACACCTTTATAGGGGATAAAGAGGCAATAGTTAGCCATGAACATGTTGAGGCAGGTGAGTATTTCTGCACAGAGGATATGGAGTAAAACACCTAATAGATTGATTCTGCCATTCTTGGCATATTTACCAGTTCCACTTTCACATAGTTATCAAATTGACTGGGTGGACCATGAAAACAAGTGTTGTCCCTAGCTCTCCATAGAAGCATAGAAAATTGACAGCAGAGAAAAGACTGAGTAGTCCATCGAGTCTTCCCTTTTTTTGCTGTTGTTGTTTTTTGTTTTTTTATACATGTTTTGTATTTATTTTTGTCCGAATATAGATCTATGTTTGTCCCAAGTAGGGATGAGCTTCGAGTTCGAGTTGAACTTATGTTCGACTCGAACATTGGCTGCTCGCCCGTTCGCCGAACAGCGAACAATTTGGGGTGTTCGCGGCAAATTCAAAAGCTGCGGAACACCCTTTAAAAGTCTATGGGATAAATCAAAAGTGCTAATTTTAAAGGCTTATATGCAAGTTATTTTCATAAAAAGTGTTTGGGGATCTGGGTCCTGCCCCAGGGGACAAGGATCAATGCAAAAAAAAGTTTTAAAATGTCAGTTTTTTCGGGAGCAGTGATTTTAATAATGCTTAAAGTGAAACAATAAAAGTGTAATATTCCTTTAAATTTCGTACCTGGGGGGTGTCCATAGTATGCTTGTAAAAGGGCGCATGTTTCCCGTGTTTAGAACAGTCTGGCAGCAAAATGACATTTCAAAGGAAAAAAAGAAATTTAAAAGTACTCGCGGCTATTAATGAATTGCCGGTCCGACAATACACATAAAAGTTCATCAATAAAAACGGCATGGGAATTCCCACAGGGGAACCCCGAACCACAATTTTAAAAACAAAATGAGGTGAGGGGTCCCCCTAAATTCCATAACAGGCCCTTTAGGTTTGGTATGGATATTAAGGGGAACCCCGGCCAAAATTTAAAAAGAAAAATGGCATGGGGTCCCCCTCAAAATCTATACCAGACCCTTCAGGTCTGGTATGGATTTTAAGGGGAACCCGCGCGAAAAATTTTTTAAAAAATGGTGTGGGTCCCCCTAAAAATCCATACCAGACCCTTATCCGAGCACGCAACCTGGCAGGCCGCAGGAAAAGAGGGGGGGAAGAGAGAGCAGCCCCCCCCTAAACTGTACCAGGCCACATGCCCTCAACATTGGGAGGGTGCTTTGGGGTAGCCCCCCAAAACACCTTGTCACCATGTTGATGGGGACAAGGACCTCATCCCCACATCCCTTGCCCGTTGGTTGTGGGGGTCTGCGGGCGGGGGGCTTATTGGAATCTGGAAGCCCCCTTTAACAAGGGGACCCCCAGATCCCGGCCCTTCCCCCTGTGTGAAATGGCAAGGGGGTACAAAAGTACCCCTACCATTTCACAAAAAAAAGTCAAAAATGTTAAAAATTACAAGAAACAGTTTTTGACAATTCCTTTATTTTAATGCTTCTTTTTTCTTCTTTCTTCTTTCTTCTATCTTCTCTCTTCCTTCGGTTTCTTCCTCCATCCTCTTCTTAAATTCTTCTTCTTTCTTCTTTCTTCTCTCTTCCTTCGGTTTCTTCCTTGCCCCTTCTGATGTCATGGCATTTGCCACAGGGAAGTCCCGTCAAGTCCCCGTGCGTCAGAGGGGGGTGGGGTCACCGGGTGGCTCCGCCCCCATTATTTATCATCATGGATGCGGAGTGGCCAGGGGGGAGGGCCGGGATCTGGGGGTCCCCTTGTTAAAGGGGGCTTCCAGATTCTGATAAGCCCCCCGCCCGCAGACCCCCACAACCACCAGGCAAGGATTGTGGGGATGAGGCCCTTGTCCCCATCAACATGGGGACAATGTGTTTTGGGGGCTACCCCAAAGCACCCTCCCAATGTTGAGGGCATGTGGCCTGGTACGGTTCAGGAGGGGGGGCGCTCTCTCATCCCCCCTCTTTTCCTGCGGCCTGCCAGGTTGCATGCTCGGATAAGGGTCTGGTATGGATTTTTAGGGGAACCCATGCCATTTTTTTTAAATTTTGGCACAGGGTTCCCCTTAAAATCCATACCAGAGGTCTGGTATAGATTTTGAGGGGGACCCCATGCCATTTTTTTTTTAATTTTTGCCGGGGTTCCCCTTAATATCCATACCAGACCTGAAGGGCCTGTTATAGAATTTAGGGGGACCCCTCACGTAATTTTTTTTTAAATTGTGGTTCGGGGTTCCCCTGTGGGAAATTCCCATGCCGTTTTTATCAATGAACTTTTATGTATATTGTCGGACCGGCAATTCATTAATAGCCGCGAGTACTTTTAAATGACTTTTTTTCTTTTGAAATGTCATTTTGCTGTCAGACTGTTCTAAACACGGGAAACATGCGCCCCTTTACAGGAATACTGTAGACACCCCCAGGTACGAAATTTAAAGGAATATTACACTTTTATTGTTTCTCTTTAAGCATTATTAAAATCACTGCTACCGAAAAAACGGTCATTTTTAAAACTTTTTTTGCATTGATCCATGTCCCCTGGGGCAGGACCCAGGCCCCCAAACACTTTTTATGACAATAACTTGCATATAAGCCTTTAAAATTAGCACTTTTGATTATTCATGTTCGTGTCCCATAGACATTAATGGTGTTCGCGTGTTCGAACAAATTTTTTGCCTGTCCGCAAGTTCTGGTGCGAACCGAACAGGGGGGTGTTCGGCTCATCCCTAGTCCCAAGCATGTTTGAAGCCCTTTACTGTTGACTGGATCACTACCTCTACTGGAAGTTTATTCCAAGCATCAACTATACTTTCAGTGAAATAAACATTTCTAAGATTAGTTTTGAACCTTCCTCCAGTTAGTTTGAAATCATGTCCCCATGTTCTTGACTTTGGTTTAAAAAAAAATACCGCTCGCCTGAATCTTATTCACCCCCTTGATGTATTTGAAGGTTTCAATCATGTCTCCCCTTTCCCTTTCCCTTGTTACCTGTCTCTGAGCTCAATCTATCTTATCAATATCTTTTTGTAAGTGAGGTCTCCAGCACTGGACACAGTATTTTAAATGAGGTCTCACAAAAAATCTATATAGGGGAATCTGGACCTCCTTCTTCCTGCTGGTGACCCTCTAGTGATACTTCCTAGAATTCTATTTGCTTTGCCCATTGCCTGGTCACACTGTTAACTCTTTTTGCAATCATCTGAAATAAGTACCCCCAAATCTTTTTCCTCTGTAGTGCTGGCCAACACTGTATCTGCAATGTTTTACTCTCCCAAGGGATTCTTTTTCCCTAGGTGAATTATTTTAAATTTATGTAGCACCCTCTAGCTAGTGTGCTAGATGTAAATAGACTTGCACGTGTAGGAAAATTGGTTTGGCTGAGAGCCAGACCTGGGTTGAATCTGGGTCAGGGTTGAGTGACTCAAGGAGGCTGGGGGACTCACTAAGCAGCTCCCCCTGTTTTTTGGAACCTTGGAGAAGTTTCCAGATGTAGTGGGTGGAGGTTAGGAGTAGCTGTTTGGCATATTTATGAGGTCCTAGACTAATTTCCAGCAAACAGTGGCTGGAAGGGTGTAGGCACCTCATAAATAGGCATGAGTCATGCCAGCAGGGGGAGTCAGGTGGAAGATGGAGATAGAGTGCTGAGGAGACTGTCATTGGTCCTTGAGGGTGCCCCCTAGTCTGAGGGGGTGACCTCAGGCCCAGGGCTCGAGTACTGGAAGGATCCCCCACAACACATGGAGGAACCTCTTCCTGGAGGCACGAGAGAATGAAGAGGACAGCGGGAGCAGGTCAGCATGTCCGGGAGATCTCCTGAGAAGTCAGCCGGGTGGGTTGGTGAGTGTTCAGCCTATGAAGACTGTGGAGAGACTGTCTATCTGGGAGGACTGTAGAGAATTAGCCAGGAGGGCTAGTGAAAGGAGCAGCTGCAGCCAGGCTGGCTGGCAAAGCCTTAAGAGGTGGTGCTGGGATCAGTAGCCACAGGGTTGAATGCTGGACACTGATTTTTTTATGCTACACAACTAAGGGGCCTCAGGTTCCTGCCTATAACAGGCTTTTGCTCAAAAATCTAAGTGCTATGTCAGATTAACTATCAGTGAGCCAGTGGAGTTTTGCAAGCAAGTGAGTGCTAGAGGAAGCAGAGGAGTGTATATAGACAGTATATAGTGTCCCTGAAGTTTGTTCTGAAGTCGAGTAGGCATCTCATAAAACCCTATCCCCATCCAAATTTATTAACCCCAATAAACCAAAAAAACAAAGTCACGGACTGTTCTCTAACTTTGCTTGACTGTGGAAATTCGGTGTGTCTAGCTGTGCAGTGTGGGGGAATCCCAGTTCATCTGCGGTCCTTAAGGGGGTGCGCTACATTTAGAAACATTTAACTGCAGTTTCCACTGGTTTGACCAATCTTCCAGCAATGCCAAATCATGTTCCATGTTACAGACACCTCCAGATATTTCAACCCTATTATACACCTTTGTATCATCAGCAAAAAGACATACCTTGCCCAACAAACCTTTAGTTATATAACTTACATACTGTACACAGTAGATTAAATAGAACAGGACCTAGTACAGAGCCTTGTGGTACACTATTAGTGACTGGTCTCTGTCCTAAGTGAACCCCATTTACAACCACACTGTGGTATCTATCCTTTTCCAACTACATATTCACTGAACCACCCAAGGGTTAAGTCCTAGCTTGTACAGCTTTGTATTATCTCATTATGTGAAACTGTATCAAATGCAGTGGCGGCTGGTGCTCAAAATTTTTGGGGGGGGTGCAAACAAACTGAAAAATTCTGGAAAAAAAAAACCCCATCAATTGCAGACTCACTGTGCCCATCAAACGCAGCCACTGTGCCATCAAACGCAGCCACTGTGCCCATCAAATGCCGCCACTGTGTCCATCAAATGTAGCCACTGTGCCCATCAAACGCAGCCACTGTGCCATCAAACGTCGCCACTGTGCCCATCAAATGCCGCCACTGTGCCCATCAAATGCAGCCACTGTGCCCATCAAACGCTGCCATTGTGCCCATCAAACGCTACCACTGTGCCATCAAATGCTCCAACAGTGCCATCAAATGCTCCCACTGTGCCCATCGAATGCTGCCACTGTGCCCCCCCCGCCCACCGTCTGCCCGGCACTTACCCTTTCTCGATGTATTCCATGTCCTCGATGTCTTCTTCTCCCATCCTCTCCTCCCGTCCTCTCCTATGGTTGGATGCCTGATAGCCAATCAGGTGACAGGTAACAGACCTGAGCACCTGATTGGCGGAGAGGCGGTTCAGTGTTAGGAAAGCGAATATTCATTTGCTTTTTTTAACACAGCTGGGTGAACTGCGAGCGCCAAGCATGGCGCTTGCTGTTTACCTTTTTTGGCGCCTATTAGAGCCTATGGCTCTAATCAGGTGCTTAAAAAAACCCTGCCGCTGTAATTCAGGCGCCTGGTGCCCAAAAAGGGGCCTGGGTGCCTGAATAGGGGGCGGCCATGGATAGATTCATGCTATGCATGAATCTATCTATTGGTGATAGAGAGGGTGGCTGGAGAGAGAGGGTGGTGTCCGTGCGCCCTTATGACCGCACCGCCACTGATCAAATGCCTTGCTGATATCAAGATATGCTATGCCTACAGCACCACCCTGGTCCAAAACATTGGTAATGTAGCCACAAAATTCAATCAGATTAGTCTGTCATGATCTGACCTCAGTAAAGCCATGCTGCTTTGGGTCCAGCATGTTGTGTATTTTTAGGAGGTCAATGATCCTTTTTTTCAGGAGTGATTCCATTAACTTGACTACAACCAATGGTAAACTCACTGGCCTGTAATTGACAGCTTCTACCTTGCTGTCTTTCTTGTGGATAGGTACAATATTAGCTATCTGCCAGTCATTAGGAACTTCTCCCGTTAGAATAGATTGATTAAAAAGTTCAATTACAGGTCCAACAACTATACATCAAAGTTCTCTTAGAACTCTGGAATGAATGCCAGCAGGGCCCATTGTTTTATTAAGCTTTAACCAAACCAGTTCCTCTATCTGTCTCCAGAAATTCTAAAAATCAACTGTCATTACTAGAACCAATATGATTCCCCAACTTGTTTTTGTTAGTTCATTTGATTTCCAAGAAAATTGAACTGAAGTAATTGTTTAAATGGTTTGCTACATCCAGGTCTCCCTCAACATACAGTAAGTGTTGCGCCCAGTTTTCATACGCCTCTTTAAATAGTAGAGTGAAAAGGACCATGCCATGTTTTCAGCAATGTGCACATACAGCTTATATATGGGCTGATCAAGAAATGGGAGTTCAATATTCTTTTTCTGGACTGTGTGCCAAGGCACTTTACTAAACTAACTAACAAGGCATTTCCTGACGAGGCAGTTTCCTGACTAGTTTTTTCAAAAAGGCACTTTTCATGTTTAGACTTTTCTCTGGTGGATGTTGGAATATGGTCTTCTTAGGAAACAGGGGAACTCTAATTCAAATGAAAAGACCAACATATTAGTGCACTCAAGCAGAAGGGAAATACTCAGTCCTGGTAGCCTGCCACATTAGCAGAGCAATGACTGCTGCCAATAGGGGATGAGTGAAAGCACCATTGTGGCTTCCCTTGGGAGGCGAAGTGAGCACCATTTAGGTCTGGAGAACATACACTTTTTTTGCTCCTTATGTGATTAGCCCATTTTTTGGGTCTTTTCTAATATCTGTATTTCTTCAACTGGCCTAGATTCCATTAGCTATACTGGTAACATTTTTGATTAATTAAATATTTAAAAGCAAGCGTGCCATGACTTTCTGAGTGACTAACCAGCCCGAAAATGCAGATCAGTAAGTCATGAGTCAAAAGTGCCTCTGTGCATGAGATATCTGTGTCAGCTATGAGAAAAGATTAGCTGAACTGAATTTATTCTGTCTTGAAAAGAGGCAATTATGGGGGGTATGATTAACATGTTTAAATATACAAGTGGTCCATATAGTGAACTTGGTGTAGAGTTATTCACTTTTAGGTCATTAAAGTTGACAAGAGAATACTCTTTGCGTCTGGAGGAAAAGACATTAAACCTTTACATACAAAAGGCTTCTTCACAGTTAGAGCTGTGAAAATGTGGGATTGGCCCCCTCAAGAACTGGTTCTGGCCTGCTCAGTATGTGGGTGGGGGCAGTGTGTTGTGCCAACAAGAACACACACTTAATCCAGGTGCAAATAAAGAAACTTGTATTGAAGTAAAGGAAAAAGAGTTCACAACAATCCCAGTGGAAGGAAGCCCAATCGGGAACACTCATGGATGCAACAGCATTTAGCAGAGCAGGTTTCAGCCAACTGTCTGGTGCGGTGGAATTTGGCCTGGTTGGCCTGAGCCCTTGTTATAAAAGTAGCATGGTCATGCCAAGAGTTATAAATTATTTGTGGATTTTGAGAGCTGTGTGTATAAAATGCCATTCCTAGGTCAGGGAGTGCCAGACCCAAAAGTATATTGTGTTTAACGTGGTCATCAAAAGAGCTTATGTTTTCCTGGCTTCCCCTAATTTTTGTTATGATGCCATTAAGCTCTTACAACCAGATAGTTAAAATTCTGCTTATCCATACTGTAATCGGCCAGATCCCCTATGGATATAGAACCCTCCAATTAGCCATTTACTATTCTTTATGGATAAGTCTGTGGATTCTGGCTAGTTCTGAAAAGTCTTGTTTAGATTGCTGCGAAAAAAATGATTGGCACCATTAGGAAGTTTAATAAAAATCCTTTGAAGCTTAATGGAAGGTCTCTGCTGAAAAGAATGTGTGTTCACTTGATTGTGTCCTGGTGTGCAAGAGAGTCAGTGAAAAAATGTATTTAAAAAAATGTCACTGCTTGCAAATTTCAGAACAATAAGGTTGCCTTATGTTGCAGTATTTGCTCAATTTTGGGGTTCCTCAGTTCTCATTACCTTCACAGAGGAGGTCCTTGTTCAGATGCTCAAATTGCTGCCTGGATTGTCTGTCAAACAGAAGGATCTTCTCGAGCTGTGTAATGTGATAATGTCATGAATAAGTGAGCTGTTGGTGCGGACACAGACTGTAGCAATGAATCCACTGGACGTCACTCCCAGAAGTGGCACGAGCAAGGAATGCCTTTAGGTGAGTGAAAAGCAACGTTTATTTAGTATTTTTATTTCAAATCTGTCAAATGGGTGAGAAAGGGGTGGGCAAAAAGATGGAAGGGGGAAGTGCTTTGCCGAGAGATGGGTTTAAACAAAACTGCTGCAAAAATGCGATGAGCCAATCAAATTAGCAGAAAAGTTACATCAGCATTATATATAGCATGTAAAGATAGCCAAAACATCAGTATCTAAATGTTATAAAAAATTTGGGGTAAACGTTTTCATGCCAATAGATTTGTTTTACATCTAAATTCAGAAGACAGATGTAAATGATCATAGAACCTCTCACTTAAAATGTCGTGTTTGCTACTTGGTTTTACTTGTCAACACTCCAGTAACCACAAACAATGCCGGGACAGCAGATGTATTTTCTATTTAGAGTTATACAGTTTATCTTAACAACTGTCATTGTTACGGGAGAATAATAAATAAATATCCATGGAAATGTAAACTTCAAAAGGTACTTTCTGGCAAATGTGTCCATCTCCCAGTCCAAATCGTATGAGAAAAGTGAGATTTGACCAGTTTTGTTTTCATTTTAAGAGGAGATGCTGGCAACTTACTCAGTAGTAAAAATGTCAACTGGTCAGTAAGATTTCTGGCCAGATATCACATGCAATAACTCATGTCAGTCCAAACTAATGATCCAGAAAAATTAAGTAAACATCATAAATGCCTTTTGTTTAACTCTGAGTTGAGATATTTTGTTTCACTCCTGTCCGAAAGAAACTGAGGCATGTGTCCACTCATGTGTATCACTGATCTTTGTTGACTAATCTTCCTTCTTCCACTGGAAAAAAAAAAAGTTTATATCTTCTAAATATATGTGGGAATTTTATTACAATATATACATGACTGATAATAGATGTACTTTTACAATTCCTGGCTTGTGCGCTATCATGAGGTCATGGGTGATAATATTACCATTCTAACCAAGATGATGTAATACCAGGGTTCATGGGGCGTTTACCATGATCCCTTAAGCACAAGAGTCTATTAGTGAGTCTGTGACTCACTGTAGAAATAGGAATCATCCAAAGCTTTCGTATGTATTGGAAGAATAAGATAGGGCTACCAGGTTTTTGTCAGGCACCCCAGGGCATAACTAACACCACTGGATTTAAAGCGAATCTGAACCCAAAACCCAAAAAATACATCACTTACCAGTGAGGAAGAAATTTATGGTTGCCACTCAGGATGCGCTTCAATATGTCTGTCTTTGTTCATCTTCATTATATGGGGGATGGGAAGAAGCTCTCAGTATGTTTCAAGGACTCTGCCTGATGATCTTACCCTGAAAAAGAAAGTTAATGCAGCTACCCCATAACAATGGATATACTGCAATGCATTACATTTTTGTTCTTATGTTTAGTTGTTTTAAAAAAAAAATTTTTGCTAAGAATAATGACACCATTGTATATTTTATAATGCATATAATATACACAAATTAATTATACAGTCTAACAAATGTGTTAGCCAAAAAGGTAATAATCACATCACAATATTTATGATATAAAGATAGACATTCTTGAAATAGCTATAGCTAGGCTTCTAAAAACTATGGGGGAGATTTACTAAAACTGGTGCACTCAGAATCTGTCACACCTGTCCATAGTAACCAATGAGCTTCTAATTTCAGCTTGTTCAATTAAACTTTGGCAACAAAACCTGGAAGCTGATTGGTTTCTATGCAGAGCTTCACCAGATATTGCACTTTCCAGTTTTAGTAAATAACCCCCTATGGGTCTAATAAAGGTTGCTGCAATTTTTGCTACATACAAGAAGATATCACTTCAGGCAACTTTACGGTAAAAAATTATTTAAAGGAAAACCACAATAATTTTGTCCATTTTTGTTTTACTTTTTTTAGTTTATATGTTTTAGGTCTCTTTTTAATATTTATAAAAAACCTTTATTTTTACAAGTAATCGTTTTTTAAAGGGTTCACCCATGATGCTGATGTCACTGAGCATTATGAGCTCTGTAAAAAAAGTGCACAGCAGGAGCTGTTTTCTTGCAGAATTTCTCTCTCAAATTGAATATCTGTACAGAGCCATATAAGGCACAGAGAGGAAAGAAAATGGACTGGGTTACATTCTCACTTAGACAGCCCATAGATTCCTCAGTTTTTCTATTGAACCAGTGAGTTGAACAAAAAAAAGGGCTTGATTTCCCCATCCACGCACTTGATGTAGATGAGGGAATCTTCCCCACTGAACTATTGTATTTTGACAGTGGAAAGACTTCCCCACCGCCAGAATACACTGATCAGCATTGCAGGTTATTGCTATTGATAAATTGACTTCTGTACAACCTCCCTGCCCATACATGGATCGAAAATTCAGCCAGTACCTGCTGCACCAGCTGAATTTCGACCCATGTATTGCTGGATTTATTTAGTTGTATGTGTAAATTATAGCTTAAGCTATTATAAACAACATGCTCTTTTCAACAACATATTTAAGATTACTCTGGTAAACATGTTAAAAGGAGCTTAGAATTTCTCTATCTGGAAATGTAAATGTGAGACATTACTACAATATTTTATAACATTTCCATTTCATAGCTAAGGAAATAAAATATATGCAAAACATTGTAAATTCCCTTTAACAAATTGGGTCATACATGTGTATCTATCCTAAGAAAGGGATGGGGCTATCTTCACAGATCGATAACTATTACATAGTCATTTCGATCATGAACTCTACTTCTGAGAATAATTATATCTGCCTCCCAGCATATTATTTTCAAGATTTATAATGTAAACACTGTAGGATAGGATATTTCTTTCAATATGTTTTGCAGCTTTAATTTTTATGTGGCAACTGACCACTGACACATTGCCAAAATAAATCAAGTTTAGAACACATTTTTTAAATAATTTATGCAAGCAAAGCGATATTATTAAAATTGTGTAACATAACCACAAAGTAAATCAAGGTTTACCCAAATTGTAATTTTTCTTAAACTTCCAAGACCACCTTCTTCACGTAACAGGACTAGCAGCATGGTAATTTATTGTTTCATTACTCATTATTTCAGATCGTTTTCTGCTGTTCAGTTTGTGCTTGTGGGTTTGTATCTGCTCTTCAGTGCGTGCAGTCAGTTCGTATCAGAGTTTTCTGTGTGATCTTGCCTGCTCGTTGCTGTTTTTCAGGTCGCTCTTCACAGGCCTTGCTGTTCTTCAGTGCGTTCTGTTACTTCGTTCTGAGCAGCCGACCGTTTTCTAGCCATGTTTCGTATGCATACTCCTCGTACAGTTCGTGCTGTGCGGGGTCTTGGTGTTGGGGTCCTGACCTTGACACAAGTCCAGTCCATGAACAGGGTGGGGAGGAGTTCATGGACCAAGAATTGGTTGCTTCAGCGTCACCAGTTCTCTCATATGCCTTTGCTCCGTGAGATCCGTGAGAATAATCCTGATGATTTCAGGAACTTTCTCAGGATGACGGACGCCGTGTTTCACCGTTTGTTGGCTTTGCTGACCCCTTATATTAGCAGGCAGTATACCTGCATGAGGCAAGCCATCACTGCGGAGCAGAGGTTGGTCGCTACCTTGCGGTATTTGGCCACAGGGAGAAGCCTGCAGGACCTCAAGTTCTCGACAGGCATCTCCCCCCAGGCTCTTCTTTGTGGACATTTACTGCTTGTGTTTGTTTTAGCTGACCCTGACAGAAATGTGTGGAGTGCAGAAAATGTTGTGATTGTGTAACCTTATACAAAGCACTGTTGGCTGTTATTTACTAAATGCAAAGACACTTTTCACTACAAGTGCACTTGCAACTGCACTGAAACTGCACTTGTAGTGCAAAGTGGATTTCCCCTTAGGAAATAACCCCCATTTTCTCATAAAACAACAATTACATCACCCCAAAAGTGTTGTAGCGTGAGACAATAATCCACACATTCTTGATGAACAATCTTTTTAATACCTGCACAATCACATGTGCATTTACCAAAGGTTTTTCTGACAAACCAACATGTTTGTTGTATACCAATTTTTGTGGTGTCATTATCCAAAATCAAAATGTCCATTTTATAGAAAACAGGCCTGTGTAAAACGAACAAGAAAGACACAAATCTTGATCTTACAAAGTTCACATTTGGTAGAACTGGAAGGCAATATCAGACATGAGTATTTAGGAACTGTGTTTGATATAGCGTTCAGATGGGGGGAAATCACCCCTGGAAAAGCCAAATTTGGAAGATGCACACAAATTTCCCAATGTCAACATGTGCTAGCTGCCATCACGGGGGATCAAGGGATGTGTTTTGGGGGAGAAAGCCCTTCCTCACCGCTACTTTATAATTGAGGAAGGGGTTGCACCCCCAAAACGCGTCCATTGATCTCCTGTGATGGCAGATAGCACATGTTGGCACACTGTGTGCATCCTCCAAATTTGGCTTTGGGAAAAATCACAAAAAGATTTAGCACATTGTAGCACACAAAAGAAGAAAGTGATTTGGAGGGGCTTTAAACTCGCCCCAAAACATCAATGATGTTTTTTATATTTTGGAATAACATCATTGATGTTTTGCTTGATGTTTTCCAATTGTAAATTACACCCCATGATCTCCCCGATCAGGATCTGGGCACTTTCGGATGTGAAAGGATCTGGATCCACAACCTCACGATCACCTAAAAAGAGAGGAAACACAAAATAAATTAGGTTTCAAAAAAATGCCGCAATCCATCTCTTATCTGAGCCTGTGGTCGCAGACACTCACCTGTTGTGGTAACTACTTCCACCATGTCTTCATCCTCCTGCTCATCTTGTGTTGGGGGGATTTCCCCTTCTTCCAGAGGGGGGGGGGGCTCTGGTCTCCTCGGATGAGGGGTGTCCGCCGAGTCTTTTCTCCCCTATGTAAAACAAAAATGGTATAATTAGCACACAGATATTTAATGTCAGAACTATAAAGATGAAACATTGCTTGGAAGTGGGGTACAATTGTCTATTTTAGCCGAGTTCCAAGATGCAGCTTTTTTAGTGCCCTTTGTCAAGCTGCAATACTTTACCTGTTTGGTAAAAGCTTCACAGATGTAGCCCCCCCTATAGTATACACTGGGGCACCTGTGTGGCCCCCCTAATAAAAATGGTTTTCTGGGGTCCCACACTAGTGCTCCAGTGTCCAGATGTGAAAACAGCTGCTCAGTGTCCTCTCCTTACACACAATCTAGTTTGCATTTCATTCTAGTAACAAAGCCATCTACACAACCCAATTCTTTGAAGACAAGTATAGGGCGTCAAAATGGTGGCCAAATGCATATGGCCTAAACAATGGTATTTTATCGTCCGAAATAACAATGTGTGATCCGAACGAATAATGTGCCATGAACATGAAAGTTGCCATTTTAAACTGTACAACAGTTCCTAAAAGCACATGGAGCAGCACGAACGTAATAAACATAAAGAATAGGAACACAGCACAACTACTTACTTTTTTGCAGCAATCTCCGGATCTTTCTGTACTGCTCGTGTTCTCGTAATTTCAGGTCCGACCACCGCTTCCTGAGCTGATCTTTCGATCGTCGTACCCCGAATTTCCGGTGCAGACTCCTGACCACTTTCACCATGATCTTGGCCTTTCTGACATTGGGGTTGGGGTAAGGCCCATACTTTCCATCATAGTCGGCCTTCTTCAGGATGTCCACCATTTCCAACATCTCCCCAAAGGACATATTTGAGTCCTTTAATCTCCTTCTGGATCGGGACGTTTCAGGCTCCAGCCTTTCCTCCTCCTCCTCCTCGTTGCTACAATTAGCACGATCCTGCTGTCTATCCGCCATGTGCTCTTCCCCCACTGCGCCGAACGAAAAGGGGCGGGGAATAGACTAGAAAGAACGTCAGGGGCGGGCGGAGTTATACGCATGCACAGTGTGTATAAATCGTAACGCGCGCGTCTTACGTACGATCTGTGAGCGGAGGAAGGAGCATCGGAGACGCCGATCGTGCTAATGAAGGTAGGATCTAAACTTGGGCCTATACTGCTTCGAAATGGAAGCCTATATTGTAACAAGATTAGGGGAGTTTGGCCTGACATTAGGCTTTGTCTTGTGTTGTGTCTTACAGAGAAAATGGATGGGTTCAACGACCACAATTTCCTGCCCCTGTTCATAGACAAGTACAGGGAGCTGCCCTGTCTGTGGCAAGTGAGACACCCCCACTATAATCACAAACAGAAGAGGCAGGCAGCGCTGGAGAAACTGCTGGAGTTGGTGAAGCCGGTGGTCCCCACAGCAACCATCCCTTATTTGAAAGCTAAAATTGGTGGCCTGAGGAGCACTTATCTTAGGGAGCGCAAGAAGGTCACAGATTCCCAGAGGTCCGGAGCTGCAGCAGATGACGTTTATGTCCCCAGGCTGTGGTACTATGAGAGACTGCGATTTCTGTCAGACCACACTGAAGTCAGGGAATCCCTCTCTACTCTTCCTTCCACTCTTCCTTCCACCCCAGCTGAGGCTTCCAATGTCCAACCTGGGCCTTCCAGCCAGGAAGAAATGGAGGAGCCCAGCTGGAGTCAGGTATAGCATTCTTCTACAGATTTCTGGTCAATAAATAAATGATGTTTATTAGATGTTATTATTGATCACTAATTGCTGATTAAAAAAAGTGCTTTACATATCAATAGACAGTAGTGGGCACCCAAAATTGGGAAAAGAATGAAAACTGCTGGGCTCAGAAGGATAGTCTGTTATATTTGTTAACATTCAATTTGCAGCAGTCAGGAGGTGAAAATTGTGTGTGATTGATGAATAAAAAACTAAAACTATGTCCATTTTTCATACACAGGAAGACCTCAGCCAGGAGGAGGCTGTGGAATGTGGCAGTCAGGAGGAGGCGGGGATTATTAGTGTCAACCAGGAGGAGGCGGGGATTAGTGGCAGCCAGGAGGAGGCGGGGCTAAGTGGCAGCCAAGAGAAGCCTGGGACAAGTCGCAGCCTGACTGAGTCTCAGGTCCCTCCCCTCCGCCTGCCATATAAACGAGCCAGGAAGGCCACTCCGAGTCCCGTGCAGGATTCAGCGTACAGGCTGATCCAGGAGGCTTCGGCGTCCCTCCGAGCCTTCCCCAGTCCTGAAGAGGCCTTTGCCTGCATGGCTGCCACAAAATTGCAGGGCATGCAGGAGGGTCAACGCAAGATCTCTGAGGACCTGATTTATAAAGTCCTTCGTAAGGGGGAGAGTGGGGAACTGACACACAAGACGGATGTCATTGAGAGGGACGATCCTCCTCCTCCTCCTCCTCCTGCTGCCACAACTCCACCACCACAGCCAAAGCCTGTAAGGAAGCGTGGAAGGAAGACCTGAGAGTGATGACCCTGGGTTCAGTCTGGTCTGACAGAAGATGCAGTCTCTCGTATGACCACAGCCTGGGGACACAGATGTCATCTGCTGCTTTCCGGATCTCTGGGACTTCTGGACCAGACTGCCCTCCCTTATGATATGGACTCCTCAGGCCACCAATTTTGCTTTTAAATAGTTGATGTCTGCCCTAGGGGTCCAAGGCTTCACCCACTTCTGCAGTTTCTCCAGCGTTGCCTCCCTCTTTGTTTATAGTTGTGACCCCTTAATAAAATTTTTTTGGGTAAATTCTACTCTCCTGTGTGTGTTTTCATCCAAAAAGGACAGTTTGTTGGTGACGATTCAGGTACATTTCTAAAGTACAATGTGAAATTAACAAGGGACAACAACACCAAACAATCTCCTACAGATTAAATAGAACAACATATTAGTGGTGTTGTGGGAACTTGTCACCAAAAACACACACAAACATTTTCGGGAATACAAATCAAAATCACCAAAAAAAATAAAAAAGAGAAACACAAAAAAAGAATCTACATTAAAGTCCAAAAAAAAAAAAAAAATTTTGTTGTCAGATGTGAGAAATCAAAATATATTGAGGGAATCACGATAAATAGTAACGAAATAAGTTTGTGAGAAGTGTGTGTGAATATGAGCAGCAAAACGACTTAATTCTTGTCACATTATAACGAAGAAGAGAGTACGCTGTATTAAACCATTTTGAACATTGCAGCGTGACGAAAGTGCTGTATCCATTCCGAACGCTACGTTTACCAGAACGAGCTGTCCCGTGTCGCAATTTCTTCTGAGCATGCGTGGCACTTTGTGCGTTGGAACAGGCCACACACGGTCGGAATTGACGCGATCGGATTTTGTTGTCGGAAAATTTTATCTCCTGCTGTCCAACTTTGTGTGTCGGAAAATCCGATGAAAAATGTCCGATGGCGCCCACACACGGTCGGAATTTCCGACAACACGCTCCGATCGGACATTGTCCATCGGAAAATCCGACCGTGTGTACGGGGCATAATACTTTCTAAAGCTGTCACTCCTATCAGAGGAAGGTGGAGGCCCGTGAGCTATATTTTAATGTAGAGCGATGACCAATATCTTGCACTTTGCTGTGGAACTGTGTGTTCCTTTACACATAATGTATTTTTAGGATAAAATTGATAAAAACTTTTTTTTGGCTAGCTCCATTTAGAGTGAGAAGGAAGATTCTCACTACCATACTCACCACTTTCACAACCCACATAATTGAGAAGCAAATAGAAATGCAACTGTGTGAAAAGCAGATGACGATAGATTATTGATAGACCCTAGCTTCGAAGAAAAAGAATAATTGAACTGAAATTTTTTACACTTGAAAAGAGGCATTAGGTTGAACACCATCACAATCTATATGTCATGTATCAGCAGAAAAACTGATCTGAAACTCTGTGTAGTTCTATCATCATCTGATCTCTCTAGGGCCCCTTTCACATGGGCGCCGTCCAGTCCATTCAGTAAGGGATCCTTGAACAGGGTCCCTGATGATTTAAAGCAAAATTAGATAAATGTCACTTTTGACATCCATGTCTTCTCAGTGTTAAGCTCCTTGAGTTTTCTGGACCAACATCTAGGCCTGTCAATCAACTTTTTTCAGCTGTGCCTAGGCCAACACCTGTTGCCTGAGCAATAGGTTAATTTCTCCAAGGCTCCTGTCTGCATTAGCTCCTGCGCTCTCTCGTTACTTACTTTGGCTTGAATTGACTTTGCTTATTTTCTACCTGCCTTGAACCTAGGCACCTAGTTTTCTGGACCACAGCTAGGCCTGTCAATCAACTTATTTCAGCTGTACCTAGGCCAACACCTGTTGCCTGAGCAATAGTTTAATTTCCAAGGCTCCTGTCTGCATTAGCTCCTGCGCTCTCTCGTTACTTACTTTGGCTTGAATTGACTTTGCTTATTTTCTACCTGCCTTGAACCTAGGCACCTAGTTTTCTGGACCACAGCTAGGCCTGTCAATCAACTTATTTCAGCTGTGCCTAGGCCAACACCTGTTGCCTGAGCAATAGTTTAATTTCCAAGGCTCCTGTCTGCATTAGCTCCTGCGCTCTCTCGTTACTTACTTTGGCTTGAATTGACTTTGCTTATTTTCTACCTGCCTTGAACTTAGGTCTCTACCTGTTTCTGTATCTACCTGTTGACTTTGTTCCATGCTCTAGTTCTAACCTCAGGTCAATAGCCATCTGTACAGGTGTGCCTAAGGGCTGCAGCCTGGTCCATCATCCTTTGTGGGCCCGCCATCTACTTTTTCCCATGACAAAGTATAACTATATAAGAACTCACTTCAGAAATTCAGAAGAAACTTGTTCACTACATGCAGCAAACAGTAACAGATTCGCTTTAATGGCAACCATGCCAGAAGCTAATGGGTATATTCCATTTGCTCCCCCAAGGAACTGTTTTGCCCCTGGGAGTGAATAGAAATAATTAGCGCTTGTGAATAGGGATGAGCTGAACACCCCCGGTTCAGTTCGCACCAGAACCTGCAAACAGACCAAAAGTTTGCGCGAACTTTAGAACCTCATTAAAGTCTATGGGACTCGGACGTTCAAAATCAAAAGTGCTAATTTTAAAGGCTAATATGCAATTTATTGTCCTAAAAAGGGTTTGGAGACCCGGGTCCTCCCCCAGGGGACATGTATCAATGCAAAAAAAAGTTTTAAAAACGGACGTTTTTTTCGGGAGCAGTGATTTTAATGATGCTTAAAGTGAAAAAAAAAGTGAAATATTCCTTTAAATATCGTACCTGGGGGGTGTCTATAGTATGCCTGTAAAGTGGCGCATGTTTTCCGTGCTTAAAACAGTCCCTGCACAAAATGACATTTCTAAAGGAATAAAAGTCATTTAAAACTGCTTGCGGCTTTAATGTAATGTCGGGTCCTGGCAATATGGATGAAAATCAGTGAGACAAACGGCATGGGTACCCCCCACCTCCCAGTCCATTACCAGGCCCTTTGGGTCTTATATGGATATTAAGAGGAACCCTGCACCCAGATTAAAAAAAGGAAAGGCGTGGGGCCCCCAGGCCCTATATACTCTGAACAGGCGGTGCAAACAAGACAGGGACTGTAGGTTTGTTGTTAAGTAGAATCTGTTTGTAATTTTGAACTGGTACATTTTTAAAGTGTAGCTCCAGCCAAAAAATCTATTTTTAAGCTTTTTGGAAAACATAGGGAAGGGTTATCACCCCTGCAACATTTGTTTTGCTGTCTGTGCATCTCTTCAGAAGATTTCACCTCACTTTCTGTCCCAATGACAAATGTTTTTTGAAAATTTGGGGTTTTTAGTGAAACAAGGATTGGTGATAAAGCATCAGTGAAGAGGAGACACGTTTTTCCCATATTTACTCTTACAGGAGAGAATTTTCCTTCCTAGGGGAAGATTTCATCTCACTTC